>NC_092101.1:31146095-31499726 GCF_045679555.1 Salvelinus alpinus | reverse complement strand
TAGCGTGGTTCATTCTGCGTTGTGTATTTTTAATTAGGACGCTGCCACAACTGATGGTCTGCTCGTTGAAATCTTTTTATTTGCCCTGCACACGAAGAGACAACACACACGTTACCCTTGGTGCAGTCACAGCTCTCCGGCACCTTGCTAGCCGAGGGTCAGGCAAAAGAGCGCCAAAAGGAATTAACAGGTGCTGCGTGCACACACTCGCTGCACAACAGCATATACAAGTAAAACTATACAGAACATAATTCTGACAAAATAAAAGACATACCTGCACACGAAGAGACAACACACACGTTACCCTTGGTGCAGTCACAGCTCTCCGGCACCTGCACGAGCACATGGACACTCACTCAACCACTGTCACAAGTACTCAGAAGTTACAACAGATACCCCAGTCAGTGAGCTCTGTGAAACTTGTTAACATAAATTCCTACACTGTCCACACTATAACAAACGTATGGTTGCAAAACAGTACATTGTATAACCTTATGACGGTTTTATATTAAACAGTTTCGGAGCCAAGGACAACATACCTTGCTAGCCGAGGGTCAGGCAAAAGAGAACGATAAAGTGGTATGGGAATACAGATAACCCGCGATGGGCCAAACCAAAATATACAAAACTTTTACAATCACTTGTATGTACAATATTGGTATGAAAAAGTGTTTGTACACCAAATAAAAACATTAGCTATGCAGCTGTAATTAAATAAAAAAATACACTGAATTATTATTATTATTATCAAATTATTAACATCCCCTCTTGACCTGGCCTATTTGAATTGGTCCTTGTGTGCAATTTGGTGCGTAATCTAGGGGAACAACATCACACTGCTACATTCACCCCCACTGTTTTACACTAGATTATAGGCCCAAAACAAAACACATTACCTCAAAGGTAACAAAGCAAAGAAAGAAAAAAAAAATCACACCCACAGGGCGACAGAGTAACCCAGTGTAGTCCCTTAATTCTAGACCCACAAATGGTCGATCAGCTGAAAAGCTATCCCGCGAAGGATTAGGAAAAATAAGGGGTGGCTAATCCCTTATTCAACCGTATACGAAAAATGCCATATACATTTTATGCCGATGGACTACACACAAAGTTACATGAATTGTCAAATATATTAGACAAACCCACAAATCATTCTAAGACATGCTTAGATTCCTACATTCCTACAAAAGAAAAGGTAGGCAATATCCTACCGTCACTGAGAAACCAAGAACTGTTTCATTTCCTGTGTAGACATAGTTTGGATTAGCCTATCCACTGGCTTAATAAGTCTACCTAGTCTAGTCCGAACACCCTCACCCACAAACCTAGCAGGAATGTCACAGACAGCACTAACCCTGCTCAGAGGTCTAACCTCAGGATGGAGAGTACTACAGATCCGCATCTCCGGAGCCAGCACACTTTCAGTTACCGACTCAACACTAGTAGTGTCAGACGACTGATCAGAATCCTGGTAGATTGTCACAGACCACACTGACGAAGCATCTTCAACCAAGGTAACATCATCCACACTGAATGGAGTTTCGCAATCAGAACTCTTGTAGGCTTTGGGGATATCTCTCTGGTCCACTTCTGCTGAGCACACTTCACTTAAGGGGACTTCATACGGTTGTTCCACCTCACTTTCATCAGCCGGGACTTCACCATCCTCTTGGAGTATCCTCCCAGAAGACTCAGGAAGGCCTGCTACCCAGTGGACAGTCCTGGCGTCACTCCCATCCATTTGGCTGGACTTTGCAGACATCTCAGAGATCACGTCACCACTCGATAGAGATTCGTGACCCTCAGGTTCCTCCCACGAAGGTAAAGGCAGAAAGTTGACTGGCATAATCAGGTTCCTATGCACAGTTTTGATGCGTCCAGTGGTAGGGTGTTGGATACGATATGTGTTCAGTGAGCTGTTCTTTGCAACCACTATGTACACCACACTCTCCCAGCGATCAGCCAGTTTCTTCTTGCCCCTCTCCCCCTTGTTAGCAAGTAGAACTCTATCTCCCTTCTGCACCGAGTGACCCTTAGACCGTCTGTTGTAGACCTCGGCTTGTCTCTTTTGTTGCTTACTGGCATGCTGCTGGGCCAATGTCATGGCCTCTCTCAGATCCTCACCCAGAGACTGGACATACTTATCCACATCTACTGTGTCCCCATCCAACAGCACACTTTCAAACATAACATCTACCGGCAACCTAGGGGTGCGTCCGAACATCAAGAAGAAGGGTGGAAACCCAGTAGTCTCATGAACAGTGCAGTTATAGGAGAATGTCAATGTGTTCAACATCTGAGGCCATTTAGCCTTAGACCTAGCTGGCAGAGCTCTAATCATCCCACCCAGTGTGCGATTCAGACGTTCTGCTTGACCGTTACCCATGGGATGATAAGGTGTGGTGTGGGACTTTTCAACACCAGATAACTGAAGTAATTCTGCAATAAGTAAACTCTCAAAGTTAGCACCCCTGTCAGAATGGATGCAATCAGCGAACCCATAAATGCAGAAGAAATTATTCCAGAGAACACGAGCAACAGTCTTAGCAGACTGGTTTGGACATGGATACGCACAGGCCAGCTTAGTAAAGTGATCAGTCACTACTAACACATCAATAGACTTGTTGTTTGAATCTTCTGCAGTCCAGAAATCAATACACACAAGTTCTAAAGGTGCCGTTGTCACAATGGAGACAAGTGGAGCTCTTGCTTCAGGCTCAGGTGCTTTACTCAACACACATCTCTTACAGTGGGCCACGTATTCCTTGACATCCTTCTCCATAGATTCCCAGTAAAACCGCTGTCTCGTGAGCCACAATGTGCGCTGCTGACCCTGATGACCAGCATCATCATGAACTCCCTTCAACACAAGGCCTCTCAAAGACACAGGTACGACATACTGAAATATTTTCTTCTTACTCACTGGGTGTTTTGAGACACGATACAGAATCCCTAACCGTGTGGTGAGTTTCCCCCACTGTCTTAGAGTATAAACTGTTTCTTTAGCTTCAAAGACTCGCTCTCTCCTAGATGGGCGCCGGCCTCTATCTACAAAGAACATGACTCTGCTGATGATAGGATCCAGTGACTGGTTATCATACAGCTCCTTGTGTGTAAGGACAGGTAAAGGGCTCTGACCCATGGACATCAACTTCTCAAGGTGCTGCACATGTGAAACGGCCCTCACTGTGGCACCATCATCCCATCGGCGATGGGCCTGGAGGACAGCAGACACCTCTTCACAGGAAACCAACCCACTGACATCGTCTCCAGCTCTACTCAACTCACTCCCAGGAGCCATAGACGTTCCACAGCCAGCCTCGGGCTGCTCACAGGAGAGACGGAACATGTCTTGTACATCATCCAGTCGAAGACCTCTGGCTTCCTCCAGCAGGACATCATATGGAATTCTTGTCAGTCGGTGCAGAACTTTGGAGCGGACAAATGGCTCTCTGCTCAAAGCATCAGCAACGACATTCTTGGGCCCTGGTATGTACTGGATATCAAAATCAAAAGGTGCCAGCTTTGCAACCCATCTCTGCTCACATGCATCAAGTCTCGGCTTTGTAAGAATATATTTGAGTGGATTGTTGTCGGTCCACACCGTAAACTTATGCCCTCGCAGCCAATGGCTGAACTTATCATGAATGGCCCATTTCATGGCTAGAAATTCCAGCCGGTGAGCAGGATACTTGGATTGTGCATGATTAAGAGATTTACTAGCAAAAGCTATTGGCCTGGCTATGGCCTTCCCATCTTGCACTTGGGATAGTACAGCTCCCAAACCACTAGTAGATGCATCAACAGAAAGCAAAAATGGCTGAGAAAAATCTGGATGAGCCAGCAGTGCCTGGTCAACTAGTCCTGCTTTCAAAGCTTCAAAAGCGAGTTGACATTCAGCAGTCCAGTCTGCAGCAGTGAGCCTGCGAGAGGGACCAGGCCTCTTTCTGCCCTTGCCTCTCCTAGGCTTCTTCTGACCTGTAGTCAGCTGAAACAATGGCCTAGCAACCATGGAACAATTCTCAATGTAGTGTTGATAGTATACTACCATACCAAGGAAAGAACGGATTTTGCTAGGAGACGGAGTGACACCATCAGCTTCCATCATCTCACTCTCAGTCACATTCAAAATGGTTTGAACCTTAGCAGGATCAGTGGCTACGCCCTCCTGAGAAATGATGTGGCCCAAAAACTTAACAGACCTCCTCAAAAACTTGCACTTAGACGGAGACAGTTTAAGATTGTGCTCCTGCAACCGCTGGAAAACCATCTCAAGTCTCTGCAGACTCTCTTCCTCCGTCTTAGCAAAAACCATCAGATCATCCAAATAGCAAAGGAGACTTAGAAAGTTTTGGTCCCCAAAGATGGTCAGCATCATTCTCATAAAAGTAGCTGGGCTGTTGCAAAGGCCCTGAGGCAAACGATTGTACTCGTGCAGACCTAAAGGAGAGGAAAAGGCAGTGTATTTCTTATCCTCTTCATGCAGTGGCACATTGTAGTACCCAGATGTCAAGTCCATTGTGCTGAAGAAGGCATTACCTCCCAGCGCCGCCAGTACATCAGCCTGATGAGGCAGGGGATGAGCATCCTTCACTGTGCGGGCGTTTAACCACCTAAAGTCAGTACATAGACGCAAGTCCCCATTCTTTTTCCATACCAGCACCAATGGTGAGGCATACTCGCTGCTGGATTTTCTGACGATTTCCTTTTCCTCCATATCATCCAGTGTTTCCCTGAGTTTTTGGTAATCAGCTGGAGAAAGCCTACGATAAGGTAATCGAAATGGGCGGTCATCAGTCAGCCGTATGCGATGGCAGAACTCTTTTGCCTCTCCACAATCCAGGCTATGTCTAGAGAACACCGTGTCATACTTCTCAATTAAACCGACAAGTTTGTCTTTCCAGAACTGTGAAACTGGACACTCCTCAACAGACAGGCCTTGAAGTCCAAGATTGCTCAGTGTACTGTTGTCATTAACTACACTGCCACCAACTGAACTCTTAGCTGTAAGACTGCCATGTGAGCTGTCACATTGTACTTTTGCCACGTTCTGGTAAGCAGCTTGCTGCTTGACATCATCAAAATCCTCCAATGCAATACAAGGGTACACATCTGCCACTTTAGCATTTCGTCTCAGGGTAACTGGCGAAGTTGTTGGATTCACAATCTTCACAGGGAGCCATCCATCCCCCCACAGAGGCGTAACTACTCTCCCTACTAGTATGTGTCGATTCACACAACGAGACGTGCTGGGCTCGACAACAACAGTACTGCCCACAGAGAGTTTTGTCTTTGGGGGTAAGCGGCCCCACACCAGATGCTCACTCATGGGTTGGAGCGTTACTGCCCTCTTCAACTTAATGGTGCCCACTTTATCTGGGATGGAGTCTCCTCTCCATCTCTCCAGATTTGATAGGAGACGCAGGAACCGGCTGTCCTCACACTGGCCAGAAGGACCTGGCGTACCCACCACCCGCCAGTAGCTGTCATTTGATTTGAACTGTCTAATCAGAGACTTCAACACGTTAGTGCCAACAATGAGTTCATCAACCTGCCCATCTACAATAAGCACTGGGACTACATAACTGAAGCCATAAAGCTGTAGTTTCAAGTCACACATGCCCACTGGGCTAGTTTGCGTCCCACCACAACCCACCAGTATGATGTCTGAAGGAGCTACAAAGTTCCCCTCTACCACTCCTGCCTCCCTCAACCGAGGTACAATATCTGCGCGCAGAGTAGTAGCCATGGACCCACTATCTAACATCCCCTTCAGCTCAACTTTATCCTGTACTAGCACGGTGGTGTAAAACAAACTGTCATTCTGAGAAATTCTCATTGTGTTCTGAAAAATTACTGTGTTGTTCTTGGGTACTGACTCACAAAAATAAGAATAAACAGATTGGATATCATCATCATCAGTGGAGGAAAAATTAGCCTGCCCCACATTGCCCTCCTCAGAATGGAGGCTTTCTAGTTTTCCAGACCTGCCAGTCTGTCCACATCCAGGGCTCTGTCGCTGCCCAGTCTCACTACAGTCAAAGCTCATGTGGCCAGGAGAGAAGCACTTGAAACACAGCTGGTGCATCTGACAGTGAGCTTTGGTCCAGTGATTAGTGCTTCCACAGACAGCGCACTCACGCTCACGTTTGGGGAACTGTTTATGGGGCCCTCTGTTCACAGACTGAGTATTGCTGACAAGAGCCTTCTCTAGCATACTCAAAACTTTCTCTAATGTCCCACCCTCAGATACAGATTGGGCCTGTTCTGGTTCACGGCCACATCGAGAAAAAGATGACACATTAGGTCTGCTCTCAGGATCCACTTCCTCCTGGGGGGAGTTGAAGACAGCAGCCACCTGCTGTGAAAGTTGTATTCTACATGCTTTACGCTCCCTTAACAGTTCATCCAAACGATCCTGTACCTCACTGGCTGTCCAGTCACGAAGGGGTTTGCATTTGAACACTTGGGCCAACTCTTTATCAGGACAGTTGCGTACAAACATGACTGCCAACTCTGAGCGCTGATTGGGCAAAGTTCTACCCTCACCTACAAGATACTGTTCAGCTGCGTCTGCAGCTTTGTTAAGCCTAATCCAGAAATCTAGTGGACCCTCATTAGCATATGGTTTCATTGAATAGAAATCAGCTAATGGCATACCTGAGTAGACAGTATCCCCAAAGTGTTGCTTGAGAACACTGAACACTGCCTTAACATCTGTGACAACAGGGTTGTTACGCATCCAGACTTTGGTCACATCCCGTGCCCTCCCCATGAGCCTAGACATCACCTCCCCAACATTCTCAGACCCAGTGTAACCCCTCTTCTCTAGGTAGACTCCCATTAGCTCCTCCCACTCCAGGACAGAGTACTCATCTGAGCCATCACCCCTGAAGAAAGGTGGAGCACTAACCTCTGACTTCACAACCAGATTCAGCTTGGACGCATCAATAAAAGTTGACCCACATTGTTCAGGCAGGGGAAACTGCTGGGATTGGTCAGGGGAATGGGCAGGAGAAAGACTTGAAGCCCCAGGCTGCAGTAAACTCGCTCTGATAGATTCTCCTATCTCTGAACCAATCTGCTTAATAAGGTCACTAAGCTGACTCGGTGTCCCATTATTACTGAGGACTGGGGACAATGGCACATCAAGAGACAGAGGTGGGATACCCTGGTCAGGTGGAGTAAACAGCCTACCCCTCCCAGTGCTTGTAAACTTAGGACTAGCAAACACTCTACTCCCAGGAGCTGACTGTACAAATGGTGTAAATGCATGGACACCCCTCCCTCTACCCACACTAACCACACCAAAATCCCCAGCATAACTCATCTTATGGACTTGAGAGTCTTCCATGGCTCAATAGAGAACTAAGCTACAATGTAATTTACTGCATACAAATACAAAAAAAAAATGCAATAAACAAATTCCCTCAAAACATACAAATAAACACCAATACAATTATCTAGTGAATATGCTACATTCACCTTCACTATTTACAGTATACATTCACTTATAGCAAACCATCAACAAGTGCGCATGCGCGGATCGCGCATCTCCTCCACATGCACAGCTCCGGTGGTCAGCTTGAGCTAACCAGTCGGCAGGTCGCGGCACCAGTTTGTAGCGTGGTTCATTCTGCGTTGTGTATTTTTAATTAGGACGCTGCCACAACTGATGGTCTGCTCGTTGAAATCTTTTTATTTGCCCTGCACACGAAGAGACAACACACACGTTACCCTTGGTGCAGTCACAGCTCTCCGGCACCTTGCTAGCCGAGGGTCAGGCAAAAGAGCGCCAAAAGGAATTAACAGGTGCTGCGTGCACACACTCGCTGCACAACAGCATATACAAGTAAAACTATACAGAACATAATTCTGACAAAATAAAAGACATACCTGCACACGAAGAGACAACACACACGTTACCCTTGGTGCAGTCACAGCTCTCCGGCACCTGCACGAGCACATGGACACTCACTCAACCACTGTCACAAGTACTCAGAAGTTACAACAGATACCCCAGTCAGTGAGCTCTGTGAAACTTGTTAACATAAATTCCTACACTGTCCACACTATAACAAACGTATGGTTGCAAAACAGTACATTGTATAACCTTATGACGGTTTTATATTAAACAGTTTCGGAGCCAAGGACAACATACCTTGCTAGCCGAGGGTCAGGCAAAAGAGAACGATAAAGTGGTATGGGAATACAGATAACCCGCGATGGGCCAAACCAAAATATACAAAACTTTTACAATCACTTGTATGTACAATATTGGTATGAAAAAGTGTTTGTACACCAAATAAAAACATTAGCTATGCAGCTGTAATTAAATAAAAAAATACACTGAATTATTATTATTATTATCAAATTATTAACATCCCCTCTTGACCTGGCCTATTTGAATTGGTCCTTGTGTGCAATTTGGTGCGTAATCTAGGGGAACAACATCACACTGCTACACTGGCACAGATCAAACAGATCCATGCTGAACAGATCCCACCCAGCCTTAGGAACTTTGGAATGGAGAAAAAGTGTCAACAAATATGGAGAAGAAAGGAATAACAAAAACACTGGCACCAGATGCCATGGCGACAAAAATCAAAACCCACCCCAGATTTGGATTGTCATGTCGCTGAAATAGTAAACAACTATTACCAACAGACACAGAGCTCTTTGAGACTTGATGGTCATTATTTGATCAATAACAGCTTGTTCTCTTGTTACATGGTCAGTTTGCAGAAGAACAAATTTGATTTAAATTGCATTCTTCAGAAGTCATGTTGTGTCACATGTTAATGTTTAGTTTATGTACAGTATGTGCTATTTCCAAGCCCATTGTCCACTGGGTTAAGTCCCAGTGCTAGGCACTAGTTTTCTGTTTCGCAAACCTTAACCTTAATCTTAAGCACTATTAATTAACGCCTAAACTTACTTTTCGGTTTGAAAATACTCTGTAATTAAAAGGGCAACACACTTCAACATTTCTGATGCCTGCAGTTATGGCAAATGTTGGTTATTTCAGAATGTGCAGAATTACAATGGACTTTTCAAAGACATGTCTTACATAGAGAGAATGTAAGAAGAATAGTCGATACAAGTAGAGATACAGTCACATACAGATACAAACACGCACGCACAGACATGCACGCACACGCACGCGTGAACATCTGGCGCCGACAGAGATGGCCTCCTCGCTTCGCGTTCTCAGGAAACTATGCAGTATTTACATACATTGTTACCCCAGGAAATCTTAAGTATGATTACCTACAGCTGGGAGGAACTATTGGATATAAGAGCAACGTCAACTTACCAACACTACGACCAGGAATACAACTTTCCCGAAGCAGATCCTCTGTTTGGTCCACCGCCCAGGACAATGGATCGGATCCCAGCCGGCAACCCAAAACAACAGCGCTGCAGGAGGGGCAGAAGAAGCGGTCAGGCTTCTGGTCAGGCTCCGTAGACGGGCACATCGCGCACCGCTCCCGAGTTTAACCTTTACTTAATACCCATCCCGGATCCGGGAGCATCCTCATCAAAAAAGCTGACTAGCATAGCCTAGCCTAACGGGACAGGGATATCATATAATATAATTTTCATGAAATCACAAGTCCAATACAGCAAATAAAAGATAAACATCTTGTGAATCCAGCCATCATTTCCCGATTTTTAAAATGTTTTACAGCGAAAACACAATATGTATTTCTATTAGCTAACCACAATAGCCAAAGACTCAACCGCATATTTTCACCATGTTTCTACCGCATAGGTAGCTATCACAAAACCGACCAAATAGAGATATAATTAGTCACTAACCAAGAAACAACTTCATCAGATGACAGTCTTATAACATGTTATACAATACATTTATGTTTTGTTCGAAAAATGTGCATATTTGAGGTATAAATCATAGTTTTACATTGCAGCTACCATCACAAATAGCACCGAAGCAGCCGGAATAATTACAGAGAGCAACGTGACATACATAAATACTGTACACCATAAATACATGGTGTACAGCAAATGAAAGATAAACATCTTGTGAATCCAGCCAATATTTCCGATTTTTTAAGTGTTTTACAGCGAAAACACAATATATATTTCTATTAGCTCACTACAGTAGCCAAACACACAACGCAATTTACTTCCCGCCAAAATAGCTTGCACAAAACCGACAGAATAGAGATAAAATTAATCACTAACCTTGAAGCGCATTATCTCCTGTCGACCGCATTATCTACCAAGGGAATTCTCTTCGATTATAATCACAGCCGTATATATCCCCCCCCAAGCAGACACATCGATGGCCCTGAACAAACTTTATCTGACTCTTTGTAAACTGGAAACCACACACCCTGAGGCTGCATTCATCGTAGCTGGGGATTTTAACAAGGCTAAACTGAAAACAAAACTCCCTAAATTCTATCAGCATATCGATTGTGCTACCAGGGCTGGTAAAACCTTGGATCATTGTTATACTAACTTCCGCGACGCATATAAGGCCCTCACCCGCCCTCCTTTCGGGAAAAGCTGACCACGACTCCATTTTGTTGCTCCCAGCCTACAAACAGAAACTAAAACAGCAAGCTCCCGCGCTCAGATCTGTTCAACGCTGGTCCGATCAATCTGATTCCACGCTTCAAGACTGCTTCGATCACGTGGATTGGGATATGTTCCGCATTGCGTCCAACAACAACATTGACGAATACGCTGATTCGGTGAGCGATTTCATTAGAAAGTGCATTGACGATGTCGTACCCACAGCAACGATTAAAACATTCCCAAACCAGAAACCGTGGATTGATGGCAGCATTCGCGTGAAACTGAAAGCGCGAACCATTGCTTTTAACCAGGGCAAGGTGACCGGAAACATGACCGAATACAAACAGTGTAGCTATTCCCTCCGCAAGGCAATCAAACAAGCTAAGTCCCAGTATAGAGACAAAGTAGAGTCGCAATTCAACAGCTCAGACACAAGATGTATGTGGCAGGGTCTACAGTCAATCACGGATTACAAAAAGAAAACCAGCCCCGTCGCGGACCAGGATGTCTTGTTCCCAGACAGACTAAATAACTTTTTTGCTCGCTTTGAGGACAATACAGCGCCACTGACACGGCCTGCTACCAAAACCTGCGGGCTCTCCTTCACTGCAGCCGAGGTGAGTAAAACATTTAAACGTGTTAACCCTCGCAAGGCTGCAGGCCCAGACGGCATTCCCAGCCGCATCCTCAGAGCATGCGCAGACCAGCTGGCTGGTGTGTTTAAGGACATATTCAATCAATCCTTATCCCAGTCTGCTGTTCCCACATGCTTCACGTGGTCCCGTGTGGCTCAGTTGGTAGAGCATGGCGCTTGCAACGCCAGGGTTGTGGGTTCATTCCCCACTGGGGGACCAGGATGAATATGTATGAACTTTCCAATTTGTAAGTCGCTCTGGATAAGAGCGTCTGCTAAATGACTTAAATGTAAATGTAAGAGGGCCACCATTGTTCCTGTTCCCAAGAAAGCTAAGGTAACTGAGCTAAACGACTACCGCCCCGTAGCACTCACTTCCGTCATCATGAAGTGCTTTGAGAGACTAGTCAAGGACCATATCACCTCCACCCTACCTGACACCCTAGACCCACTCCAATTTGCTTACCGACCCAATAGGTCCACAGACGACGGAATCGCAACCACACTGCCCTAACCCATCTGGACAAGAGGAATACCTATGTGAGAATGCTGTTCATCGACTACAGCTCAGCATTTAACACCATAGTACCCTCCAAACTTGTCATCAAGCTCGAGACCCTGGGTCTCGACCCCGCCCTGTGCAACTGGGTCCTGGACTTCCTGACGGGCCGCCCCCAGGTGGTGAGGGTAGGTAACAACATCTCCACCCCACTGATCCTCAACACTGGGGCCCCACAAGGGTGCATTCTGAGCCCTCTCCTGTACTCCCTGTTCACCCACGACTGCGTGGCCATGCACGCCTCCAACTCAATCATCAAGTTTGCGGACGACACTACAGTGGTAGGCTTGATTACCAACAACGACGAGACGGCCTACAGGGAGGAGGTGAGGGCCCTCGGAGTGTGGTGTCAGGAAAATAATCTCACACTCAACGTCAACAAAACAAAGGAGATGATTGTGGACTTCAGGAAACAGCAGAGGGAGCACCCCCCTACCCACATCGACGGGACAGTAGTGGAGAAGGTGGAAAGTTTTAAGTTCCTCGGTGTACACATCACGGACAAACTGAATTGTTCCACCCACACAGACAGCGTTGTGAAGAAGGCGCAGCAGCGCCTCTTCAACCTCAGGAGGCTGAAGAAATTCGGCTTGTCACCAAAAGCACTCACAAACTTCTACAGATGCACAATCGAGAGCATCCTGTCGGGCTGTATCACCGCCTGGTACGGCAACTGCTCCGCCCACAACCGTAAAGCTCTCCAGAGGGTAGTGAGGTCTGCACAACGCATCACCGGGGGCAAACTACCTGCCCTCCAGGACACCTACACCACCCGATGTCACAGGAAGGCCATAAAGATCATCAAGGACAACAACCACCCGAGCCACTGCCTGTTCACCCCGCTATCATCAAGAAGGCGAGGTCAGTATAGGTGCATCAAAGCTGGGACCGAGAGACTGAAAAACAGCTTCTATCTCAAGGACATCAGACTGTTAAACAGCCATCACTAACATTGAGTGGCTGCTGCCAACATACTGACTCAATCTCTAGCCACTTTAATAATGGGAATTGATGGAAATTATGTAAAAATGTATCACTAGCCACTTTAAACAATGCCACTTAATATAATGTTTACATACCCTACATTACTCATCTCATATGTATATGTATATACTGTACTGTATATCATCCACTGCATCTTGCCATCTTTATGTAACACATGTATCACTAGCCACTTTAAACTATGCCACTTTATGTTTACATACCCTACATTACTCATCTCATATGTATAGACTGTACACTATACCATCTACTGCATCTTGCCTATGCCGTTCCGTACCATCACTCATTCATATATCTTTATGTACATATTCTTTATCCCTTTACACTTGTGTGTATAAGGTAGTAGTTGTGGAATTGTTAGGTTAGATTACTTGTTGGTTATTACTGCATTGTCGGAACTAGAAGCACAAGCATTTCGCTACACTCGCATTAACATTTGCTAACCATGTGTATGTGACAAATAAAATTTGATTTGATTTGAACAACTTCATCAGATGACAGTCTTATAACATCAGGTTATACAATACACTTATGTTTTGTTCGAAAATGTGCATATTTAGAGCTACAAATCCTGATTATACATTGTGAATACGTAGCATCGATTCACCAGAATCTCCAGAGATATTTTGGACTATCACCTAATCTGACCAAAGAACTCATCATAAACTTTACATAAAAATACTTGTTGTATGGCAAATGAAAGATACACTGGTTCTTAATGCAACCGCCGTGTTAGATTTTTAAAAATAACTTTACCATAACAAACAGCTTGCGTTATTGCGAGACAGTGAAAAAAATCGTTGTTTGGTTTTAGAATGTCCTTTTCTTCTGTCGAATTCGCGCCAACAATGCTAGCCAAGGTTGATAACGTTCCCACCCTCCCTTGACGCAAAGAATGGAAAACTCCAAAAGTCCCAATAAACGTTGAATAAACTGATAAAACTCGGTTGAAAAAAACTACTTTACGATGTTATTATCACATGTATCAAATAAAATCAGAGCCGGAGATATTCGCTGTGTAAACCGAAAGCTTTTCAGAAGCCAATGTCGAGCTCCGCCTCGCGCCTTGGTAGAGAAAGGAAATTCCTGACCTGCCACTCCAAAAGCTCTTGTTCGACCTCAGATCAAGCTAGACACCCCATTCCACCTTCCACTGCCTGTTGACATCTAGTGGAAGGTGTATGAAGTGCATGCATATCGATAAATATAAGGCAATTGAATAGGCAGGCCCTGAAACAGAGCCTCGTTTTCAGAATTTTCACTTCCTGTCTGGAAGTTTGCTGCCAAATGAGTTCTGTTTTACTCACAGATATAATTCAAACAGTTTTAGAAACTTGAGTGTTTTCTATCCAATAGTAATAATAATATGCATATTGTATGATCTAGAATAGAGTACGAGGCCGTTTAAATTGGGCACGATTTTTTCCAAAGTGAAAACAGCGCCTCCCTATTGACAAGAAGTTTAATACTCGCCAACGTCCAGTCTCTTGACAACAAGGTAGACGAAATCCGAGCAAGGTTGGCCTTCCAGAGAGACATCAGAGATTGTAACGTTCTTTGTTTCATGGAAACGTGGCTCACTCGAGACACACTATCGGAGTCGGTACAGCCACCTGGTTTCTTCACGCATCGCGCCGACAGAAACAAACATCTCTCTGGTAAGAAGAAGGGCGGGGAGGTATGCCTTATGATTGACGAGACGTGGTGTGATCATAACAACATACAGGAACTCAAGTCCTTTTGCTAACCTGACCTAGAATTCCTTACAGTGGGGCAAAAAAGTATTTAGTCAGCCACCAATTGTGCAAGTTCTCCCACTTAAAAAGATGAGAGAGGCCTGTAATTTTCATCATAGGTACACTTCAACTATGACAGACAAAATGAGGAAAAAAAATCCAGAAAATCACATTGTAGGATTTTTAATGAATTTATTTGCAAATTATGGTGGAAAATAAGTATTTGGTCACCTACAAACAAGCAAGATTTCTGGCTCTCACAGACCTGTAACTTCTTCTTTAAGAGGCTCCTCTGTCCTCCACTCGTTACCTGTATTAATGGCACCTGTTTGAACTTGTTATCAGTATAAAAGACACCTACCATCTACTGCATCTTGCCTATGCCGTTCGGCCATCGCTCATCCATATATATTTTTATTTCATTATATTTTCATTCCTTTACACGTGTGTATAAGGTAGTTGTTGTTAAATTATTAGATTACTTGTTAGATATTACTGCATGGTAGGAACTAGAAGCACAAGCATTTCGCTACACTCACATTAACATCTGCTAACCATGTGTATGCGACAAATAACATTTCATTTGATTTGATGCTCAAGCACTCACACACGTACACACACAAGCACCAACCCAAACACACACAATCAGAAACAATTCATGTAGTGAAAATAAATCAGTACCTGGTAGGTAGGGTTCCAGCTCACCACTTCCAGAGCTATCCACCAGGCCTTTCAGTGACTAACAGAGAATAGGGTTTTCGCTCACCACTTCCAGAGCTGTCCACCAGGCCTTCAGGGACTTACAGAGAGTAGGGTTCCAGCTCACCAATCCCAGAGCTGTCCACCAGGCCTTCAGGAAGTTACAGAGAGCGGGGCAAAGAGTTATGTTGGAGGTAGAACAGGTCCTGATCCCTGTCAACGCTTGGTCAACTCACACAAAACACATTCTAACACAGAGACAAGCCCAAAGAGAGTGCAGAGGGTCTAGTCACAGTGCAGCACCTTCTACGGATTAGGATCATTCTACTGATAAATACAGAAGGGTGTGTGAAGTGACATACCTCATCTTTATTTTCACCTATCCAGTACCTGTCCACACACTAGCAGATGAAGGAAAGGAGATGAGGAAAGGAAACAGATTTAAAGAATTGAGCTGCAGTCCAGACATTGTATATCCCTTGGAGACCTGCCACAGCATCATATCTCAGGATTTTGATTGAAATAAGAGGTGATGACACAGGACTATTGATTTAGAACATATATGCATTCTCTAAAAGGACAGATCCAGCAGTATTGATTGACCTTGTCTCTACTAATGTTAATTAAGCGTTGTACTGTAGTCGTCAAGACTGGACCCATGAAGCAACATTAAATCTTGACATTACAGAGCCGGTTTTGACTGAGTTGGCAGTATTCAAATCAGACCATTTAGCCACTGGTCCAGTCTGACATTATTCCATACGGTTTTACCAGTGGAAAATGCTGTCAAGAAATTGGGAAATTATATTATTTTGTACTAATGCAACTGCTCAGAGAAAGAGCCGTTGTTTAGCAAGTAATACTTTTTTCTCTAAAAAAGCTAGGAGTCAAAATGATTATTTCACTACCTTTAAATACCTCACCTTGCAAGGATAATGGCATTGAGCTTTTTCTAAAATGTTTTATGAGATTGGAGACTATTCCTCTGTACAGAATCTTTCCCAATTCTTGATATCTTTCGTCTGAGCTTACGGACTGCCCTTTTCAATAAGGTTCAAATCCGGAGACTGAAAATGCTGATTTTGTTGTCAATTAAACATTTTCTTTGTGGATGTTAATGTGTGCTTGGGGTTATCGTCTTGGTGTGCCAATAATGTTGACCCTCACTGTATCTTTTTGAGATAAAATTGATAACGTTTTTTTGAGCATACAATATAGCTCAGTATTTGTATTATTTTTTTGTAGTCTTTTTTGCTGATCTTTATCAAGGGTGCCAATAATTGTATGCCTGACTGTATACTGTATGTATGTGTGTGAACAGTTTCTGCAGTTCAAGTTTGATTGAACCCCAGCCTAAATAACCCATACATATTTCAAAAGCTTCAATCCCACATGGAGCCAAGGCCATATCCACCCTCTCCCCATCTCAGCATGCCATGATTCAATGATTGTTTAACCTATCCAGCCTTTCTGTCAAGCCTGACTGTACCGTCATTATCTGTTCGCATATAGATTTATAAGAAAACCATTTTCTCCATTGCTACAGTATCTTTTGTACATCATATTTGTTCTCATAGTCGTGCATCCAGAAGAGTGCATTCAGCTGAACCAGATGCTCCTGATCTTCCTTTCAAAACATTCAAATCCGGCACCTGAAAAGTGATTTCCGACACAGCAGAAGGAACTCTGCTTTCCATGACAGACTACAGTGTAATCTGTCTCTGTGTGCACGGCACCCTGTCTCTGTGTTTTTTGTAATTTGGGCAATGTGAATATCTTTGCACTGACAGATTTTTACTTAACCTCTATTGCCTCAAGTCATTCCATCTGCTTCTGAACAGCAGCATAAACAAAAGAACACACGCACACGCACACGCACAAGCGCACACACACACACACACACACACACACACACACACACACACACACACACACACACACACACACACACACACACACACACACACACACACACACACACACACACACAAACAAACAAACAAACAAACAAACAAACAACACACACAGACAGACTCGTAACCCTTGGACCAGATGTGGAGGGAGCAGACACATCCCCAAATCATGCTGGCATGTAAGCTCAAAGAAAAGAAGTTTGTGCCTACAGTATACACCTAGAGTATAGACCTACAGTATTGTGAGACTGACTCAAGTTCAAGATAAACCTGCATCAGCATAAACAGAAATTAAAGCTGCAATATGTATCTTTTTGGGCGACCTGACCAAATTCACATAGAAATGTGATTTGTAGATCTGTCATTCTCATTGAAAGTCTAAGAAGCGGTGGATATATTCTATGTGCGCTATTTCTATGTTCCCGTCCTTATGTTTCGTTTTTGCATCTTTTACTTTCGGTTTTGTACAACAGCTTCAAAGAGCTGAAAATACAATATTCTTGGATATTGAAAATATTGTAGTGATCCAAACAGACAGCTGTGTGTTATGTGTTATGCTGTTTATTGGTTGTGTTGTACTTACCAGTACCCAGTGTTCGCAGGGTCTGACATGCCGGTCAACCTGCTATCTGCCAACCATTGGAATGCCTGGAATGTTCTGGTGCCGGGCATCCTGGTGGTTGGTGGAGTGGCAGGGGGGGTGGGGGTGAGGGGGTGGGGTGGCAGGGGGGTGGAGCATCACAAGTTTAAGGCTATGTTTAGCCATTGTTCTCTCTCTTACGTCAGGTCTTATCCTTGGTTTATTTGGCGTGGGCTATGGCCGAACAATAGCCTGTGTTGAGTTGGGTTAATAAACTGGGAATTCATAAAATCAATCTTCTGTCTGGACAGTTGTTCATTTATGATCTAGCCAGGTCATTACAATATATTTCAGCGAATTAGATGCTATCATGATTCTCTACACTATACATTGCTTGTTTTGTCACATAAACTGAAATTAGGTGACCTATGCAAATTTTAGCAACCAGGAAATGGTGGAGTGATTTCTGCATATTGCACCTTCTGGTGTTAAGTAGTTTCCCAGTTAGTAACAACAACAAAAACACACTTACTGCAAACAATTACCAGATGCTCAATGTTCAAGAAATCTGTGAGTCACTTGACATGTCTGAATACCCATACTAGCGTACTACATACCTCAACTGCAAAATCATTTTGGCGTTTGATCTAGTAGAATTCACTCGTCTTTTCCGACTCACGTGTTTGACAACAACCAGTGGTGTAGTGGTGCCTGGAGAAGTGGGTAAACTCTCATTCAAACGGCCTGTTTGAAAGGTGCCCTGTGTGAAAAAGATTATATGAAAAACAGTGACATGTACTCTGAATGACCTAAAATGATTATCCCATATTGGTATTTCACAGTCAGGCCAACGCAAACCCAAGCTGCAATGTGCTAGCCTGGATATTTGATTCACACTGACCTTTCTAACATGGATCAAGCCATTATGGTGGATACATATCCAGCCCAACTCATCTGGGTTTGGCTTGGCATGGCTCAGTGTAAGCTTAGTCCTGCAGTGTGTAAACCACCATTGTGTTCTTATGTTCTGAGTTCCTACAGTACCTCTCTTCACACTACATAGCCAAGCTGAACTAGGCTGGCCTGATTAGTCATTCAACACAGTTGCTGGAAGCCTGGAACTGTGCTGAAATTGAACATGTGTGTAAAGGGGTTCAATGACAGTACTGCATAATATAGGCTAATAAGCTGTACTCTACCCCTTATATAAATAATTTAAGTTGAATAATTGGAGAAGATAAAATACTTTTATTTGAAATTACAGAACACACATTAGGCTTAATGCATGAATCTACCTAGATGTATTCAAGAGCCAAATAATGGACTTTCAGACAGATTAGGTAGTTTGACACATGTAAACACCATAACTGTTATGGTATTAAAAAGATGAAAGAATACCCCAAAATATTGCATTGTTTTGGTCATTTAGAATTTGATGTCAAAATTTTTACAGTACATCTCAGCGTATGGTGTATCTATTAAAATACATTTTCAACAAACATCAAAATCCAGTTGCTAAGTATTGGTCAAGACAGTGTCCTGTTTTACACAACATCTGTGTGTTTGTGATGTACAGTGCTTTCTGAAAGTATTCAGACCCTTTGACTTTTTCCACATTTCGTTACGTTACCGCCTTATTCTAAAATTGATCAAAGTGTTTTTTTTTCACCTCATGAATCTACACACAATGCCCCATAATGACAAAGATAAAACAGGTTTTTAGACATTTTTACAAATGTTGAAGCACCTTTGGCAGTTCTTGGGTATGACGCTACAAGCTTGGCAGACCTGTATTTGGGAGTTTCTCCCATTTTTCTCTGCAGAACCTCTCAAGCTCTGTCAGGTTGGATGGGGAGCATTGCTGCACAGCTATTTTCAGGTCTCTCCAGAGATGTTCGATCGGGTTCAAGTCAGGCCTCTGGCTGGGCCACTCAAGGACATTCAGAGACTTGTCCCGAATGCTTGGCATTCAGGCCAAAGAGTTCAATCTTCGATTCATCAGACTAGAGTTTCTCATGGTCTGAGATTCCTTTAGGTGCCTTTTGGCAAACTCCTAGTGGGCTGTCATGTGCCTTTTACTGAGGAGTGGCTTCCGTCTGGCCGTTCTACCATAAAGGCCTGACTGGTGGAGTGCTGCAGAGATGGTAGTCCTTCTGGAAGGTTCTCCCATCTCCAGAGAGGAACTCTGGAGCTCTTTCTGAGTGACATTCTCCCCCTAATTGCTCAGTTTGGCCGGGCGGCCAGCTCTAGGAAGAGTCTTGGTGGTTCCAAACTTCTTCCATTTAAGATGGAGGAGTGAGATATACATGGCGGAGGCTTAATCAAGCTAGTCGTCTTGACTACTTTCTTATACCATTCTCTCTGGCACCAAAAGTTTAAAAAAAGTGTTGATAGGGGACAGAATGCGGTCGAATCATCACATAATTGGCATATATATTACTCTTACAGAATTTCCACGTGTGCGAGGATATTGGAAATTTAATCAAAGCCTACTAGATGATAAATTGTTTAGAATAGGACAGAAGAATTTATAACTGACTTTTTCAGACATAACATAGGTACAGCAGATCCTCGTATTGTATGGTACACTTTTAAGTGTGCCTTTAGAGGCAATGCAATTCAGTACTCATCTATAAATCAAAAGCAATTTAGATCAAAAGAGTCCATATTAACAAAGGAAATTGAAGGACTAACAGTACAGTTAGATAGCAATAAAAACAGTACCATAGAGGCACAGAATAAGAGGAAAAACAAAAAGAAATGGAGGAACTTATTCAAGAAAAATCCAGTGTAATATATTATAAAAATAAAGCGAACTGGATGGAATATGGGGAAAAATGCACCAAATTCTTTTTCAATCTTCAATATGGAATTGCTACCAATTTTTTTAAATTAAAACTTCACCAAATGATATTTTGAAAGAGGAAGTAAAGTACTTTAAGAATATGTTTTCGTTTCAGGCTCCTCCATCTTCACTAACTGAAACTAATTGTATGGATTTTTCCCCTAATAATAATGTAAAATTAACATCTGTACAGAAAGACTTATGTGAAGGCCAAATTACAGAGGAGGAACTGCTTGATGCAATTGGGGCCTTTAAGGATGGGAAAACTCCAGGGCTGGATGGCATACCAGTGGAAGTATACAAAACTTTTTTTGATATACTCAAAGGACCATTATTAGCTTGTTTGAACTACTCCTATATAAATAGTAGATTATCAGACACGCAACAAGAAGGTCTGATATCATTATTACTGAAACAGGACCCAAGTGGTATATATAAAGATCCAGTCCATTAAAAAAATTGGAGACCTCTTACACTTCAGTGTTGTGATGCAAAAATCCTAGCAAAATGCTTGGCGCATAGAATAAAAAAAGTATTGTCAGATATTATTCATCCTAATCAGACAGTTTTTTTTTTACATGGACAATACATTGGAGATAATATAAGACAAGTACTGGAAACAATAGAACACTATGAAATATCGGGGACACCAGGCCTGGATTTCATAGCTGATTTTGAAAAGGCTTTTGATAAAGTACGACTGGAGTTTATATATAAATGCCTAGAATATTTCAATTTTGGGGAATCTCTTATAAAATGGGTTAAAGTTATGTATAGTAACCCTAGGTGTAAAATAGTAAATAATGGCTATATCTCAGAAAGTTTTAAACTATCTAGAGGAATAAAACAAGGTTGTCCACTATCGGCATATCTATTTATTATTGCCATCGAAATTTTAGCTGTTAAGATTAGATCAAACAATAATATTAAGGGATTAGAAATCCGTGGCTTAAAAACTAAGGTGTCATTGTATGCTGATGATTCATGTTTTCTTTTAAAACCACAATTAGAGTCTCTCCACAGCCTCTTAGAGGATCTTGATACCTTTCCTATCCTCTCTGGATTAAAACCAAATTATGATAAATGTACCATATTACGTATTGGATCACAAAAATATGCACATTATACATTACCATGTAGTTTACCAATTAAATGGTCTGACTGAGATGTGGACATACTGGGTATACAAATCCCAAAAGAAAGAAATCATCTCACTGTCACGTTCTGACCATAGTTCCTTTTTTATGTTTTCCATTTCTGTGTTTGTCCTGGTATTGTTCTCAATCAGAGGCAGCTGTCGATCGTTGTCTCTGATTGAGAACCAGACTTAGGTAGCCTGTTTTCCCCATTTTGGTTGTGGGTGATTGTTTTCTGTTTTGTGCGTATTCCTTACAGAACTGTTTCATTTTAGTTCTCGCTCTTTATTATTTTTGTCCTTTCAGTGTTCAGTTTATTTTGTTTATTAAAATGAACACTTACCACGCTGCACCTTGGTCCTCTTCTCCTTCACCAGACGAAAATCGTTACACTCACTCCAATATTTTTTTTATAGAAAGTTAGCAAAAATAGATAAGATCTTGCTACCATGGAAAGGAAATACCTGTCTATTTGTGGAAAAATCACCCTGATTAACTCTTTAGTCATATCACAGTTTACCTATTTGCTTATGGTT
The DNA here is from genome assembly GCF_045679555.1 of Salvelinus alpinus. Lineage (NCBI taxonomy): Eukaryota > Metazoa > Chordata > Actinopteri > Salmoniformes > Salmonidae > Salvelinus > Salvelinus alpinus. Next base: position 31,477,538 of record NC_092101.1, on the reverse strand, counting down.
TTGCCTACACCTAGTGACCTGCTTTTTAAATTATATGAACAAAAAATATTCAATTTTATTTGGAACGGCAAGCCAGATAAAATTAAAAGGGCCTATTTATATAACGAATATGAATTCGGAGGGCAGAAATTATTAAATATTAAAGCATTAGACCTCTCACTAAAGGCATCAGTCATACAAAAGTTATACTTAAATCCAAACTGGTTCTCTAGTAAATTGGTACGAATGTCTCATCCTATGTTCAAGAAGGGGCTTTTTCCCTTTATTCAGATTACACCTGCTCACTTTCGGTTGTTTGAAAAGGAAATCATTTCCAAAATATCTTAATTTTTTAAATAAGCCTTAGAAAGTTGGTGGCAATTTCAGTTTAATCCACCTGAAAGGACGGAACAAATAGCACAACAAATATTATGGTTAAATTCAAATATATTAATTGATAAAAAAAAACTGTATTTATTGAAGAATAAAAATAAAAAAAGGTATAATTTTAGTGAATGATATCATAAATAGGACTGGTGGAGTTATGTCACACATGCAGCTAACACAGACATATGGAAATGTCTGCTCTACCCAAAATTACAACCAATTAATTGCAGCATTACCACAAAAATTGAAGAGGCAAGTAGAAGGGGAAAAAAGTAAGGAACTTGTATGTCGGCCCTATATTAAAGAACATAAATGGTTAAAGAAAAGTGTGATAAATAAAAACATATACCAATTTAATTTAAGGACCAAAAAACTGACAGCTGTGCCATATAAATTTCAAAATAGTTGGGAAGAGATTTGCGATGTACCCATTCCATGGCACATGGTTTATGAATTGATACGCCGGATTCAAAACTTCGAATTTTTCAATTTAAATTACTATACAAAATTCTTGCAACTAATAGAATGTTATATATATGGGGGATACAATCTTCCCAGCTCTGCAGATTCTGCTGTGAGGAGGCAGAGTCATTAGATCATTTATTTTGGTATTGTCCATATGTAGCTCGTTTTTGGTCACAGGTCCAGGAATGGCTGAAGAAATGCAACATTTGCCTAGAACTAACGCTACAGATAGCAATACTGGGGGATTTGAAAAGCCATAGTCAATCAATCAATTTTTATTTTTAATTTACAATCTGTAGAAGCTATGAGAATAGGAAGGTTAAAATCTTTTGTGAAGCATCACAGCACAGTTGAAAAATATATATGGCAAATAAAAATCCAAAATGGATGATGTTGGAAGATAGATGGGAAGGGTTGAGTGGAGCTGAGGGGTGGGACTAATAACAAGATAAACAATGTAGGGCATACGGAATCTGTGAAATGTGTATAGGTTCGGAGCTTTTGTGAAATAGCACAGTTACAAGTGGAAATCAAACTGGATGGACATCAGAAATAGAGGAAGGACTAAGAACAAACAAGAGGGAACTATTGTAAAGTAGACTGTGTCTGTGAAATGTGTATAAGATGTATAAATTGAAGGTAAAAGCAGAAGTGTTTATTAGTTTACTCCAATTGGGGGATCGGTGGTAGGGTTTGCGGGGAATAATAATAAAGGTATATTCTTTTAAAAAGTATGTATGTCTATATAGGTATGTGTATGTATATATGTGTACATGTATGCATATGTGTCTGGATATATATATTTACCCCAAAAATATGGGGGATTGGAAATGATGCAGACAATTACATTGGAAGCAACATTCTTTCTGCAATATTAAGCTGATCCACCCCTAATAAATATATATATATTTTTTTAATAAAAAAGATAGAGATCACTGTGTTCTTGGGGACCTTCAATGTGCCTCGACACAATCCTGTCTCGGAGCTCTACGGGCAATTCCTTAGACCTAATGGCTTGATTTTTGCCCTGACATGTACTGTCAACTGTGGGACCTTATATAGACAGGTGTGTGCCTTTCCAAATCATGTCCAATCAATTGAATTTACCACAGGTGGACTCCAATCAAGTTGTAGAAACATCTCAAGGATGATACACGGAAACAGGATGTATCTGAGCTCAGTTTCGAGTTTCACAGCAAAGGGTCTGAATATATATATATGTATATATACAGTTGAAGTCGGAAGATTACATACACTTAGGTTGGAGTCATTAAAACTCGTTTTTCAACCACTCCACAATTTTCTTGTTAACAAACTATAGTTTTGGAAAGTCGGCTAAGACATCTACTTTGTGTATGACACAAGTAATTTTTCCAACAATTGTTTAGAGACATATTATTTCACTTATAATTGTGATAAGGTGCGTCTCGGTGAGAGGTGTAGGAGTCAGGCGCAGGAGAGCAGGGATACTGAGAAGCGTGTTTAATATAATAATTATATATATATATAGTCCACCATTACAAAATTGGCACAGATCCCTCTATAAAAGGTCTCACAGTTCATAGAGCAGATCAGTGAAAACAAAACCGAAACTCGTGCCAAACTCAGTTCCGAAAATAAACTACACGTGCGTAAATACGAGAACAAGAAATATCAACGATAAACGAGCGCAAAACCCCCACAAGCTTAATCCCGCACGAAATAAGGCAGGAAACAAGTGCCCTATATACACACAGAAATAAACGCAATTGAAACCAGGTGTGAAAATGAACACAGACAAAAAAAACAGAAAAGGAAAAAGGGATCGGTGGCGGCTAGTAAACCGGCGACGCCGAGCGCCGAGCGCCGCCCGAATCGGGAGAGGGGTTATCTTCGGTAGAAGTCGTGACAGTACCCCCCTCCTGACGCGCGGCTCCCGCAGCGCGACGACGCCGGCCTCGAGGACGACCCGGAGGACGAGGCGCAGGGCGATCCGGATGGAGACGGTGAAACTCCCTTAGCATAGGTGGATCCAGTACGTCCTCCACCGGCACCCAGCATCTCTCCTCCGGACCGTACCCCTCCCAGTCCACGAGGTACTGAAGACCCCCCACCCGACGCCTTGAGTCCAGTATGGATCGAACTGCATACGCCGGCGCCCCCCCGATGTCCAGGGGGGGCGGAGGGATCTCCCGCACCTCATCTTCTTGAAGCGGACCAGCCACCACCGGCCTGAGGAGAGACACATGAAACGAGGGGTTAATACGGTAGTAAGGGGGGAGCTGTAACCTATAACACGCCTCGTTTATTCTCCTCAGGACTTTGAATGGCCCCACAAACCGCGGACCCAGCTTCCGGCAGGGCAGGTGGAGGGGCAGGTTTCGGGTCGAGAGCCAGACCCGGTCCCCCGGTGTGTACACGGGGGCCTCGCTGCGGTGGCGGTCGGCACTGGCCTTCTGCCGCCCTTCGGCCCGTTTAAGGTACCCGTGGGCGGCCTCCCAGGTTTCCCTTGAGCGTCTCACCCAATCGTCCACCACAGGAGCCTCGGTCTGGCTCTGATGCCATGGTACCAGGACCGGCTGATAACCCAACACACATTGGAAGGGCGACAGGTTCGTAGAGGAGTGGCGGAGTGAATTCTGGGCTATCTCTGCCCACGGGATGTACTTCGCCCACTCCCCTGGCCGGTCCTGGCAATACGACCGCAGAAACCTACCCACATCCTGGTTCACTCTTTCCACCTGCCCATTACTCTCGGGGTGAAACCCAGAGGTAAGGCTGACCGAGACCCCCAAACGTTCCATGAACGCTTTCCACACCCTGGACGTGAACTGGGGACCCCGATCAGAAACAATATCCTCAGGCACCCCGTAGTGCCGGAAGACGTGAGTAAACAGGGCCTGCGCCGTCTGTAGGGCTGTAGGGAGACCGGGCAAAGGGAGGAGACGACAGGACTTAGAAAACCGATCCACAACGACCAGGATCGTGGTGTTGCCCTGTGATGGTGGCAGATCGGTCAAGAAGTCAACCGACAGGTGTGACCAAGGCTGCTGTGGAACGGGAAGGGGTTGTAACTTCCCTCTGGGCAGGTGCCTAGGAGCCTTGCACTGAGCGCACACTGAGCAGGAGGACACATAAACCCTCACGTCCTTGGCTAAAGTGGACCACCAGTACTTCCCACTAAGACATCGCACCGTCCTACCAATCCCCGGGTGACCAGAGGAGGGGGACGTGTGAGCCCACCAAATTAGCCTGTCTCTAACCTCCAGCGGAACGTACACCCGTCCCGCTGGACACTGTGGTGGAGTAGGCTCAACACGCGATGCTCGCTCAATGTCTGCGTCCACCTCCCACCTCACAGGTGCCACTAGACAAGAAGCCGGGAGGATGGGCGCAGGATCGATGGCCCGCTCCTCCGTATAATATAGTCGGGACAGTGCGTCTGCCTTAGTGTTCTGGGAGCCTGGTCTATAGGAGATGGTAAACCTAAATCGGGTGAAAAACATGGCCCACCTTGCCTGACGAGGGTTCAGTCTCCTCGCTGCCCGAATGTACTCTAGATTACGGTGGCCAGTCCAGATGAGAAAAGGGTGTTGGGCCCCCTCAAGCCAATGTCTCCACACCTTCAGAGCTCTGACAACAGCCAGCAACTCCTGATCCCCCACGTCATAGTTTCGCTCCGCCGGGCTGAGCTTCCGAGAAAAGAAAGCACAGGGGCGGAGCTTCAGTGGCGTACTCGAGCGCTGGGAGAGCACGGCTCCAACCCCAGCCTCGGATGCGTCCACCTCCACTATGAATGCCAAAGAGGGGTCCGGATGCGCCAGCACGGGAGCCGAGGTAAAAAGAGCCTTCAGGCGACCAAAAGCCCTGTCCGCCTCAGCCGACCACCCCAGACGCGCCGGCCTCCCCTTCAGCAGTGACGTAATGGGAGCAGCCACCTGCCCAAAACCCCGGATAAACCTCCGGTAGTAGTTGGCAAACCCTAAGAACCGCTGCACCTCCTTTACCGTGGTTGGAGTCGGCCAATTACGCACGGCTGCAATGCGGTCACACTCCATCACCAACCCTGATGTGGAAATGCGATACCCAAGGAAGGAGACGGCCTGTTGGAAGAACAAGCATTTCTCAGCCTTGACGTACAGGTCATGCTCCAACAGTCGCCCAAGTACCTTGCGCACCAGGGACACATGCGCGGCGCATGTAGCGGAATAGACCAGAAGTTCATCGATGTAAACCACCACACCCTGACCGTGCAGGTCCCTGAGAATCTCGTCTACAAAAGATTGGAAGACTGCTGGAGCATTCTTCAACCCGTACGGCATGACGAGGTACTCATAATGGCCGGATGTGGTACTAAACGCTGTCTTCCACTCATCTCCCTTCCGGATACGCACCAAGTTATATGCACTCCTGAGATCCAGTTTTGTGAAAAACCGTGCTCCGTGAAATGACTCAATCGCCGTGGCAATGAGAGGTAGCGGGTAACTATACCCCACCGTGATGGAATTTAGACCTCTATAGTCAATGCACGGACGCAGACCTCCCTCCTTCTTCTTCACAAAAAAGAAACTCGAGGAGGCAGGTGAGATGGAGGGCCGAATGTACCCCTGCCCCAGAGATTCAGAGATGTATGTCTCCATAGCCACCGTTTCCTCCTGGGACAGGGGATACACGTGACTCCTGGGAAGTGCAGCGCCTACCAGGAGATTTATCGCACAATCCCCTCGTCGATGAGGTGGTAATTGGGTCGCCTTCTTTTTACAGAAGGCGATAGCCAAATCGGCATATTCTGAGGGAATGCGCACGGTGGAGACTTGGTCTGGACTCTCCACCGTTGTAGCACCGATGGAAACTCCTACACACCTGCCTGAGCACTCCTCCGACCACCCCTGTAGAGCCCTCTGTTGCCACGAAATCCTGGGGTTGTGACGGGCCAACCAGGGGATCCCCAGCACCACCGGAAACGCAGGAGAATCAATGAGGAAGAGACTAATTCTCTCCTCATGACCCTCCTGCGTGACCATGCCCAGTGGAGCCGTGGCCTCCCTGACTAGCCCTGACCCTAATGGTCGGCTATCTAAGGCGTGCACTGGGAAGGGTTTGTCAAGCTGAACAAGGGGGATCCCTAACCTGTGCGCTAAACCGCGGTCAATAAAATTCCCCGCCGCGCCTGAATCTACTAGCGCCTTATGCCGGGAAAGAGGGGACAATTCAGGAAAAACAATCCATACATACATGTGACCAACAGGGGGCTCTGGGTGAGCCTGGTGCCGACTCACCTGAGGTGTCCGAGCAGTGCTCGGCCTGGCGTCTCGACTCCCTGGAGGACCCCCCCAGCACCGGTCAGCAGTGTGCCCTCTGCGACCACAGTTGGCACAGGAAAGGCCCCCTCCTCCGGTCGCCCTCGCTGCAGCACCACCTAGCTCCATGGGTGTTGGAGTGGTGGAGCTGGGGAATGGAACTGACAGAGCCCGATCTGGACGTCCGCGGGTCGCCAGCAAGTTGTCCAACCGAATGGACATGTCGATCAACTGGTCCAAGGAGAGGGTGGTGTCTCTACAGGCCAGCTCCCTACGGACGTCCTCACGCAAACTACACCTATAGTGATCGATCAAGGCCCTGTCGTTCCATCCCGCGCCAGCGGCCAAGGTCCGGAACTCAAGAGCAAAGTCCTGAGCACTCCTCTTCTCCTGCCTCAGATTGACCAGCCGTTCACCCGCCGCTCGACCCTCAGGTGGGTGATCGAACACGGCCCGAAAGCGGCGGGTGAACTCTGGGTAGTGGTCCCTCGCCGAGTCAGGATCGTTCCATACCGCGTTGGCCCACTCCAGGGCTTTACCTGAGAGGCAGGAGACGAGGGCGTTCACGCTCTCACCTCCCGAAGGAGCCGGACGAACGGTCGCCAGGTATAGGTCCATCTGGAGTAAGAACCCCTGGCACCCTGCCGCCGTCCCATCGTACTCCCTCGGGAGGGCGAGTCGAATCCCACTGTGCTCAGGCAATGAAGGAGAGGGTAGTGGTACTGATTGGGGTGTGGCTGATACAGGTGTGGGAAGGCCACCTCTCTCCCATCTCTCCATCGTCGCCATCACCTGATCCATGGCGGTCCCCAGCTGGTGTAACACTGCCGTGTGGTGTTGAACTCGCTCCTCCACGGACCCTGGGAGTGCGTCTGCTCCTGCTGACTCCATATTTTTCTGGTGCGGGATTCTGTGATAAGGTGCGTCTCGGTGAGAGGTGTAGGAGTCAGGCGCAGGAGAGCAGGGATACTGAGAAGCGTGTTTAATATAATAATTATATATATATATAGTCCACCAATACAAAATTGGCACAGATCCCTCTATAAAAGGTCTCACAGTTCATAGAGCAGATCAGTGAAAACAAAACCGAAACTTGTGCCAAACGCACGGAGGAACAAACTCAGTTCCGAAAATAAACTACACGTGCGTAAATACGAGAACAAGAAATATCAACGATAAACGAGCGCAAAACCCCCACAAGCTTAATCCCGCACGAAATAAGGCAGGAAACAAGTGCCCTATATACACACAGAAATAAACGCAATTGAAACCAGGTGTGAAAATGAACACAGACAAAAAAAACAGAAAAGGAAAAAGGGATCGGTGGCGGCTAGTAAACCGGCGACGCCGAGCGCCGAGCGCCGCCCGAATCGGGAGAGGGGTTATCTTCGGTAGAAGTCGTGACAATAATTCACTGTATCACAATTCCAGTGGGTCAGAAGTTTACATACACTAAGTTGACTGTGCCTTTAAACAGCTTGGAAAAATTCCAGAAAATTATGTCATGGCCTTAGAAGCTTCTGATAGGCTAATTGACATATTTTGGTCTGATGAATCAAAAATAGAACTGTTTGGCCATAATGACCATCATTATGTTTGGAGGAAAAAGGGGGAGCCTTGCAAGCCGAAGAACACCATCCCAACTGTGAAGCACGGGGGTGGCAGCATCATGTTTTGCGGGTGCTTTGCTGCACGAGGGACTGGTGCACTTCACAAAGTAGATGGCATCATGAGGAGGAAAATTATGTGGATATATTGAAGCAACATCTCAAGACATCAGTCAGGAAGTTAAAGCTTGGTTGTGAATGGGTCTTCCAAATGGACAATGACCCAAGCATACTTCCAAAGTTGTGGCAAAATGGCTTAAGGACAACTAAGTCAAGGTATTTGAGTGGCCATCACAAAGCCCTGACCTCAAACCTATAGACAATTTGTGGGCAGAACTGAAAAAGTGCGTGCGAGCAAGGAAGCCTACAAACCTGACCCATTTACACCAGCTCTGTCAGGAGGAATGAGCCAAAATTCACCCAATGTATTGTGGGAAGCGTGTGGAAGTCTACCCGAAACGTTTGACCCAAGATAAACAAATTAAAGGCAATGCTACCAAATGCTAATTGAGTGTATGCAAACTTCTGACCCACTGGGAATGTGATGAAGAAAGTAAAAGCTGAAATATATTATTCTCTCTGCTATTATTCTGACATTTCACATTCTTAAAATAAAGTGGTGATACTAATTGACCTAAGACAGGGAATTTTTACTCGGATTAAATGTCAGGAGTTTTGAAAAACTCAGTTTAAATGTATTTGGCAAAGGTGTATGTAAACTTCCGACTTCAATTGTATATCTCTTTTAATAATATTTTTTCCTTTATTATTTCCCGCAAACCCTACCACCCCTCCCCTAATTAGGCTTCTACTTCCAGCTTAAACATACCATATATATTTTACGGATACATATTTTGTTTGTTTTTTGTCGTGGCCTTCCACTAACCTCCACCTCTCCCATCTATTTCTGATGTCCATCTAGTTTGATTTCTATTTACCATATATTTTGAACTGTGCTATTTCACAAAAGTTCTGAACCTATGTACATATTACAGACACAGTATTTTTTACATTTGTTATCTTGTTGTTATTATTCCCACCCTTCAGCTCCATTCAACCCCTCCCATCTATCTCTTAATACCATCCATATTGGATTTCTATTTGCCATATATTTTTCAACTGTGCTGTTATGCTTCACAAAAGTTCTGAACCTTTCGATTCTCATAGTTTCTACAGATTGTAAATTAAAGACACAATTTTTTGCTAAAAGTATTATTATATTATTGATTGATTAACTATGACTTTTCAAATCACCCAGTATTGCTATTTGCAGTGTTATCTCCAGGCAAATGTTGCAATTCTTCATTCATTCCTGGACCTGTGACCAAAACGAGCTACATATGGACAGTACCAAAATAAATGATCTAATGACTCTGCCTCTTCGCAGCAAAATCTGCAGACCTGGGAAGGTTGTATCTCCGATATATATACAGTGGGGAGAACAAGTATTTGATACACTGCCGATTTTGCAGGTTTTCCTACTTACAAAGCATGTAGAGGTCTGTCATTTTTTATCATAGGTACACTTCAACTGTGAGAGACGGAATCTAAAACAAAAATCCAGAAAATCACATTGTATGATTTTTAAGTAATTAATTTGCAACGTGTTATGTGGTGATGCGCACTGTCTCCAGTGCGCATTCACAGCCCCGTTTTGCTCTGTGCCGGCTCCCCGCATTTGCCGTGCTAGAGTGGGGATTCAGCCAGGACGGATTGTGCCGGCTCAGCGCTCCTGGTCTCCGGTGCATCTCTTCGGCCCAGGATATCCTGCGCCGGCTCTGCGTACTGTGTCTCCGGTGCGCCTTCACAGCCCAGTGCGTACTGTGCCAGCGCCCCGCATATTTGCCGGGCGAAAGTAAGCATCCAGCCAGGACGGGTTGGCGCCAGCTCTACGCTCGAGACCTCCAGTGCGCCTCCACGGCCCAGTGTATCCGGTGCCTGCTCCACGCATCAGGCTTCCAGTGCATCTTCCCAGTCCGGTGAGACCTGTTCCGGCTCCACGTACCAGGCCTCCAGTGTGTCTCCCCAGCCTGGTAAGCCCTGTGGCAGCTCCACGCACCAGGTTTGCCAGTACGTCTCCTCAGTCCAGTGAGACCTGTTCCGGCTCCACGTACGAAGCCTTCAGTGATGATCCATGGCACGAAGCCTCCAGTGATGATCCATGGCCCGGAGCCTGCAGTGAAAATCCAGGGCACGAAGCCTTAAGTGATGATCCATGTAGTGACGATCCATGGCAGGGAGCCTGTAGTGATGATCCATGGCACGAAGCCTCCAGTGATGATCCATGGCCCGGAGCCTGTAGTGATGATCCATGGCACGAAGCCTCCAGTGATGATCCATGGCCCGGAGCCTGTAGTGATAATCCATGGCACGAAGCCTCCAGTGATGATTCATGTAGTGACGATCCATGGCAGGGAGCCTGCAGCGACGGTCCCCAGTCCGGAGCCTGCAGCGACGGTCCCCAGTCCGGAGCCTCCAGCGAATGTCCCCAGTCCGGAGCCTGCAGCGATGGTTCCCAGTCTGGAGCCTGCAGCGACGGTCCCCAGTCCGGAGCCTCCAGCGACGGTCCCCAGTCCGGAGCCTGCAGTGACGGTTCCCAGTCCGGAGCCTCCAGCGAGGGTCTCCAGTCCGGAGCCTACAGGGGGGGTTCCTAGTTCCTAGCATGGAGTCCCCGACGACAATTGATGCACCAGATGCGCCACCGAAATGGTCATTCTACAAACGAGAGCCATAACAATATGGCACAGCTGCCAATTTTTTGGTCCTAAAATGAAACTGGTATGTATTTTTATTTATGACAATTTTCTTTAACCAATTTTGGTCATTAATGCATGGCCACCAGACAAGTTCATTACTTTTCCACCCTTCCACTTGCCTCTTCAATTTGTGCGGTAAAGATGCAACTAGTTGGTTGCAATTTTGGGTAGAGCAGACATTTCCATATATTTGTGTTAGCTGCATCTGTGACAACTCCACCAGTCCTATTTATGATATAATTTACAAAGATGATACCTTTTTAAAATATTTCATTAAAAAAATTAAGTTATTTTTTTCAATTAGTATATTTCAGTTTAACCACAATATTTGTTGTATTATTTGTTTTGTCCTTTCTGGTGGATTAAACTGAAATTGCAACCAACATTCTATGGCTTGTTTAAAAAATATTGATATTTTGGAAATTATTTCATTTTTAAACAACCGAAAGTGAGCGGTTGTAATCTGAATAAAAGGAAAAAGGCCGTTCTTGAACATGGGGTGAGACATTCTTGCTAATTTGCTAGAGAACCAGTTCGGATTAAAGTATAACTTTTGTATGACTGATGCCTTTAGAGAGAAGTCTAATGCTTTAATATTTAATAGTTTCTGCCTTCCGAATTCATATTCATTATATAGGCCCTTCTAATTTTGTCTGGCTTGCCATTCCAAATAAAATTGAATATTTTTTGCTCATGCAATTGAAAAAACTGGGCGCTAGGTGTAGGCAAAACCATAAGAAAATAGGTCAGATGTGATATGACTAAAGAGTTAATCAGGGTGATTTTTCCACAAATAGACAGGTAAGGGTCTTAATCCTTATGTAAATGAGGTATTTCTGTTTTTCAATTTCTACAAACCTGTTTTTACTTTGTCGTTATGGGGTATTGTGTGTAGATTGATGAGGATTTTTTATTTACCTAATCCATTTTAGAATAAGGCTGTAATGTAACAAATTATAGAAATAGGGAAGGGGTCTGAATACTTTCTGAATGGACTATCATTCAGAAGATTGCAACAGCGCTTCAAATAGGATATGGCTCTGCATTACAATTGCATATCAAACATGAAATCTCAGTCTATTCAAACATGGCACCTTCACTTTGCAACATTACAGTATATTCCAGATAGACTTGCTTTCTACAGGGTCTTCACACTGCACTGTCTAGAACACAAAGCAGCGGCAGCACGCTGGCTCTTTAACCAGGTTCTGGTATACTTTCGGGGGTCAAACCGGGAAGTAGGGGGGCCATTTATGTTTATCATCATTAAGTTGGATATGTTTGTGGCCAGTTGGGTAGCCCTTTTGTCTGTGCTGATATTGCTCATTCAGCTTAAGTTCCTCGCACACTCTGATGTGCTGACAGGGAATGTTTGCATACAGTTCAACATCGGTTTTCCTGTTAGGATCTTCTCTTAGAACATGTATCCCGTTTAGTTATTAGTCTGTGCACAAGTTAAAATGCTTACACAGTTGTCTTACTTCCTCTTCACCATGGACTGATGGCCATTTAGTCTGATCCAGAATGCTGAGATCGTTGATTATTTCATCGTCAAAAGGCAAGCGTTTCTCCAAGTTGTTAATGAGGTTTTGTAGGAACTGACATTGATTGACTTGATTGACTTTAGCTTTGAGTTTGTTTTTAAGGCTATAGATACTTGCCACTCTCTTTGGCTTTTAACCCTTGACCAATGGTGTGAACTACTTAAGTAAAAATACTTAAGTACTACTTAATTCGTTTTTTGGGGTATCTGTACTTTACTTTACTATTTATATTTTTACCAACTTTTACTTTTACTTCACTACATTCCTAAAGAAAATAATGTACTTTTTACTCCATACATTTTTCCTGACAGCCAAAATTACTCAACATTTTGACAGGAAAATGGTCAAATTCACACACTTATCAAGAGAACATCCCTGGTCATTCCTATTGTCTCTGATCTGGCAGACTCACTAAACACAAATGCTTTGTTCGTAAATTATGTCTGAGTGTGCCACTGGCTATCCATCAAAAAAATATATAAAAAATAATATTAATATATATACAGTATATATAAGGAATTTAGACTTTTAGACTTTTACTCAACTAGTATTTTACTGGTGATTTTCACTTTTACTTGAGTCATTTTCTATTAAGTTATCTTTACTTTTACTCAAATATGACAATTTAGTACTTTTTCCACCACTGCCCTTGACCTATAATTTCCAAGCCCCACACGGAAATCGAATTAACATAATCAAACATTCCCATAAAAATCCATCTGTTTAAGCTAGGGATATCTGTTGATTTGCATTGGCTGAGTCTCAATCCACCTCATCCGCCGATATCGCCCTTCTGCATCTGCAGTGAAAGGTGGCAGAGCTAGAGCAATGTTTGTTAGACCATAAAATTGGTATTCTCACAAAAACGTCTGTAGCGTCCGAACGGTTTGGCCTAGAAAGTATTATGACCACTCTATTAAAAGATGAGACTCTCACGATTGCATTCTCCATTTGGGCTACACACTAATATGACATCTCTGTGGACAGCTGAGACGCTCACTAACATGATGGTGTTCTCCGTTTTGCTCTAGCGGGCCCACACGCCTAACAAGACTTGTCTGAATGTCCCTGGTGCCGGTAAAAAAAATATGGAAGTATATATGGAGATAATTTAGAACCTAAATTAAAATTGTTTCCTGATCTTTCTTATATCTCTCAGATATAGGACAGACACTTCCGAACAAACGTTCATGTTTTTTTCCCCCTCATCAATCTACACACAATACCCATAATGACCATGATTGATGTATTTGATACCATTCCACTAATTCCACTCCAGCCATTACCACGAGCTATCCTCCCCAATTAAAGCACCAGCAACCTCCTGTGGTGTCCGGGTAGTGTACTACTTACCGTTACCATAGAGGAGATAACACAGCACACTGTACACCCAGCTTTAATGTCTTCTTAACGAGCATATTGATGATGACAGGTAGGAGAGAATGTTATCTCTTCCTGTATGCCTCCTCTGCCCTGGTGAATGATTTAGCTGGAGAATAAGAGAGACACGCAGCAACCTATTCACCAGATTATCACTTCATTAATAAACCTTAGGTGGTTTCAATACTTCAGCAGGCCTGCATTATTCAAATTAAATATCTGTCCTAATTACCTCCCCCTGGCAGATCTATGACTTTGTTTTGCCTCCCCGGGGAGAGAGGGGAGACGGGGGAGTAAAGGGGAGGCAGAGGAGAGGAGGGCCTGCAGACCAGGAGGATCCAGAAATAGGTCCTTTGTGGAATCCTCTCTTCTTGTTGCCTTTCTCCTCTACTAATGATCATTAGGCTTGGCCTGTCCGCACACACGCCGACCCCCCTCAATGGAAAAGTTATCGGGTTGTTTTAGGGAATGTTGCTTTTGAAAAGAGAGAAAGAGAAGGAGTGCGCGGGGAGGGGGGGGGGGGGTAGTCCAGTGGTTTGTTTTTATTTTACCCTGTAAGTTGACTGAGACCATGTTCTTATTTACATCAACAATCCGGGGAATAGTTACAGGGGTGAGGAGGGGGGATGAATGAGCCAATTGGAAGCTAGGGATGATTAGGTGGCCATGACGGAATTTAGCCAGGACACCAGGGTTAACACCTCTACTCTTATGATAAGTGCCATGGGATCTTTAGTGAACACAGAGAGTCAGGACACCTGTTTAACATCCCTTCCGAAAGGAGGCACCCTACACAGGGTAATGACCCCAATCACTGCCCTGGGGCATTGGGATATATAGGCCAGCATCCCAGAGTCGCCTCTTCACTGTTGACGTTGAGACTGGTGTTTTGCGGATACTATTTAATGAATCTGCCAGTTGAGGACTTGTGAGGAGTCTGTTTCTCAAACTAGACACTCTAATGTAATTGTCCTCTTGCTCAGTTGTGCACCGGGGCCTCCCAATCCTCTTTCTATTCTGGTTAGAGACAGTTTGCGCTGTTCTGTGAAGGAAGTAGTACACAGCGTTATACCAGATCTTCAGTTCCTTGGCAATTTCTTTCATGGAATAGCCTTAATTTTTCAGATCAAGAAAAGACTGACGAGATTCAGAAGAAAGTTAATTGTTTCTGGCGATTTTGAGCCTGTAATCGAACCCACAAATGCTGATGCTCCACATACTCAACTAGTCTAGAGAAGGCCAGTTTTAATGCTTCATTAAATCAGGACAACAGTTTTCAGCTGTGCAAACAAAATTTCAAAATGGTTTTCTAATGATCAATTAGCCTTCAAAATTATAAACTTTGATTATCTAACATAACGTGCCATTGGAACACAGGAGTGATGGTTGCTGATAATGGGCCTCTGTACGCCTATGCACAGTTGAAGTCGGAAGTTTACATAACAATTAGGTTGGAGTCATTAAAACTTTTTTTTCAACCACTCCACAAATTTATTGTTAACAAACTATAGTTTTGGAAAGTCAGTTAGGACATCTACTTTGTGCATGACACAAGTAATTTATCCAACAATTGTTTAAAGACAGAATATTTCACTTATAATTCACTGTATCACAATTCCAGTGGGTCAGAAGTTTACATACACTAAGTTGACTGTGCTTTTAAACAGCTTGGAAAATTCCAGAAACTGATGTCATGGCTTTAGAAGTTTCTGACAGGCTAATTTAATTTTTTTTGAGCCAATTGGAGGTGTACCTGTGGATATATTTCAAGGCCTACCTTCAAACTCAGTGCCTCTTTGCTTGACATCATGGGAAAATAAAAATAAATCAGGAGACCTTCACAAGTCTGGTTCATCCTTAGGAGCAATTTCCAAATGCCTGAAGGTACCACGTTCATCTGTACAAACAATAGTACACAAGTATAAACACCATGGGACCACGCAGCCGTCACACTGCTCAGGAAGGAGACCCGTTCTGCCTCCTAGAGATGTCTCCTTGTGCGAAAAGTGCAAATCTATCACAGAACAACAGCAAAGGACCTTGTGAAAATGCTTTAGGAAACAGGTACAAAAGTATCTATATCCACAGTAAATAAGTCCTATATCGACATAACCTGAAACGCCGCTCAGCAAGGAAGAAGCCACTGCTCCAAAACCGCCATAAAAAAAGCCAGACTACAGTTTGCAACTGCACATGGGGACAGAGATCGTACTTTTTGGAGAAATGTCCTCTGGTCTGATGAATCAAAAATAGAACTGTTTGGCCATAATGACCATCATTTTGTTTGGGGGAAAAAGAGGGAGGCTTGCAAGCTGAAGAACACCATCCCAAACGTGAAGCACAGGGGTGGCAGCATCATGTTGTGGGGGTGCTTTGCTACAGGAGGTGCACTTCACAAAATAGATGGCATCATTTGGCAGGACAAGTATGTGGATATATTGAAGCAACATCTCAAGACATCAGTCAGGAAGTTTAAGCTTGGTTGCAAATGGGTCTTCCAAATGTACAATGATCCCAAGCATACTTCCAAAGTTGTGGAAAAATGGCTTAAGGACAACTAAGTCAAGGTGTTGGAGTGGCCATCACAAAGCCCTGACCTCAATCCTATAGAAAATTTGTGTGCAGAACTGAAAAAGCGTGTGGGAGCAAGGAGGCCTACAAACCTGACTCAGTTACACCGTCTCTGTCAGGAGGAATGGAACAAAATTCACCCAACTTATTGTTGGAAGCTTGTGGAAGGCTACCTGAAATGTTTGACCCAACCAATTGAAAGACAATGCTACCAAATACTAATTGAGTGTTTGTAAACTTCTGACTCACTGGGAATGTGATGAAAGAAATAAAAGCTGAAATAATTCTCTCTGCTATTATTCTGACATTTCACATTCTAATAATAAAGTGGTGATCCTAACGGACCTAAAACAGGGAGTTCTTTTCAAGGATTAAATGTCAGGAATTGTGAAAAACTGAGTTTAAATGTATTTGGCTAAGGTGTATGTAAACTTCCGACTTCAACTGTAGATATTCCATAAAAAATCAGCAGTTTCCAGCTACAATAGTGATTTACAACATTAACAATGTCTACACTGTACTTCTGATCAATTTGATGTTATTTGACTGGACAAAAAATGTGCTTTTCTTTCAAAAACAAGGACATTTCTAAGTTGCCCCAAACTTTTGTTAGTTAGTGTATATGTCACACCCTGATCTGGTTCACCTTTCTTTGTGCTTGCCCCCCCTCCAGGTGTCACCCATCTTCCCCATTATCCCCAGTGTATTCATACCTGTGGTCTCTGTTTGTCTGTTGCCAGTTCGTTTGGTTCGTCAAGCCTACCATCGTTTTCCCCTTTGCTCCTGTCTGTTTCTAGTTCCTGTATTCTAGTTTTTCCGGTATTGACCATTCTGCCTGTCCTGAGCCTGCCTGCCATTCTGTACCTTGTCACACCACACTGGGTAGTTGACTTCAGCCTACCCTGACTCTGAGACTGCCAATAGTTCTGTACCTTTTGGACTTTGATCTGGATTACCGATCTCTCTATGCCCTTGACCTGTCATTTTGCCTGCACCCTGTTCTAGTAATGAACATCGAACACTGTCTGCATCTTTGCCCATCAACAGCCCCAAAACATCACTGCTCTAGAGGAGATCTGCATGGAGGAATGGGCCAAAATACCAGCAACAGTGTGTGAAAACCTTGTGAAGACTTACAGAAAATGTTTGACCTCTGTCATTGCCCACAAAGGGTATATAACAAAGTATTGAGATAAACTTTTCTTATTGACCAAATACTTATTTTCCACCATAATTTGCAAATAAATTCATAAAAAATCCTACAATGTGATTTTCTGGAGTTTTCTTTCTCATTTCGTCTGTCATAGTTGAAGTGTACCTATGATGAAAATTACAGGCCTCTCTCATCTTTTTAAGTGGGAGAACTTGCACAATTGGTGGCTGACTAAATACTTCTTTGCCCCACTGTATATTACTGCCTATATATATACACTGCTCAAAAAAATAAAGGGAACACTTAAACAACACAATGTAACTCCAAGTCAATCACACTTCTATGAAATCAAACTGTCCACTTAGGAAGCAACACTGATTGACAATAAATTTCACATGCTGTTGTGCAAATGGAATAGACAAAAGGTCGAAATTATAGGCAATTAGCAAGACACCCCTAAAAAAGGAGTGATTCTGCAGGTGGTGACCACAGACCACTTCTCAGTTCCTATGCTTCCTGGCTGATGTTTTGGTCACTTTTGAATGCTGGCGGTGCTCTCACTCTAGTGGTAGCATGAGACGGAGTCTACAACCCACACAAGTGGCTCAGGTAGTGCAGTTCATCCAGGATGGCACATCAATGCGAGCTGTGGCAAAAAGGTTTGCTGTGTCTGTCAGCGTAGTGTCCAGAGCATGGAGGCGCTAGCAGGAGACAGGCCAGTACATCAGGAGACGTGGAGGAGACCGTAGGAGGGCAACAACCCAGCAGCAGGACCGCTACCTCCGCCTTTGTGCAAGGAGGTGCACTGCCAGAGCCCTGCAAAATGACCTCCAGCAGGCCACAAATGTGCAAGCTGTATAAGCTGTGCAAGCTTGCATAGTGCAAGCTGTAAAGTTTGGTGGCAAAGGAATTATGGTCTGTGGCTGTTTTTCATGGTTCGGATTAGGCCCATTAGTTCAAGTGAAGGGAAATCTTAACATTACAGCATACAATGTCGTTCTAGACGATTCTGTGCTTCCAACTTTGTGGTAACAGTTTGGGGAAGGTCCTTTCCTGTTTCAGAATGACAATACCCCCATGCACAAAGCGAGGTCCATACAGAAATGGTTTGTTGAAATCAGTGTGGAAGAACTTGACTGGCCTGCACAGAGCCCTGACCTCAACCCCAGGCCTAATTGCCCAACATAAGTGCCTGACCTCACTAATGCTCTTCTGGCTGAATGGAAGCAAGTCCCTGCAGCAATGTTCTAACATCTATTGGGAAGCCTTCCCAGAAGAGTGGAGGCTGTTATAGCAGCAAAGGGGGGACCAACATCATATTAATTCCCTTGATTTTGGAAGGAGTTGTTCGACGAGCAGGTGAATATTCTTAGGTAGAATATTCCTATTCGTGCACAGTGATAAGCCGTCTCCATTTCAGATTCTGAGCCATACTGTGTTGTAAGCCTATCAGGGTCACTATCAATCATTGTAGGATAGTTCACCATCTTAAAAAGCAGGGGGTTGGTCTGATGCTCTCTCTTTAACGATGATACTGCTCCATCTCAATGTGCTGCATAAATCACTGACACACTCTAAAGACTACAAGTCCTTATAATGCACAGTGATATGCCATCTGCATTCCAGATTCTGAGCCATACTGTGTTGTAGGGGAAAGTGTGGTAATTTGAGCCAAAGGGGTTAGTTGAGCCACCCTTGATTCTAGGAAACCATACACAAAATGTATAATTTGACCAAATATTTAGGAAGAGGTCATCATTTCATGGAGTCTGTGAAGGAAGAAACTACATGGAAAAGGTGGTGAGCAAGTTAGGTCCAAAAAAAAGATTTTCACCAAGTCAAATCAATTTAGATGTAGAGATCTCATAATACTTGAATCTAAACCAAAGTATATCATTGTAAGATTGTTCTATACATCAGTTGAGGTCTCTATAAGCTTCAATATGAGGTCCTAAACCTAGCATGAATGCACATCATTGTAGCGTGTGGGCTAATAAAGTCAAAATGTTTGCCTTAGGGTATGTTGAGCCAAAAGTTGAGCTAATGGCAAGTTGAGCGTATTGAAGTGTTTTCTTCACGGGCATAATGCAAGGCATTATCACTGGGATATGAGGTAACAACAGGGCCTGTCCTATGTTAAAAGTAATTTTTAAAGTACAATGTGATTGTTAGGTGTTAAGCTTGTGTTAAAAGATGCTTAACATTATTAAAATACGGAAAGTGATTCTGTTGAATTGTGTTTTTGAAATATAGATAAACATGGTTTTAAAAAGGTAGTGGTAATATTTCATTCAGCACAGAAATGTGTAGGCGGTTTAACTTAGCATGTCCCGCAGCTCAACTTACCACATACCCAGGGTAAGTTGTGCCAAGGGACCACTTTTTTTGTACAAGTTAAGTTTTCAAAACTGCAATGTTTACATGAATTCTGATTATTTCCAGGGATACAAGGGAATAATTGGAGTGATGCTGAATGTAAAACATGTCTCAACTTACCCCACTCTCCCCTAAGCCTATCAGGGTCCCTATCAATCATTGTAGGATAGTTCACCATCTTATAAGCAGGGGGTTGGTCTGATGCTCCCTCTTTAATGAGAATACTTCTCCATCTCAATATGCTGGATAAATCACTGACACACTCTAAAGACTACTGTTTTGAAGACTAAATCCTTTAATGCACTTGATTTTTAACATTCACTACCTTTTAGTCAGCAAGGACAGAAATTACTTAATGGTATTGACACATATTGTTTGGTACTGTAGTAAAGCGAAACAGAGCCATCCTGAACTCCATTGTAAATTACCTAATTATATTTTATTGGATCGAGCACTGAGTACTCCATTTGAGAAGCTGAGCTCATTACAACACAAAGTTTCCATTCTGATTCAGCCAGTGATAGAATCCATCTCTTCCTCAGTTTGTGAAGCTTCAGTCTCCCGTCACCAAGCCTCAGGTGTCATTTTTTAATCAAAGTTCCATTTAATGCCACCTTATTCCTCCTTCAAGGGGGAAAATCAAATTTTTCTGCAGTGTTAGGACCATCTGTTATTGTGGGAATCATTTCAAGGTTGCCTATGTAATTTCACACCAGAGTAGGCTGAATTAAGTCCACAGTGTACCGCAGGTCTAAGTCATCGAACAACGGCCCACTCCTATAAGAGCTATTCCAGCAGTGAAGTTTGATTCAGTCTCACATAAGGGTATGAACTCTATTCAGTCACAATGCCAAGCTTGTTTGGTCATCAGACCCAACGTGTGTTTAACATGCAGCCAGGAGTCACTATTGCTTTTCCTTTTGCCTTTCATGCTTACTTAGTTGAAGTCCGAGGCTTGGTTTGAATGTTTGAAATATAATTTCTCTCTGTAGCTTACTTACTTTGTGATTTTTGAAAATTCATTTCACGGTTATTCCCCAGTGTTATTCCAGTGTCACTGAGTTCAGTCAATGTTTGTTGCTGACAATAATAGACCTCTACAGGATCGGTCCCCCCCCAGCGGGACGGTTGAGGTAACATCGGCTAATGGGATTAGCATGAGGTTGTAAGTAACAAGAAATTTACCCAGGACATAAACTTATCTGATATGGGCAGAAAGCTTACATTCTTGTTAATCTAACTGCTCTGTCCAATTTACAGTAGCTATTAAAGTGAAATAATACCATGCTATTGTTTGAGGAGAGTGCACAGTTATGAACTTGAAAATGTATTAATAAACCAATTAGGCACATTTGGGCAGTCTTGACACAACATTTTGAACATAAATGCAATGGTTCATCTAGTGGCAAAAATCTAAATTGTGCCTAGATTCTGAAGTTATATATTGGCCTTTCTCTTGAATTTCAAAGATGAATAAAAAAAATACCAGATCTAATGTGTTATATTCTCCTACATTCATTTTACATTTCCACAAACTTGGAAGTGTTTACTTTCAAATGGTATCAAGAATATGCATATCCTTGCTTCAGATCTTGAGCTACAGGCAGTTAAATTTGGGTATGTCATTTTAGGCGAAAATTGAAAAAAAGGGTCTGATCCCTATCTTAAATAAGTAAACCATTCAACAATTGCCATTCTATCTCAATGCACTTCTACAATCCCTGTTGTATCGGAATCCACTCTCATCCACTTCTGCAATTACCATTCTATCACAGACTACTCATACAATCACAATTATATCACAATTCACTTTTACTGTAGCCGTTCAATCTCCATCCTGTTCTATACCTTTTTCCCCTGGCTTACATTTACATTTACATTTAAGTCATTTAGCAGACGCTCTTATCCAGAGCGACTTACAAATTGGTGCATTCACCTTATGATATCCAGTGGAACAACCACTTTACAATAGTGCATCTAACTCTTTTAAGGGGGGGGGGGTTAGAAGGATTACTTTATCCTATCCTAGGTATTCCTTAAAGAGGTGGGGTTTCAGGTGTCTCCGGAAGGTGGTGATTGACTCCGCTGACCTGGCGTCGTGAGGGAGTTTGTTCCACCATTGGGGTGCCAGAGCAGCGAACAGTTTTGACTGGGCTGAGCGGGAACTGTACTTCCTCAGAGGTAGGGAGGCGAGCAGGCCAGAGGTGGATGAACGCAGTGCCCTTGTTTGGGTGTAGGGCCTGATCAGAGCCTGAAGGTACGGAGGTGCCGTTCCCCTCACAGCTCCGTAGGCAAGCACCATGGTCTTGTAGCGGATGCGAGCTTCAACTGGAAGCCAGTGGAGAGAGCGGAGGAGCGGGGTGACGTGAGAGAACTTGGGAAAGTTGAACACCAGACGGGCTGCGGCGTTCTGGATGAGTTGTAGGGGTTTAATGGCACAGGCAGGGAGCCCAGCCAACAGCGAGTTGCAGTAATCCAGACGGGAGATGACAAGTGCCTGGATTAGGACCTGCGCCGCTTCCTGCGTGAGGCAGGGTCGTACTCTGCGAATTTTGTAGAGCATGAACCTACAGGAACGGGTCACCGCCCGCAATTGCGGCTTGACCGATGACGTAGCCTACCCATTTCTCTGGATGCTACAGTAGCTGGTAACTAATCACATTGGAGTACATTGGCTTCTGTTTCTGCAAATTATGGGTTTTTCCCTCTGGAGTTTTTCCCAATCAGGCCTCCATGGGGTAGGTTCTCTGTGGCTTGGCATAGAATGGGAGAGGGCTGGGCTGGCGTGTGTTGACCTTGTTGCCTGCATGGTGGCGGTGCAGTTTGAAGGTTTAGCCAACGTCCTTGAGTTTGACTGAGAAACTGTGAGGCTGTGCGAGCCGTTCTGTACTGTGTGTGAGGCTGGGGATTAGGCCTTCCATGCTGGGGCCCAGTGGAACAGGACTGGACAGATGGGCACCCAGCCCCTGGCTTCCATCAGTAATTTGTCTGAACAGCGTGGGACGAATGGGTTGGATGTGCTATGTGTGTGTGTGTGTGTGTGTGTGTGTGTGTGTGTGTGTGTGTGTGTGTGTGTGTGTGTGTGTGTGTGTGTGTGTGTGTGTGTGTGTGTGTGTGTGTGTGTGTGTGTGTGTGTGTGTGCGTGTGTGTTTGTGTGCATGTTTATGTGAGAGAGAGAGAAAGACAGAGAGAGAGAGAAATGTCAGGGTAAATGGAAGACCACTGGGCAAGGGTAAAGGGCAAAAATGTCCTCCCTTTACATCCCTGCAAATTCTGCCAGTCTGGAAAACTACCTTAGAGTGGCCCTCACATACTGTTGTCCAGAATTGCGGCTGTGTTGCTATGGGCGATGTAACAAACCACTCTTGGCAACAGGTATGGCAGCTCTCAGCCAGGGAGTTTTGGATAGCAGTGTGTGTGTGTGTGTGTGTGTGTGTGTGTGTGTGTGTGTGTGTGTGTGTGTGTGTGTGTGTGTGTGTGTGTGTGTGTGTGTGTGTGTGTGTGTGTGTGTGTGTGTGTGTGTGTGTGGCAGCTCTCCACAGCCTGCCTGCCTGTCTATCCGTGTTTATGCGTAATCAAAGGGAAGTTAATAGGAGATCTCTCAACACTAAAGCAAAACAGGGCTTTATGTGTTCACTGTGCAGGTTTATGGACAGCGATTCATGGGCCATATGACGGCCTCTCAGTAAATTCCTTTTCAGTAAAATCAAACCCTGCACTGCAGTCGAACTCTGCAGTTACACCACAACAATTGGGCTTCGCTTGTTGGCGTATGGCATGCTCCTTTGCTCACTCTCTCCTCCAAATTCAGAGCTGGCTGAGCTGAGATAAGTGCAAACACACACACACACACACACACACACACACACACACACACACACACACACACACACACACACACACACACACACACACACACACACACACACACACACACACACACACACACACACACACACACACACACACACACACACACACACACACACACACACACACACACACACACACACTAGCATCCTCATTACCCGAGACTTTGCCCAGGTGTGTTCCATCAACTCCATAGGTGAGGGACAGTCAAGTGAGTCCTGACAAGGTCCCCTGCCTGAGACCCATTAAGTGGTTCCGGTAGTTTCTGGCCTCCTGTGGATGTGGATGGAGGTTGACAGGGAACCAGAGTAGTTCTGGGAACAACTAACTCTTGAGTAGACACTCTCTTTTACTCTTGGGAGCGTGGGCAGTGGCTGGCTGCAGTCAGAGTGTTTTTGGAAGCTAGCTGGTGTGAAAACTGTGTTTTTTCTCTCTCTGTGGAGGTGAAACTGGAAAAACAGTCCTGAAGGTCACACCAGGGTCATGTTCAGTTGGCACAAAACAGGGGAAATGGGGAGGTAGGACCACATGAACTTGAAATGAAGAAACGCTTGTTTTTGTTTTTGTTTGCAAAGTGTTTATGTCATGGTGTTTCCCACTGAACACAATCTGATTAATTTGTGGTGAGGCATGTATTATGGCGTACATTTGGCCTAATTTTACAAACATATATTGACAGTTTATTATGCTAGCACAACTCTACTGTACCTTATCTTTGTAGCATTTGCAGGGGGAAAACAGTTGACACGGTTATTGCTTAAAAGTTTAACCACCGAAGTTTTACCTCTACAGTAAAAGGCAAATATTGAGCTAGTTGCAACCAGGGCCTTCTGGTCCCCACACATGGGTTTGAAAACATGGCACACTTCAGCTAATCCGCTGAGGTTTCATTATTCTGCTCCGTAAAAAGAGGATCAAGGTAATTTGGCCCGATGGTCCGACCTGGCTGTTCATTAAAACTAGCTTCAGAGAGACCAATTAATCAAAGCATTCTTTTAATCCATCTAACTCTGAGAAATGAAGGTGTGCTTGTTCCACAGATAAAAACAGTCATTAGCCGTTACTCTGAATTTTTTCCCCTCATGTCCACGGATGCGACTTTCCGACTTTGTTATATTTCCCAGCTAGCCTCTGTACTTTTAACCCAGTCAGCTATTTGGAAGCCAATTACGAAGCAAAAAGCAGCATCCATCTACCTGACTTAAACCTGAGAGTAAACAGCACACTTAAAATGACATTGAAACACCTCTGTTGGTTGACACACAAACAATATGGTTATAGTCTAAAGTTAGCATTTGAAAATTCATCAAGTATGTTCACCCATTTCTACTGCTTTCTATAACTCTTCCTGGAAGTGCAAAGTAGCGACAGTATACTTTTTATACCCAATAAGTATTCAAGTGCTTTCACAATGTGTGAGAGACCGATACACATTGATTTAATGTGATCAACAAAACAATCTAACAGAGATGAATTTCACAAAGATGTACTAGAGAGACATATTGGCATCAGTCTGAAGAAAACTCTCTGAAACTTTTGACTAGCAACACAAGAATAATAAGTGGTTTGCAGTCGCTCTGTGAGAGAAATGTCTTGCCGTGGCAAAGCAATTTGCCACATGTTTGAAAGAAAGGGAAAAAAGGCAACGCAACAGGTGAGACAGCGGTGACAGACTTGTTTACTTTTAATTTTCTTTTCTGCTCCCCAAATGCTATGTGTTAGTCACACCACAGCTGCCAAGGTTAAAGTCTCGCTATTGCCTCTCACATCAACCATCAACCGGGAGCTGCAATATTGTTTTCTTCAGCCAAGTGCGTTATGACTCCCCAAAAATCAGGGACAGCGGTAGAGGTCCACTCAATCACACTTACAAATTATTACTTTCCAGCCAGTTAACATTTGTAATGGCTCAAAACTTGGAATGAGAAAATATCTGTTTTCCTGAGAAAAACGTCCCCAAAAATGTATTTAACACATCTCTTTAACATCATTTTGAATTAATACCATCAAACTTCACTGGCCTAGCTGGCTGAATGTCTATGAATTTGACAGTTAAAATGTAAATGAATAGCAATTCAAATGATCTCAATGTATTTATTTATCTACATATCAGTTGAAACTGCTGTTTGGATGTAACTATTTAATCCATCCCAAATTAAACATTTTATCACATTACATCTTTGTTTTTCATTGCCACAAAAAATGCAAATAATATCACTATGTTGCATCAGCTTAAGGTATTGCATTGGTACAAACAGTTGTCACAGCCGATGGAATGTTGTCACTACACTTGAAGTCTCAATATACTTTCTTTTCACAGACTGAAAGAAAGTCTTCAAAAGAAAAATAAATATTCCGTTGTGTGAGGTTTTGTAGGCCTGTAAATAAAAGAAACAGTGGAAATGACACGCAAAGTGAAACTTCAGAGAGGCTTGATTTTATGAAATCCTCCTCCTCTCTCCTGAACTTGTCCCATACACATTTCTCTATTCTCTGTGTCACCTCTGGGCTCAGCTCAGACTGTTATACCAGAGCTGCCTGATGCACAAAACACAATAGATATATTGCAATCCTCATTTCAGACCAACTCGTGAAAGTCATATTTTCATGTGCATACCAAACTGTCAGCATTGCATGCTTTAGTATTTTTTTATGCAGCAGCATGTGTACCTATACAGTACCAGTCAAAAGTTTGAATACACCTACTCATTCAAGGGTATTTCTTTATTTTTACTATTTTCCACATTGTAGAATAATATTGAAGACATCAAAACTATGAAACCAACATATGGAGTCATGTAGTAACCAAATAGGTTTTCAACAAAAGTAAATATATTTTAGATTCTTCGAGTAACCACCCTTTTCTTGATGACAGCTTTGCCCACTCATGGCATTCTCTCAACCAGCTTCACCTGGAATGCTTTTCCAATGGTCTTAAAGGAGTTCCCACATATGCTGAGCACTTGTTGGCTGCTTTTTCTTCACTCTGCGGTCCGACTTATCCCAAACCATCTCAATTGGGTTGAGGTCGGGTGATTTTGGAGGCCAGGTCAACTGATGCAGCACTCCATCACTCTCCTTTTTGGTCAAATAGTCCTTACACAGCCTGGAGGTGTGTTGGGTCATTGTCCTGTTCAAAAACAAATGATAGTCCCACTAAGCGCAAACCAGATGGGATTGTGTATCGCTGCAGAATGCTGTGGTAGCCATACTGGTTAAGTGTTACTTGAATTCTAAATAAATCACAGACAGTGTCACCAGCAAAGCACCCCCACACCATCACACCTCCTCCATGTTTCACGGTGGGAACCACACATGCGGAGATGATCAATTCACCTACTCTGCGTCTTACAAAGACACAGCGGTTAGAACTAAAACTCTCAAATTTGGACTCATCAGACCAAAGGACAGATTTCCACCAGTCTAATGTCCATTGCTCGTGTTTCTTGGCCCAAACAAGTCTCTTCTTCTTACTGGTGTCCTTTAGTAGTTGTTTCTTTGTAGCAATTCGACAATGAAGGCTCGATTCACGCAGTCTCCTCTGAACAGCTGATTTTGAGATGTGTCTGTTACTTGAACTCTGTGAAGCATTTTTTTGGGCTGCAATCTGATGTGCAGTTATTCTAATGAACTTATCTTCTGCAGCAGGGGTAACTCTGGGTCTTCCTTTCCTGTGGCGGTCCTCATGAGAGCCAGTTTCAACACAGCGCATTATGTTTTTTGCAACTATACTTTAAGAAACTTTAAAAGTTCTTGAAATGTTCCGCATTGACTGACCTTCATGTCTTAAAGTAATGATGGACTGTTGTTTCTCTTTGCTTATTTGAGCTGTTCTTGCCAAAATATGGACTTGGTATTTTACCAAATAGTGCTGTCTTCTGTATACCCACCCTATACCTTGACACAACACAACTGATTGGCTCAAATGCATTAAGAAGGAAAGAAATTCAACCAATTCACTTTTAATAAGGCACACCTGTTAATTGAAATGCATTCCAGGTGATTACCTAATGAAGCTGGTTGAGAGAATGTCAAGATTGTGCAAACCTGTCATCAAAACAAAGTGTGGCTACTTTGAAGAATCTCAAATATAAAATCTATTTTGATATGTTTACACTTTTTTGATTTCATGTGTTGTTTCATAGTTTTGATGTCTTCTACAATGTAGAATACAGTAAAAATAGTAGGTGTGTCCAAACTTTTGATTGGTACTGTACATGTATACTTATAGAAATCCGTGTATGTCATGATTCCTCCTTGCACCAGAGGGCGGCAGAGACCGTCCTCGAGACTTTTATTGGACTCAGGTCAATTATTATTTCATGATTGTATCCCTGTTAAAAAAAGGTGAGTTTTCTGTGGTCCTTTGCAGAAGCTTGAATTGTTTACCGTGTGCGTTCGTTTCCTGAGTGAGTTTCTGAGACTAAGTGTTTGTTGTTTTTTGAAGTGTACTGTGATCCTGCGGCTACCAAATCTCAGGAAATGTTTATGTTTATCCTTAACCACTGATTCCTCATCTTGTCTCTTCTCTGCACCTGGGTCCAACCTTGCCACGTCACAGCGAGCGTCTGCCACAACATGGACCCAGCAGAGATCACCCAGGTCCAGAATGTGGTAGCCCACCAAGGAGCACTGTTAGGACTGCAGCAAGAACATCTCTCCCAAATCTCCGGGACCCTTCGGGCACTTGTCGAGTCCCTCCAACCACGGCACACCCCCAACCCAGGAGGAGCCAATGCCCAGGTCTCATCGCCCAGTGCAACAGATGTCGTCATGGTTCCTCCAGGGAACCTGCACCAGGAACCCAAGATCCCAGCCCCCGGTATGATGGCCACCCAGGAGGATACAAGGGGTTCCTTGCTTAGTGTTCTCTGGTGTTGGAGCTACAGTCCTCCTCGTTCCACACTGTTCAGGCCATGATCGCCTACATCATCTCTCTACTCTCAGGCAAGGCCCTGGCATGGGCAACCACCATCTTGCAGATCCATATTAGCCTTCACTGCCGAGCTGCAACGAGTCTTCGACCACCCAGTCGGCGGGTGAGAAGCAGCCAGCCGACTGTTCAACCTCCGCCAAGGGGCCAGATCAGTGGCTGACTTTGCCATTGAGTTCCACACCCACTAAGCCGAGAGGTCGGAATACGGAGGCACTGGTTACTGCTTTCCACCAGGGTCTGTCTAACGCCATCAAAGATGAACTGGCCACTAGGGAACTGGCAGAGGAGGACCTCGAGTACCTGATAACGCTGGAAATCAGGCATGACAACCGAAAACCCGGGAACGGGTGAGACAGAGGCCGTTTGACAGCACTCCAGCATTTCGGTTTCCTGAGCACCCCAAGCCCACCGAGCCCAGCATGAAGCTGGGTCGCACATGTCTGAGCCCACAGAAGCATGACAGGCAAATGCATGAAGGATGCTGCCTCTACGGCGGTGGTCTCGTCCATCACCGTGCTACCTGCCCAGAGCTGACGGGGATCGCCAGGGCTCACCAGGACAGGGGGTGTATCTCATTAAACCACTGATTCCTCGTTTGATGTTTTGTCTGCACCTGGGTCCAACCTTAGCACGTAACAGTGTATAAATTACTTATGTAGGATCTTAATTGATGAGTATGTCGTAGCAAAATAAATCTGCAGCAACAGGATTTGAACGTTCAGTTCATAAATTTGCTTGTTCAGTGATTAGGCTATTAGCTGGACAAAAGCAGGCTACATGAACATTGCAACACTGTTAATATAGCTGTGTGTTAGTGCGGGTTTTCAGCGAATTGGTTGTACTGTAAATCACAAAGCTCATCTTCATTTCCTGTGGTGCAGGGAAATCCTTAGCAACAAAAGAGTGATCAAATTTTACATCGACCTGATGTAAAATACAACACCTTTAACAGTGTCTATAAATGCAGCATGCAGACAGATGGCAACTCTCCTATCAAACATGATAGATCAACCCACTTAATTTGTCCCTTCGCTTAATTTATAACAATCAGCCTTGCGAGTGAATAATTTCACAGCCTCTTTAGTTTTCTCTAAAGAAGCAATTACCTGACGTCGCTGTATCTGCCATGTCGCAGACAGTAACAGATTAAACTCATTTTTAAACTGACCTTGATTGTAGACGCTGCGTTTTTAAGTGCTGATATACCGTCCGTCCCTTCGTATAATGCACAGAAACTATGCACAGAAACTAATTAGTTATTAGCTAATTATGTAAATGAGCTGTGCCTTGGGAGATTCATGTAAACATTGCTAGTAATTTGATAAGTTTGTGATTCTGTAGAAACTATGGAGAACCAGCACCCACTCACAAGATAACAGAAAATAACTACAATAAAAATCCTCATACTATCGGTTTCTATTGCACGGGCATTGAAATAAGAACCCTTTCAAAAAGCGCTCACAGAGAAACACAGTAAAGGTGCTTTACTCTAATCAAGATAAACATAAAGTAGGGTAAAGCACCCACCTGTCCTTTCTAGGTATAGTGACAAATGCTTTAAACACTGAAGAACAAGCAGTACAGAGAATGATGGACTGTGGTCAGTGGGTGGGTCCAATTCCATCAGACTGGCAAATAGCCAGCATTAATAAGAATAGCAACAAGCAATGAACTGGTGCAAATCAGTAGTATTAGTGGTGCAGACGCAAGCAGAGCTCTACATGATGCTGCTCATACTACAGACTGATGAAAAATCCTTAGCTCTGTAATAAAATGACCCTGATGGCAGCCCATGCTATTTGATTTTGTTTCTCATGTTAGACTATTGTGGCCTTCTTATTATAAGTAGAACAACAAGGACAGCCTAGAGCATGCCATATGTTACAGACTCCCACACTCTATCAACTGATAAATGCAACTCGCCAGGGTAACCTTGCATGCATGCAATGCTTTAAATTCAATGAAATTCAATAAAAATAGCAACTTCAATGAATAATGCTTTAAGTTTTGTTATTGTATTGCTTCATAAACATGCAGCCTACAGTGTGCAGTCTGCTATAATAGATTGTCAGATGAATTAAAAAGTCAGAGGAAATGTCATACGTCTCTCAGGATTCAAACACAATGACTATCATCTATCGAGTGCTCTTGGAATTAACAATGGAAAACATCCCCCTTATCTACATTCACAAGACATACACTGTGTCTGCTTATACAAACCTAGAAGTTTATCACAACTAGAGGTTGAGCACTAAATCAATACAAGATAGGAATCCTTTTTTTGGTTGAGAGTTGCTCTGTTATTTTTTATTTTTTTACCTGGGACAAAAGAAGTTGTTCAGCGGTGTCTGAAAAATTGCCAAAGACTCCAGCCACCCGAGACATGGACTGTTCCCCATGCTCCCATTTCAGCAGGCGGTACCGGTGCATCAAGGCTCAGACCAACTTGTAAAACAGCTTAAATTCCATGGCCATAAGACAGTTAAATGGCTAACAACTACTGCACTCCCTCTCCCACAGACGATCCACACTACTCTATGCCCTCCACAGGTCTCTACCCACTCAAACACACACATCTTCACTGCTACTCTTACTCACATGCAAACACACATACTCACATACACACATATTCACACACACCCTCACTCACATACTCTTTTCTGACGCCAAACACTTAGGCACACATAACCCCTCACACCTACACTGCTGCTAAAATTATTATTAATTTGATTTACTACTACTACCACTACGCTGCTATTCATTGATTCTTGATTGTCATTACCATTAGTATCTATCTATTTTTCCTGCTACTCGTTAATATTACTCCTGTTTACATGTACAGTATATACCATTAGTATATTACCATAAGTATTTATATATTCCTGCTACCAGTCACTTTTCAGCTATGTTAACATGTATATCCTCCTATCACACCTACACTGACACTCTTGTACATACACTCACATACTCACAAACTCACACTAACACCCACCCACAACTTATGCTGCTGCCATACTGTTTGTTATTATTACCAGTTACTTTCTCCTAATCCCTGCCTACATGTACATATCTACCTCAATACTCCAGTATCCCTGCACATTGTAAATGTGATATTGGCACTGGCCCTGAATAGAGCTTCCTCTCTTATTTCTTATTTCCCTGTTTCTTATTTTATTTGTATTAGTTATACTATTTTAATATTGAATACTGCGCTGTTGCGTAGGGCTTGTAAATTAAGCATTTCACTGCACTTGTGCTTGTGACAAATAAAACTTGAAACAAAACATCAGACTGGTTGAAAATAATCTGGGGGGATGAAGGGGTCAAAAACAAATATCAAGAAGAGAAGGGGTACATCTGGCCCTTATGGCCCTAGTCACAAGCCTCTGGCATTCTCAGACATTTCTCTAAGATAACACCCCCATCACACTCTCTGTGGGTCTGCTTTTCGCTCCACGCTGCCTGGGAATACAAGGGCAGTCCATCAGTCTGGAATTGAGTGCACTGCATGAAAGATCAGACAACAGATCGATGCGCTACATCCTTAAGGATGAGTCAGCTAAATCAGACAGAAATAACAGGATAACTTTGATATACAAGGGAGGTAAGGAGAACAAGTCATACCAGGCAACAAGACACTGACACACACACACACGTCAACACATACACACATACGTACACACACATATCCACACACACATCCGCGCACACACACACACACATCCGCACACATTCGTATTTATCTGTACACACACGTACGCACACACACTTTCATGGTGCCACACACATTCACATAAACTTGAGATAAATATAAATGTTGCACAGCACATACGTGGCTTTGACAGTAGTACAGTCATCCCATTGAATGTTTCCATTTAGTTGATTGGAGTTGATCATGTGATGTGGTTACAAGCAGTGGTCTCAACTAATCACAACCAAAGAATTGCATGAGCAATGGAGCACTGTAAGAGCGCAGCGTAACATAGTTTACACAAGACTAGTGAATGAATGAACTGGTAGTGGAGTAGGGTTTTTGACAATGTGAACCACCTTACTTTGTGTTGTAGACTACCAACTTCTTCAGGAGCTTAAGTTCACTTTGTAAGTGTAAAGTAAAATAATTACCATGTCAACCCTACTCTGTGTTTTGGGAGCCCTGAGATGGCTGCTTCTGTTGGCCCACTGAGACAGTGCTCTGAAGCACTGGCACAGTGTTACAGAGTTTCCCCTGTGTGTGGAAGTTGAGACTTTCTCATTTAAAACTCCTTCGGACTACTCAGGTGGCTAAAACAGTCAGTAAAACTACTCCACAAACCCCACACTGGTACTTAAATCACGTAGTTCCAGAAGTGTAATTTATTCTGATGGCAATCTGCATTAAATGGAAAAAATAAAGGAGTTTTTAATGCGCAGAATGCTTTCAAGCATCATTAGTTCTTTGGTCTGATTTTATGTTGGATGGCAGAGAGCCTGTGGGAATAATCTACCTCTGTGTTTACATCTAGCAGTTTCTCTGGTCTAATCTAAATGTTAGATGATACAAATCAGGAAATTTATATAATGACCTTTTCATTGACTTGCAGTTACATTGGGCCTTCAGGTTATAATGGCATGACAGGGGCAGATATATAGGACAATGACTTCATGCATTGATTGTAAAAGTACAGAGGGTATAGCTGAAAACTGATCAGAATAACCAATAGGCAGGGGTGGAAAAAGTAGCCACTTTTCATACTTGAGTAAAAGTAAAGATACCTTAAAAGAAAATTACTAAAGTAAAAGTGAAAGTCACCCAGTAAAATACTACTTGAGTAAAAGTATTTGGTTTAAATGAACTTAAGTATCAAAAGTAAAAGTATAAATCCTTTAAAATTCCTTATATTAAGCAAACCAGACTACACCATTTTCTTGTTGTTGTTTCGTTACGGATAGCCAGGGGCACAGTTATACACACTCAGATATAATTTACAAACGAATCATTTGTGTTTAGTGAGTCTGCCAGATCATAAGCAGTAGGGATGACCAGGGATGTTCTCTTGATAAGTCCGTGAATTAGACAATTTTCCTGTCCTGCTAAGCATTCAAAAAGTCCTTTTGGGTGTCAGGGAAAATGTAAGGAGTAAAAAGTACAATATTTTGGGGGGGGGGGGGATGTAGTGGAGTAAAAGTAAAATTTGTCAAAAATATTAATAGTGAAGTAAAGTACAGAAACCCCAAAAAACTACTTAAGTAGTACTTTAAATTATTTTTACTTAAGTACTTTACACCACTGCTAATAGGTATAAAGATCTTTATTGTTTTAAAATTCATTTTATTACTGTACACCTTCATTTTCTTGTGACCCACCACAACCAAGTCAATATAGTTGGCCACAGCAGACACTTCAGCTACAGCTCAAGAGGTACTAGCCAACCTACCATGTGAGCTCCATGGGCTTTACAGTATCCTGTTGTTATCCATAGATGTAATAAGCAGTAACATCAAGCCATGTGTGGAAACTGTCTTAACTGATGAAATTGAACTGAACACAAACCGAGTGAAGTGATGAAACCAAAGCAATGCGTTAATTGTGACTAATAAAGCAAGTTTAAGACATAAAGAGCTTCTGCTCTGCTCCTCAAACAGTTCCTACCAAGACTCCCACAGGAAGCAGACTGTTAAAGGAGCAGTGCAGTCGAAAACAAGATATTTCCACACTATGAGGGCGAAATAACACTATGACATTTTTTTAATTATGATAATGCCCTTATTGTCTCAGATGGGATGGAGTTTTATCTGATCGGATTATTCTGACCAATGACCAGTCATCTTTTATTTGCATATGTATCCTTTTACTTTGAATGGGTAAGCATAGGCTCTAGAGTCTAGACATCCTATCCGTCAATCAGGGCTGTGTATGTAAATATATAGAAAATTAGATCAACACGCCAACACGATCAGACTGAGCATTTCACTGGCAAAAGGAGGCTCAGGGAAATGATAAAAAATATGAGTTATTTTCATGAAATAAACAAACACAGTGATTTATTAGGCATACAGTGATATTTAAAATGTAAATTAAAAAGCCTTCTTCGGGGCTTTAATTTAAAGCTAATAGTTTTAATTAGTCTTTATATCATTACACTACTAATTATATAATAATTGAAATAATTACAGCCATGTTAATGTTAATTATAGCCGTTCATATCAGACAATCAAGTTTGGGAGGTTCCTTCAAAGGGTAAAAACTAGATCAGAACTCACAGGAATTGGAACACATTAAATGGAATTCCTTTGCCATTCTGATCCGAAGAAGTGATCCTGGATGCCCAATGCAGTAGTCCTGATGACATATAATCATTGAACTACGTTCACCAGCCAATTAAGACATCATTTAATATCTAGTATTCGTGAAACAAACGGTATCTCTCTATAGTTCTAAACCATTTGATATGGAAACGTATGTTCACTTCATGCATAAATCCGTTAGGGATCGCTAATGCAAAATACATTTTTATGATTAATGTATTCCATTTGCAGTGGGCGGTGAGATGTAGAGCAAGCTAATGATATAAAACAGATGAGCTCACTTTGGTCCTGTATAGCATGTACATAAAAAATGCTTTCTAGTTGGTCTTGTTTCATATATTATTCATAAAACATTGTTTTAATAGATTCTAGGTCATGTGGACTAAGATTTACTTAGTTTATGTTCATATAATTGCTTTCTCTGACCCCTTAATGGTACAAAATGGTTCCTATGGAGAATTTTATTTCTCCTTCAAGGCAAAAAACAAGGTGTTTGTCCAGAAATGCATAAATCATGCAGACTGTGTGCCAATAATGATCCTCTTACAACCACAGAGCAGGAGAATCACGTCTCTAAAATGTACTGATTGGATGTTAATGTCCAAAAGCACATCTGAGATTTGACACAGCATCTGATAATGAAACAGCATCCATTCTTATTTTACATTTTCTAGGATTTTATTTGGATTTCCAGGCATCCGACAAATCATTTAGGTAATCGGATGAATTTTGGATTCACATGTTCTGTAGGTCAATTTATGAGCACTTCCTCTCTGTTTTATTTAAAACTTATGAGTTGGGTATGAGCAAAATCTTTCTGAATATTTATTCATTTAGCTGATTAGGCATTTGTGTTATGTATTTGTTTCTGTCCAGCAAGGATTCCAATAATTGTTTTATTTAGCTGTGGGTTGCATCAGTGTTAGTGTTGTGCTTTGAGATAGTGTTAGCACAAGAAGAAGCAGTGTGGTACCCTCCCTTCTCCTCCCTGATCCCTCCAACACAGGGGCCAACCAATTAAACCTCTTGTTGGAGCGAGGTTATCTCCCGAGTCCGTGACACCAGCACAGCAAACATGTCCCACTGCGGAGCTACGTAAACACACGCTCCATGTTAGGGGGTGGGGGGGTGGTGCTATCAGCAGAGCATGAGAGTGTAGGCTACCCCATACCGCCCTCTTACACAGCACATTCCCTTTGCTTAGACCAGGGGCCTCTGTTTTGTAGATGTGGAGCTGTAGGGCACAGCGTTTAAAAGACTAAATTATGAACACTGGACCTCATAGCCCTCTCATTACTGGCGGAGTGATTGTGTTGGAGCACAGTGGGCCATGCTGAAGCATGCAGCGTGTCGATGGGGGTGTACTCTGTTCTCTCTGCTATCTGACGCTGAGATTGGAGCAATTTAGATCCAATCTCCTGCTCAGCATTCTGACCTGGCCTTGCACAGCTGGGAACAGAGCAGCCCAGAGGACCATGCAGCTCCCAGTACATTCCAGCTCAGATTGAACATAGTATGTGGCTTAAGCATGTCTCATAGGTTATTGTTTACAATGGCAGTAAACAAATGATCCTTTAGTACAACATTTGTAATTTTCTTGAATGATGGTGTAAATGAATGATATTTCACAATTTTATCTGAACACACCACAGGTCTATTACTTGTTGGCTGGGGAGGCAGGCACAAAACCCCATTATCTCACTGTGTAGTTTTTCGAAGCAGGTATGGAGTCACAGCATGTATTTGTGAAGTTTAAAAACAAGTCACCACCCTGTTGCCTTTCCACTTCGCAAGCTTACCCTAGCACACCATCAGACGGTCATTTACGGCCATACATGGTAGCGTTTGATGTGTCTTGTTGAAGCTGCAGCAGCGACCACCTTGTTAAACCCAGCCCTCCTTTCTAACAGGTCCAGGCTTTTTGGCACAGCGGTAGCGAGATCGTTTTTAGGTTCCTGGTGAAAACCTTGCTCCCGACCATCCCTCCAAATTTACTACACTACCACTGCCACTGTTCAATCCCTGGTTCCCAGCACCTCCCCACTATCGGAATGCACTTTCCTTTTAGTCATTGCACACTGATGTGGCCAACGCCTGTAGGGGACTGTGCTCTGTAGGTTTCCATCCCCCCTCTGAAGATGGAAGTTGAGGGTAAAGCACCGCTTGGGGAGCACAGCCAGGGTTCCAGGCTAGATTCATTGTCTTTTTCCCAGCAATGATAATTCATCTGGTTCAGAAGGTGTAGCCAGGGGTATTTTTCTCTCTCCCTTTACCTCAACATAAGCCATTGCAATAAAGCTTTTAACTGTGAAACATTTCTAAAATTGAATTAAAATGGGCTTCAGTTTTTCTATCATAGCATTAACTGAGGAAGCTTAGTGTAACGATCGTCTAAGGGAGGAGACCAAAACGCAGCGTGGTAAATGTTCATTATAATTTAATAAAATAACCTGAACTAAAACCTGAACCTGAAACAACAAAAAACAACAAAGAGAGTGAACGAAACGAAACAGTCCTGTCTGGTGAAGACACAAAACAGAAAACAACTACCCACAAAACTCATGTGGGCAAGAGCTACCTAAGTATGGTTCTCAATCAGAGACAATGATAGACAGCTGCCTCTGATTGAGAACCACACCTTGCCAACCAACAAAGAAATACAAAACATAGAACACAGAACATAGAATGCCCACCCCAACTCACGCCCTGACCAAAGCAAAATAGCGACATAAAAAGGATCTCTAAGGTCAGGGCGTGACACTTAGTATGTTTATGAATGTCTTTCCAAGGACTTCAATATATCCTTTAACTACAATAACCTATCTACCTATGTGTTTTAATTTAGATTAATCAACCATAAGATACCATACTTTATTATTATCTTATGTGGAAGGGGTATGCAGTTGCTAGTTGAATTAATCAATTTACAATACCTATAGTGGGAAATGCTAATGCAAAATTATATAAAAAATGTCAGCTGAATAGTATTTCAGTTTTCATTTGCCTGTGTTCAATATTTCACTATCCTCACTAGTAACAGAGAGTATACATTTCACAGGATAAAAAACAAGCTACACTGCTAGCTTCAACTTGTGTTCCTTCCTGTCTTAGATTATTTATTCATTGCTGGGCACAGGATGTGTGTGTGTGTGTGTGTGTGTGTGTGTGTGTGTGTGTGTGTGTGTGTGTGTGTGTGTGTGTGTGTGTGTGTGTGTGTGTGTGTGTGTGTGTGTGTGTGTGTGTGTGTGTGTGTGTGTGTGTGTGTGTGTGTGTGTCGCTCACTGACAAACAGACTCCAGAAAGAGTCTGGCTGCATGGGGAATGATTTATGAGGGTCAGAACACGTATCACAATATGATATATACATTCCACCCAGAGAGAAAGGAGGCCAGTGCCTGGCCAATGGCTCTAATATATATTTCGATAACATCTTGACATTTCACTTAAGACACGGTTATCCCAGGCCGTGCATATTGGTGTCAAAACCAAGGTAAGATGCTTACCCTGTCAGCCAGTATGATACTCCCAGATTGCAATATTACCCAGGAATCAGGGCAGCACTCTCTAGGGGGCATGGTCCCTATACTGCAAAGCTCCCTCTATGCTTGACCACACAGAATGAAGAGAGGAACAATGGCTTTTTCGTTTGGTCACTGAACGTCAACAATAGATGCCGGCACACTGTATTGCTCTCAGTCTACCTTTAATGTGACAACACATCACAGAAGGTCACAAGAGAGAGTGCACACTTAAAGGGAGTGTTGAATGGATAATAATGTGTGGTGTTGGATAATCGAACTCAAATCACAAATCCAGACACTGTTATATCATCCATTTCACTTTTTCCCTATAGAGTTCTCAACACCATTAAACTAATAATAGAAAAGTAAGGGGGCAACTGAAAACTTCACGGACAAGTTGCAATACATCCTTAATGGAATGATACAGTGACTACAAGCCACCACATACGCTTCTGCTATAGTCGCTATAGTAACTATACCTTAATTTTTTTTTTTAAACGACATAAAACATAACATACATATACAAACAACAACATACAGAAGCACAAAAACATCCACCTCACCCGGGCCCAGTCCCACCTGCTTATACATCTCCAGCGCCTGCATCACTCTCTGCCATATAGCCTCAAACTGCACCATTCTGTTTCTCTCCGTTGCCCACACACTTTCAACATTTAGCGAATAAATAATTTGGCCTTTCCATTGTATTAATGATGGAGGATTGATGATTTCCAGTTTAAAGTATACTTTTTTTCAAGATGATTGATGAGAAAAGTATCGTCCAAACAATCGTGTATCTCAATGCACCCTCATATGCCATAAATTGAAATATGCAGAAAGATGGATTTAAAGTAAATTTACATTGTAATACAAAAGTATGTGGACACCTGCTCATCGAACATCTCATTCCAAAATCATGGACATTAATATGGAGTTGGTCCGCCTTTGCTGCGATAACAGCCTCCACTCTTCTGGGAAGATTTTCCACTAGATGTTGGATCATTGCTGCGGG
The DNA here is from genome assembly GCF_045679555.1 of Salvelinus alpinus. Taxonomy (NCBI): domain Eukaryota; kingdom Metazoa; phylum Chordata; class Actinopteri; order Salmoniformes; family Salmonidae; genus Salvelinus; species Salvelinus alpinus. The sequence continues at coordinate 31,438,414 of NC_092101.1, read as the reverse complement.
GACTTGCTTCCATTCAGAAACTAGAGCATTAGCACTGATGTCAGGCGATTAGGCCTGGCACGCAGTCAAAGTTCCAATTCATCCCAAAGTTGTTCGATGGGGTTGAGGTCAGCGCTCTATGCAGGCCAGTCAAGTTCTTCCACACCGATCTATACAAACCAAACCTTTCTGTTTGGACCTCGCTTTGTGCATGGGGGCATTGTCATGCTGAAAGAGGAAAGGGCTTTCCCCAAACTGTTCCCACAAAGTTGGAAGCATAGAATTGTCTAGAATATCATTGTATGCTGTAGCGTTACGATTAACCCTTCACTGGAATGAAGGAGAAAGAACTATGAAAAACATCCCCAGACCATTATTCCTCCTTTACAGTTGGCACTAGGCATTGGGGCAGGTTTGGTTCTCCTGGCATCTGCAGAACCCAGATGCATCCACCGGACTGCCAGATGGTGAAGCGTGATTCATCACTCCTGAGAACCCGTTTTCACTGCTCCAGAGTCCAATGGCTGCAAGCTTTACACCACACCAGCCAACTCTTGGCATTGCGCATGATGATCTTAGGCTTGTGTGCGGCTGCTCGGACATGGAAACCCATTTGATGGAGCTAGCTCCCGACGAACAGTTATTGTGCTGACGTTGCTTCCAGAGGCAGTTTAGAACTCGGTAGTGAGTGTTGCAACCGATGATAGACGATTTTTACGTGCTACCACTTTGCGGCTGATCCATTATTGCTCCTAGAGGTTTCCACTTCATAATAACATCACTTACAGTTGACCGGGACAGCTCTAGCAAGGCAGAAATTTTACGAACTGACTTGTTGGAAAGGTGGCATCCTGTGACGGTGCCAAGTTGAAAGTCGCTGAGCTCTTCAGTACGGGCCATTCTACTGCCATTGTTTGGCTATGGATATTGCACGGCTGTGTGCTCGATTCTATACACCTGTCAGCAACGGGTGTGGCTGAAATAGCAGAAACAACTCACTTGAGTTGGGTGTCCATATACTTTTGGCCATGTGGTGTACTTCTGATAGCCACATTTTTGTAACTTTTGATTTTATAGCACTCACAGAAGGCATTGTTAGTTTAGTTAGTTTAGTTTTGTTAGTTTTATACTTAAGACATGACTCTGCCGTTCGGCTGTAGAATTTGTGTAATTCTAAATAAATTCGAAACAGTTGTTTATACTAGATTAAGCGTACATTTTTGAAAACTGTAATTTCATTAGTTAAGTTCCAATATTCCCTCCATCCTGTGTCAATATGAGTTATTTTTAAATCGTGGTTCCAGTAGCTTATTATTTCTTTCTAATTAGATTAGATAGGCTCTCTGGAAAGTTTTGTATATCTTGATTTAAATATGAATATCATTTTCCGACTCAAATGACCTCAAGATTGCTCTGATGGTCAAAAGAGTTCAAATCCAAATTTCTTGAAGTGAATCTTTTGCATTGCATGTATTTGAAAACATCTTCATTGGTCAGTCCAAAATTTATTTTTAATTCTGTAATGGAATTACCAAATAATTTACGGTTTCTATGCCTTTAGTTTTCCATGTGGACCAATTTATCGGTGAATTCTATTACCATTACTACTACCATTATGCTGCTGCTATATTGACTATCTGATTACTATTACCATTGGTGTTAATCCTGCAGCTAGCCACTACTCCCCCTGTTAACATGTACACATCTACCTCAATCACACCAGGTATCCCTCTCAGGTTATTTCTCTTGTGTTTTTCTAAACTGTGTTATTACTTTTATTCTACATTGTTGGGAAACAGCTTGCACGTAAGCATTTCACCGTACTGTTGTACACCTGCTGTATCACCTATTTTTTACCCATACTTGTGCTGTGGACATTTAGATTCATAAGGCAGAGCTGCTCATGGACTGTGGCCAGGCTATGAAGCTTTTTGATTGACCCACTTTTTGGCCATGCTTGGATTTGGGGGCCTCTTCAGAGGCGCCTTAATTAGTGCCTAATTGAAAAGTTTAGAGACAAGCCCAGCTCATAAAGCAAGGAGTGCCACGGATATTTATGATGGAGAGGCTTAAAACATGAACATTCTCCAGGACTGGAACCGACCGAGGACAAGCTCTATTGGAGAGGGATGTATCAAACAACTAGGTACAGTATTTCTGAGCCCCTTGATTAATGTGGGCTTCTAAGATGTTCCAGGGATACTTTGAGATATTCAGTGGAGAGTAGACTGTGACAGGCTTAGGCTCTGCTACGGCATAGAGATAACAGATGTGCTGTATTTGGTTGAAGTCCTTGCTGTGACTCGTTAACAAAATCTGCATCAATGAACCCTGCCAGGTTATTTAAGGTGAGAGCACTGAGTATTTCTTGAAGCATTTAGAACTTATCATAACAGGGTCCAACAGCTAATGATTGAACAGGATATGTCTCTACAGGACAGAAGTACATATCATGACACATGGCAGACAGCACACACACTTAAACATGTTTTTTTGTGGTGAACATGACCATTTTTCCATCTTCTGTGAAGTATTTATTTGTTCAAGAGCAGAGGACAAATAGACAGAAGAAAGAAAAACAAACATAGATGAGGCATTTTTCCATTACATTTTTTCAATGTGTGTCCTTGGCACACCCTTTGATAGCCGAGGTATCAGCACAGTGTGCCACAACATTTCTATTAGCTCTTTACCATCCCTCTCCATTAACTCTTAACTTTATTTTTTTGATAAGTGGAAAGGCTTTGAGAGGGGAAAGGGAAAATCAGTAGTAATAGTTTCCACACTGGATACACTGGGAAGAGAGGGAGGGAGGGAGAGGGGGATGATTTTTCTCTCAATGGAGCAATAAATATAACATGCAATGCATTACCGTACTGTATATGAATACTGATCTTCCACTATACAGTATACAGAGCTCTGAATATCAAAAACCATAACCATAAAGACTGAATGAGTTATTGGGTAGTTTCACGGAAATATGATGATCCGCCTTTTGGAGTGCAAGGAGAATATATATATATATATATATATAGAATATATATACAGTGGGGCAAAAAAGTATTTAGTCAGCCACCAATTGTGCAAGTTCTCCCACTTAAAAAAGATGAGAGAGGCCTGTAATTTTCATCATAGGTACACTTCAACTATGACAGACAAAATGAGAAAAAAAAATCCAGAAAATCACATTGTAGGATTTTTTATGAATTTATTTGCAAATTATGGTGGAAAATAAGTATTTGGTCACCTACAAACAAGCAAGATTTCTGGCTCTCACAGACCTGTAACTTCTTCTTTAAGAGGCTCCTCTGTCCTCCACTCGTTACCTGTATTAATGGCACCTGTTTGAACTTGTTATCAGTATAAAAGACACCTGTCCACAACCTCAAACAGTCACACTCCAAACTCCACTATGGCCAAGACCAAAGAGCTGTCAAAGGACACCAGAAACAAAATTGTAGACCTGCACCAGGCTGGGAAGACTGAATCTGCAATAGGTAAGCAGCTTGGTTTGAAGAAATCAACTGTGGGAGCAATTATTAGGAAATGGAAGACATACAAGACCACTGATAATCTCCCTCGATCTGGGGCTCCACGCAAGATCTCACCACGTGGGGTCAAAATGATCACAAGAACGGTGAGCAAAAATCACAGAACCACACGGGGGGACCTAGTGAATGACCTGCAGAGAGCTGGGACCAAAGTAACAAAGCCTACCATCAGTAACACACTACGCCGCCAGGGACTCAAATCCTGCAGTGCCAGACGTGTCCCCCTGCTTAAGCCAGTACATGTCCAGGCCCGTCTGAAGTTTGCTAGAGAGCATTTGGATGATCCAGAAGAAGATTGGGAGAATGTCATATGGTCAGATGAAATCAAAATATAACTTTTTGGTAAAAACTCAACTCGTCGTGTTTGGAGGACAAAGAATGCTGAGTTGCATCCAAAGAACACCATACCTACTGTGAAGCATGGGGGTGGAAACGTCATGCTATGGGGCTATTTTTCTGCGGGTGGAAACATCATGCTTTTTCTGCAAAGGGACCAGGACAACTGATCCGTGTAAAGGAAAGAATGAATGGGGCCATGTATCGTGAGATTTTGAGTGAAAACCTCCTTCCATCAGCAAGGGCATTGAAGATGAAACGTGGCTGGGTCTTACAGCATGACAATGATCCCAAACGCACCGCCCGGGCAACGAAGGAGTGGCTTCGTAAGAAGCATTTCAAGGTCCTGGAGTGGCCTAGCCAGTCTCCAGATCTCAACCCCATAGAAAATCTTTGGAGGGAGTTGAAAGTCCGTGTTGCCCAGCAACAGCCCCAAAACATCACTGCTCTAGAGGAGATCTGCATGGAGGAATCGGCCAAAATACCAGCAACAGTGTGTGAAAACCTTGTGAAGACTTACAGAAAACGTTTGACCTCTGTCATTGCCAACAAAGGATATATAACAAAGTATTGAGATAAACTTTTGTTATTGACCAAATACTTATTTTCCACCATAATTTGCAAATAAATTCATTAAAAATCCTACAATGTGATTTTCTGGATTTTTTTTCTCATTTTGTCTGTCATTGTTGAAGTGTACCTATGCTGAAAATTACAGGCCTCTCTCATCTTTTTTAAGTGGGAGAACTTGCACAATTGGTGGCTGACTAAATACTTTTTTGCCCCACTGTAAATAGAAATATAATGCATGGATTTATCACACAGCACACCTTACACTTGTAAGGCCATTCGTATCTGCAAGTGTCCAACAAACCAAAAGTGATGGTCTCTGTGTGATATTTCATCATGACAGATAAAGGTAGATACCAATGTGTGTATATTTCAAAGCAGGATGAAGCTTTTTAGTCACATTGTAGACTGTCATACCTTGAGATAAAATATCAAATCTTTGCATAAATTATGCATTGATGTCAACATGAGATTTGGACAAAGGATTACAGAGTTCTATAAACATTCCACAAGTTACGATTCAGTCCACAGCCTGAAACATCCTATATTCCTTCTGAGAAAGACTGAAACCGAATATTACCGGAAGGTGTGCTGTTTACTGTTAATTAGAAAGGGGTCTGAGCGCTTAACCTGGGGATTTCTGGAGGCAAACGATTTCCGCTCAATGTCACCACCTGTGACAAGCCACCCGGAGTGCCATGGACCTCCCCAACACAACCATTACAAATTCCACACACAATCTGTATGGGTGCCACTCATCCCACCACCTTCAAGCAAGCCATCAGAATCCAAATGAGATTGTTTCTAATCAGACTTTAGTGCAAATTGATTACTAGCTCAACAGCAAGCAGACTAGTGGAAAACAAATGGGAAACGTGTAATGTAAAAAAGTTTGGCAACCTGGAAAGAAAGTGTGTTCGCTAAAACAGACAGTCACATATACAATGTGCTCGTATGTCATTGTGCATGTCCATAGTCCAGGCACATACCTGCTGTAAATGTCAGGAGTAGTCCAGAGTAGTCATATTTGCAGCTGAAAGTCTGGTTCTGAATAGCACACTAGTTCCAAAAAGGCAGTCAATTTTATATATCACCTTAAGCATTGTGATCTAAACATAGCACATATAAATGCCCCTATATGTGTTAATTAAATTGACAACATCTGCTATATCTTATCAAATAAATCATACAACGACTCAAAATTAATTGTATCACCCTCAATAATGAAAAGTCAGTTGAAAACAAATCAGTAATAAATTGGATTCATCTTTCACCTTAAAATCTTTGATTCAGTTTAATTTGTTTATCTAGGCAGACATATTAAATATAATGTATTGGATATTGCATGCAATTTACTTAACTTATTAAAATATTGGATAAAATCTTGCATCAAAATTAAATCTGTAAAATATATTGACTTGATTTCAATGGATTTTGCATCTAAATGTCAAGATGTCATCAATCAACTTAATATGACCAAAGCAGTCAGAAATTGCTCATAGATAACATTTTATTTTCAATTTGTATTTTTATTAAGAACTGACAAACATTTATTGGAACATGAAACTACTTTTACTCATATGACTGAAATGCCAATCATGCTGATAGATATCATGACTTTGGTCATTTAATTTAGACTTCAAGATCATATCAGCAGAAATGTGTGTGTGTGTGTTGGCTGAAGACTGAGATGGTGGATGCTAGCTGAATGAGGTGATTTGTCATGGCCGACATTAGGAAGGAGACTGGGGAGAGCTCATCACGGTAATGACAGTGCTCTACAAACCCATGTTCAACACTCCGAGTTCAACACTCACAAAGTACCATCCAAGGAGCCACTTTAGCCTGTGTTGGACACATTATAATATCAAACAGATTTTCCAATTTCAAGTCATATTTGCGTAGAAAACCTATACCCTAGGCCTAGATCTCACTCAGTCCTTCAAAAAACAACTCCACAGAATTCCACACATACAGTGCCTTCAGAAAGTATTCATACCCCTTGACTTATTCTACATTTGTGTTACAGCCAGAATTCCAAATTAATTAAATATAGTCATCTACACTCAATATCCCATATTGACCATGTGAAACATGCTTTTAGAAATGTTAGAACATTTATTGATAATGAAATACAGAACTATCTAATTTACATAAGTATTAACATCCCTGAGTCAATACATGTTAGAATCACCTTTGCCAGTGATTACATCTGTGAGTCGTTCTGGGTAAGTCTCTAAGAGCTTTGCACAACTGGATTGTACAATATTTGTACTTTTTTTAAAGCTCTGTTAAGTTGGTTTGTATTCAGGACATAGAGTAAATTTTTTAGCACATTTTCTGCAGTTTTACTTTGCAAACAGGATTCATGTTTTGGAATATTTGTATTCTGTACAAGCTTACTTCTTTTCACTCTGTCATTAATATTAGTATTGTGGAGTAACTACAATGTTGATCCATCTGCGTTTTATCCTATAACAGCCATTAAACTGTTTTAAAGTCACCATTGGCCTTATGGTGAAGTACCTGAGCAATTTCCTTCCTCTCCGGCAACTGAGTTAGGATGGACGCCTGTATCTTTGTAGTGACTGGTTGTATTTTTAAACCATCCAAAGTGCAATTAATAACTTCACCATGCTCAAAGGGATATGTCTGCTTTAAAAAAACAAAAAAACATCTACCAATAGGTGCCCTTCTCTGCGAGGCATTGGAAAACCTCCCTGGTCTTTGTGGTTGAATCTGTGTCTCAAAATCACTGCTCAACTGAGGGACCTTACAGATAATTGTTTGTGTTGGGAACAGAAATTATGTAGTCATTCAAAAATCATGTTAAATATGAATATTGCACTCAGAGAGAGTCTATGTAACTCATCACCCAATTTTACTCCTGAACTTATTTAAGCTTGCCATAACAAAGGGGTTGAATACTTATTGACTCAAAACATTTCAGCTTTTAGGTTTTTATTAATTTGTAAAAATATCTAAAAACATAATTCCACTTTGGCATTATGGAGTATTGTGTGTAGGCCAGTGACGCAAAATCTCAATTTACTACATTTTAAAATCAAGCTGTAACACAATAAAATGTGAAAAAAGTCAAGGGGTGTGAATACTTTCTGAAGGCCCTATGGTAAGTACAATCACAAAAGTTTGAGCGGTAAGTTAGACAACCTTTCAGTTAATTAACCTTGGAAATACAGAAAATGTTGCCCACATACGCTGCAAAAGTTTTTACAGTTTCCTATCAATGATTCTTTGAAGAAAAAAAACATAATGAGTTGTTAATTGTTTCTCATACACACACACACACACAACATTGCAGTCCTCTTCCCCACTGAAAACCTGAGAGCCAGAGGCAAAGACCTGCACCTGGACCTGCATAACCCTGACCCTGTTATCTTTGCAGAAAGACTACTGGGCGTACCATAGTATTCCATAATACAATTCCTGTACATTACAAGGACATTGTTGTTTTCATAATACATGGTCCTTGCACAAAATTGGCTGTAACATTTGCACAAACTTCTTGGTCTTAATTTCATATTCTGACAGTTGTTTTGAAAAAGAAAAATCACTTCCTAAATTGAATAAATTGAAATGGAATTGACCCCTAATCCTCTTGAATGGCACATACAACCGAAAGGTTGTTTGGAGAATGTTAGGAGTGACGATTGAAATATAACAGGGACACCATAATAGCTACTCTGCCATGTGCCCAGGCACATGTGATAAATAACACCATGTGATCAACTACCTCAGTACAGAGTGTCACGTTCCTGACCTTATTTTCCTTGTTTTGTATTTATTTAGTATGGTCAGGGCGTGAGTTGGGGTGGGTTGTCTATGTGTGTTTTCTATGTTGGGATTTTGTGTTCGGCCTGGTATGATTCTCAATCAGAGGCAGCTGTCAATCGTTGTCCCTGATTGAGAATCATACTTAGGCAGCTGGGGTTTCACATTTGGTTTGTGGGTGTTTGTTCCTGTGTTAGTGTTTCGCCACACGGGACTGTTACGGTATGTTCGTTTGTTGTTTTATATCGTGTATTGTTTTCGTGTACATTAAATATCATGGAAACTTACCACTCTGCACATTGGTCCTCCGATCCTTCTCGCCTCTCCTCGTCCGATGAGGAGGACGACTTAGACTGCCGTTACACAGAGGATGTTTCTGCATCTTATTGTTACACAACAACAATGTTTACCTCAAGGAATCACAGCACATTGCATGTCAATATTTTATATTATGTGAGATGTAATTTCTGTTCATAATGACATTGTTCAGAGAGAGTGGCAGTCTGGGAGCGGCTTTGTGTTCTTGAATTAAAATGATTTCCTCAGTGTTAAAGCAGCATGAAATTGCTTCTGTTTGGAAACGATTCCTGGGACACATATTCCTCCAGTCAATTCCCATGTCAATGCCCAAATGATTCCACAGACTGGGAGTGCATAGAGTCTTTTCAATTAGAGAATACAGCAGGTTGGCACTCAGCGGGGCTCTGTGCGGAGTGGAGCTTGGAGACAATTCACTATAACACGGGGGAATTTATAGAGTTCACTTCACCACTACCACCATCACAATGAGAAATCACCTCTTACACAGCTTCTTTAGATATATGAGAATGTTAAGAGGGAACCTTGAGGTAGCTAGGACAACTGTATGTTACTGTATTATAGACTCAACTTTACTGTCCCCAAGGGTAAAATTGGTTTTGCAGCAGCAGTGTCAATATGAAGAAGACATTTCAACTGGGCTATGTGTAATGCATAAACACAGAAATGGTTAATGTGTTTGACATGTGTATTATTTATTTTTATTTTTTTTATACCTTTATTTAACTAGGCAAGTCAGTTAATTAAGAACAAATTCTTATTTACACTGACGGCCTATCCTGGCCAAACCCTAACCCGGACAACTCTGGGCTAATTGTGTGCCGCCCTATGGCTCCCAATCACGGCCAGTTGTGATACAACCTGGATTCGAACCGGGGTCTGTAGTGACGCCTCTAGCACTCAGACTGCTGCGCCACTCTGGAGCCCAAGCATTATGTGTACAAAAAGTAATTCTGTTTCATCCTTATCTAAAAACAAAAAAACAGATATATTAACTAATTACTGCTAACGGTACATTGCTACTAACTAACATCGGATAACATTCATATACTGCCCATCTCTGAAACTTAGATAGTACCTTTGATGATACAGCAGTAACAATACAAAGAAATTGACAGAAATGCCTATGGGGGAGGTGTTGTGGTATATGTTCAGAGACATATTCCTGTAAAGCTTAGAGAGGGTCAAATGTTGTTGAAGTGTTGTGGTTGCAAGTTCATCTGCCTCATACAAGCCTCTTCCTTTGGGGTGCTGCTATAGGCCACCAAGACAGTCAGTATTTGGATAATATGTGTGCAACGCTTGATAGTTTTTTTGATGTTAATTGTTTTAAAGTCACCACTGGCCTCATTGTGAAATCCCTGGCAACTGAGTTAGGAGGGTCGCGTGCATCTTTGTAGTGACTATTGATAAACCATCCAAAGTTTAATTAATAACTTCACCAGGGATATTCAATGTCTGCTTTTCGAATTTTTACCCATCTACCAATAGGTGCCCTTCTCTGCGAGGCATTGGAAAATCTCCCTGGTCTTTGTGGTTGAATCTGTGTTAGATATTCACTGCTCGATTGAGGGACCTTACAGCAAATTCTATGTGTGGGGTACAGAGATGAGGTAGTCTTTCAAAAATCATGTTATACACCATTATTGTACACAGAGACCATGCAACTTATTATGTGACTTGTTAAGCAAATTACTTATTTAGGCTTGTCATAACAATGTCACACCCTGATCTGTTTCATCTGTTTCACCTGTCTTCGTTTTCCCCATTAGTCCCTGGGTATTTATTCCGGTGTTCCCTGTTTGTCTGTTGCCTGTTTGTCTTGTCAAGTCAACCAGTGTGGTTTTCCGTGTTCCTGCTTTCTCTTATCTCTCTTTTGCTAGTCCTGCCGATTTTGACCCTTGCCTGCCTTGACTCTGAACCCGCCTGCCTCACCATACTGCCTGCCCTGACCTCGAGCCTGCCTGCCACTATGTACCTCTTGGACTCTGACCTTGTTTATGATCTTTTGCCTGTCCACGACCGTTCTCTTGCCTGCCCCTTTGGATTATAATAAATATCAGAGACTCAAACCATCTGCCTCCCATGTCTGCATCTGGGTCTCGCCCTGTGCGCTTATAAACAAAGGGATTGAAGACTTTTCATTTTTCATTCATTTGTAAAAATGTCTAAACATAATTCCACATTGACCTTATGGGGCATTGTGTGTAGGCCAGTGACAAACAAAATCTCAATTTAATCCATTTAAATTCAGGCTGCAACACAACAAAATGAGAAAAAAATCAAGGGGTATGAATACTTTCTGAAGGCATTGCATAGAACATGTTAGCATGCGGGCTGAGCTACAGAGTGTATCAACCGAGAGACTGAAGTGAGATGAGTGGAGGCCCCACACACACTTCAGAGAAGTGTCTGATGCCCTCCCAGTCACCCCATCCCAATCACTCGGATAGAGCCTCTCTCCACTCTCACCAATAACCACCATTGAATCTTAGCTATAATGACAAAAAGGAATAAATATTACTCAACATCCTCTCCAAATCTGTCCAGAACTCATTCATTTTACAGCAGGTTTGCAAGTCACAAAAATAAATACAATTACATTGTAGTATTGTTAAATCCTTCCTTCTCTCTCTCTCAAAGCCAAACCCATCCCTCTCCACCTCCCCCTCCCTGTTTTGACCACCCTTTACCATACCCAAGCCAATCTTTTCTCAACCTCCCATCCTAGCCCACACTTGCCCACCCAAGCTAAGCTTGCATCAACATCCCATCTTTTTCCACCCTCCCTACCTCTCAGACACATTACACCCATCCATTCATCAGCTTACACATCCATTCTCATTCATTCCCACCCAACACACACCCATTCTCTCCCACCCTCATTCATACAGTACTGGTCAAAGGTTTTAGAACACTGATTCATTCAACAGTTTTTCTTTATTTTTACTATTTTCTACATTGTATAATAATAGTGAAGACATAAACACTATAAATGAACACATATGGAATTATGTAGTAAGCAAAAAATTGTTAAACAAATCAATATTTTATATTGGAAATTCTTCAAATAGCCACCCTTTGCCTTGATGACAGATGGGATGGCATATTGCTTTAAGTGTGTCTTGAATTCTAAATAAATCACTGACAGTGTCACCAGCAAAGCATCCCCACACCATAACACCTCTACCTCCATGCTTTACGGTGGGAAATACACATGCGTAGATCGTCCGTTCACCCACACCGCGTCTCACAAAGACACGGCGGTTGGAACCAAAAATCTCAAATTTGGACTCCAGACCAAAGGACAAATTTCCACTGGTCTAATGTCCGTTGCTCATGTTTCTTGGCCCAAACAAGTCTCTTCTTCTTATTGGTGTCCTTTAGTAGTGGTTTCTTTGCAGCATTTCAACCATAAAGGCCGGAGTGATGGCGCCGGAGGGGAAGGCTGCCGTCTTATTGGCTTCTAGCCAACCATGCTATTTCTTTTGTTTTTTTGCGTTATTCGTAACTTGTTTTGTACATAATGTTGCTGCTACCGTCTCTTATGACTGAAAAGAGCTTGTGGACATCACAACTGCGATGCTCACCTCAAACTGGATGAAGAGTTCTTCTTCAATGAGTCGGATGGGAGGGATATAATACAGACACCCGACCAGGCCCAGATCCCCGTTATTTACTGGAGGAAACGGAGATTTCGCAGAAAGAAATCAGGGTGCTTTGTGATGATCAGGCGACAAGTGGCTAATCTACCCTTGACCTACTTATTGCTAGCTAACGTTCCATCGCTGGAAAATAAACGGGACAAACTGAAAGCACGTTTATCCTACCAACAGGACATAAAAACTGTAATATCTTATGTTTCACCGAGTGGTGGCTGAACGACGACATTAAGAACATACAGCTGGTGGGTTAAAAACTCTATCGGCAGGATAGAACAGCAGCCTCTGGTAAGACACGGGTGGGGGCCTATGCATTTATGTAAACAAGAGCTGGTGCACGATATCTAAGGAAGTCTCAAGGTTTTGCTCGCCTATGGTAGAGTATCTCATGGTAAGCTCTATAGCACACAATCTACCTAGAGAGTTTTCATCTGTATTCTTCGTAGCTGTCTACATACCACCACAGACCGATGCTGGCACTAAAACTGCTCTCAATGAGTTGTATACTGCCATAAGCAAACAGGAAAACGCTCAACCAGAGGCGACGTTCCTAGTGACCGGGGACTTTAATGCAGGGAAACATAAATCTGCATTTCCTCATTTCTATCAGCATGTTAAATGTGCAACCAGAGGGATAAATCATTCTAGACCACCTTTACAAAGCTCTCCCTCGCCCTCCATTTGGCAAATCTGCTCATAATTCTATCCTTCTGATTCCTGCTTACAAGCAAAAATTAAAGCAGGAAGCACCAGTGACACGGTCTATAAAAAAGTGGTCAGATGAAGCAGATGCTAAACTACAGGACTGTTTTGCTAGCACAGACTGGAATATGTTCCAGGATTCTTCCAATGGCATTGAGGAGTACACCACATCAGTCACTGGCATTATCAATAAGTGATTCGAGGACGTCATCCCCACAGTGACTGTATGTGCATACCACAACCAGAAGCCATGGATTACAGGCAACATTCGCACTGAGCTAAAGGAGAGAGCTGCCGCATTCAAGGAGCGGGACTCTAACCCGGGAAGCTTACAAGAAATCCCGCTATGCCCTCAGACGAACCGTCAAACAGGCAAAGAATCAATATAGGACTAAGATCGAATCGTACTACACCGGCTTCGGTGCTCGTGGATGTGGCAGGCCCTGGAAACCATTACAGACTACAAAGAGAAGCACAGTTGAGAGCTGCCCAGTGACACGAGCCTACCAGACGAGTAACACTGAAACACGCATGAGAGCATCAGCTGTTCCGGACGACTGTGTGATCACGCTCTCCGCAGCCAATGTGAGTAAGAGCTTTAAAAAGGCCACAGGGCTAGACGGATTTCCAGGACCTGGACTCTGAGCATGTGCTGACCAACTGGCAGTGTCTTCACTGACATTTTCAACCTCTCCCTGTCCGAGTCTGTAATACCAACATGTTTTCAGCAGACCACCATAGTGCCTGTGCCCAAGAACACTAAGGTAACCTGACTAATTGACTACTGACCCGTAGCACTCATGTCTGTAGTCATGAAATGCTTTGAAAGGCTGGTCATGGCTCACATCAACACCATTATCCCAGGAACCCTAGACCCACTCCAATTTGCATACCGTCCCAACAGATCCGCAGATGATGCAATCTCCATTGCACTACACACTGCCCTTTCACACCTGGACAAAAGGAATACCTATGTGATAATGCTTTTCATTGACAACAGCTTAGAGTTCAACCCCATAGTACCCTCAAAGCTCATCACTAAGCTAAGGATCCTGGGACTAAACACCTCCCTTTGCAACTGGATCCTGGACTTCCTGACGGGCCTCCCCCAAGTGGTAAGGGTAGGTAACAATACATCCGCCACGCTGATCCTCAACGCAGTCCCTTCCAGGCACGACTCCAACACCATCATTAAGTTTGCTGATGCCACAACAGTGGTAGGCCTGATCACCAACAACGATGAGACATTCTATAGGGAGGAGGTCAGAGACCTGACCGTTTGGTGCAAGGACAACAACCTCTCCCTCGACATGATCAAGACAAAGGAGATAATTGTGGAGTAAAGGAAAAGATGACCGAGCACGCCCCCATTATCAACGACGGGGCTGTTTTGGAGCAGGTTGAGAGCTTCAAGTTCCTTGGCGTCCACATCACCATCAAACTAACATGGTCCAAGCACACCAAGACAGTCGTGAAGAGGGCACGACAAAATATATTCCCCCTCAGGAGACTGAAGAGATTTGGCATGGGTCCTCAGATCCTCAAAAGGTTTTACATCTGCAACATCGAGAGCATCCTGACTGGTTGCATCACTGCTTGGTATGGCCACTGCCTGGTATGGCAACTGCCCGGCCTCCGACCGCTAGCCGTCACAGAGGGTAATGCTTACGGCCCAGTACATCACCGGGTCCAAGCTTCCTGCCATCCAGGACCTCTATTCCAGGCGGTGTCAGAGGAAGGCCCTAAGTCAAAGACTCCAGCTCCAGCAGACTCCAGCAACCCTAGTTATCGATTGTTCACTCTGCCACCTCACGGTAAGCGGTACTGGAGCTCCAAGTATAGGTCCAAGAGGATCCTAAATAGCTTCTACCCCCAAGCTGAGGGCTTGTAGGCCTGTTGTAAGGCAGGTCCTCAACAGACATCTAGAAGAAAAAGAAACGCACACCTATTTAGGCGAGGTGCTGGCTAGCAGAGTAGAAAACTAGAAAATAAAGGAGAGCCGCACACTCTAGGAGCTCAGATGCAAAAATGTAATATCCAACGTTTCGACAGCCAAGCTGTCTTCATCAGGGTGTAATCACAAACACTGCGGGATGACTCGTTTATATAGTGTCAAAAGACACACAGGTGTCTGTAATCATGGCCAAGAGTGGCCTAATATCATTGGTTAATTCTCAAATATTAAAATAGCATACAAAGAACAGCATACAAAAAACAAATGGATAGCATACGATCATAGATTCATTTTAGACTACACAAGCTTACAAACAATTACAATAGCAAAGTCACAATGCCTCAACAGACAGCACCTGCAAAAACATTGCATATGGGCACAAACCCACTGTCGCTGGACCAGACAGGACTGGCAAAAAGTGCTCTTCACTGACGAGTCACGGATTTGTCTCACCAGGGGTGATGGTCGGAATCGCGTTTCTCGTCGAAGGAATGAGCGTTACACCGAGGCCTGTACTCTGGAGCGGGATCGATTTAGAGGTGGAGGGTCCGTCATGGTCTGGGACGGTGTGTCACAGCATCATCGGACTGAGCTTGTTGTCATTGCAGGCAATCTCAACGCTGTGCGTTACAGGGAAGACCTCCTCCTCCCTCATGTGGTACCCTTCCTGCAGACTCATCCTGACATGACCCTCCAGCATGACAATGCCTCCAGCCATACTGCTCGTTCTGTGCGTGATTTCCTGCAAGACAGGAATGTCAGTGTTCTCCATGGTTAGCGAAGAGCCCGGATCTCAATCCCATTGAGCACGTCTGGGACCTGTTGGATTGGAGGGTGAGGGATAGGGCCATTCCCCCCAGAAATGTCCGGGAACTTGCAGGTGCCTTGGTGGAAGAGTGGGGTAACATTTCACAGCAAGAACTGACAAATCTGGTGCAGTCCATGATGAGGAGATGCACTGCAGTACTTAACCTTTCTCGCCCCGGGGTTCCGCTAGCGGAACACCCACAACATTCCTGTTTGGAAGTTTGCTGCCAAATGAGTTCTGTTTTACTCACAGATATAATTCAAACAGTTTTAGAAACTTCAGAGTGTTTTCTATCCAATAGTAATAATAATATGCATATCGTATGATCTAGAACAGAGTACGAGGCCGTTTAATTTGGGCACAATTTTTTCCCAAAGTGAAAACAGCGCCCCCTATTCACTAAGAGGTTAATGCAGCTGGTGCCCACACCAGATACTGACTGTTACTTTTGATTTTGACCCCCCCTTTGTTCAGGGACACATTACTCAATTTCTGTTAGTCACATGTCTGTGGAACTTGTTCAGTTTATGTCTCAGTTCTTGAATCTTGTTATGTTCATACAAATATCTACACATGTGAATTTTGCTGAAAATAAACGCAGTTGACAGTGAGAGGGCGTGTATTTTTTTGCTGAGTTTACATATTACCTCAATTACCTCGACACCGGTGCCCCCTGTATATATATAGCCCGTTACTGTTATTTACTGCTGCTCTTTAATTATTTGTTAATCTTATCTCTTACTTTTGTATTTTTATATATTTTTTAAGGGCTTGTAAGTAAGCATTTCACTGTAAGGTTGTATTCAGCACATGTGACAAATACAATTTGATTTGATTTGATTCACACGGTCTCCTCTGTACAGTTGATGTTGAGATGTGTCTGTTACTTGAACTCTGTGTAGCATTTTTTTGGGCTGCAATTTCTGAGGCTGGTAAATCCAATGAACTTATCCTCTGCAGCAGAGGTGACTCTGGGTCTTCCATTCCTGTGGCGGTCCTCATGAGAGCCAGTTTCATCATAGCGCTTGATGGTTTTTGTGACTGCACTTGAAGAAATTTTCAAAGTTCTTGAAATTTTCCGTATTGACTGACCTTCATGTCTTAAAGTAATGATGGACTGTCGTTTCTCTTTGCTTATTTAAGCTGTTCTTGCCATAATACGGACTTGGTCTTTTACCAAATAAGGCTATCTTCTGTATACCACCCTTACCTTGTCACAACACAACTGATTGGCTCAAACGCATTAAGAAGGAAAGCAATTCCACAAATTAACTTTTAAGAAGGCACACCTGTAATTGAAATGCATTCCAGGTGACTACCTCATGAAACTGGTTGAGAGAATGCCAAGAGTGTGCAAAGCTGTCATCAAGGCAACAGATAATGTTTTGTGTTTTTTTGTGGATCCAAATAAACAAATACACAACACTGTTACGGTTGGAAGAACCCATAAAAAACAAACTTTTGGTTTAAATAGCAACAGTTCAATGGATATAGCGGATTAGTGTTTGTTTTCGTGTTTCTCTCTACCCAAGTAGTTTTCAGTATGGTGGCCTGTCCTCCATGACTGATTAAATAGCAGCACATACAGTATACACATGCAGGCTGATTACTGATCTGACAGATGGCGGGATGGAATAATTTCTCGATACTTTTATGCCTAATGGGTGTATTTTTTACAATAATGTTTACTTTGCTCTTGTGTAAATTTTTGTTGTGTGTGTGTGAGAGTGATAGGTTAACAGTGATGTAAGACAAGATATCATTTAACAAGTTGGAAATCATTCTGAGAATTGTTACTTTTCCCAATCTTTCATGCTGTTATCTTCTCCCGACTCCATTATATAAATACATGTACATAGAGTCCAATTAAGATTACATTTCCACTGAAAGCTAGACGGATAAACCTACTCAATATGGCAAAATATTGATGTCTTTGATCTTATCTGCTTTATACATTTTTATGTGTGGTACCCTGCGATAAAATAAATGGTTCTAGTGTTGAATCTTTTTCCATTCTCTGTACTGTATAGATAGTGCAATAATTAATTGATATTAGCCATTGAAAAAACCATCAAGACATTAATGCATTCCTCTAGGATGTTGGAGTGACCCTGAGGGTCCAGTGCGTGTCGTTTTACTGTAGATACGGAATGCTGAGTAGACTCATCCGCTTGAATGTTACAGTTATTTTCAATGACTTTGGAGCAGTTTTCAGATGTAAGTGGTATATTTTCAAAACTCTTAAGTACAAAACTCTAAAATTATAACCCTTTTAATGATCCCTGTCTTATGTTCAGGACCTTTCATTATGTATTCATTCGGGTTTCACACATCTTTCACCCCTGAGTCATTCATGCAAAATCTGCCCTAAACAACATTGTAAAATATCACCTTTTCTACGTGACTTCTCAACTGATACAGTATTGCCTATTAGCTTACAGTGTATGAATGAAATTCAGATAATGAGTGGAATATGTTGTTATATACAACCCAGGTATAAATATAGTGTTATATACAACTCAGGTATTTCAGCAGTGCATTGTGCACTACACTATATTTCCAAATGGTAGCACAGAGTAACTCTTTCTACTTTGTCCTATTGAAGCATACTGGCATACAGAAAATGAGAATGTAGTATTTACACCACATCCATATATTATTTGGTTTTAACCTTCCATTATAAATTGATGTCAAATTGATACATTTATGAGGTAAAGATATATGTAGAACGTTACAGTGTTCAACAATTATCAAACTATGTATGTTAACAAAGCACTACAACATTTTGGTTCAGTAGTTATCCATTTTCAGCAGTTTGATCATGTGATAGTTAATTGTATTGTTAACAAATTACAAGAAAATCAAATCAAAGTTAAGTTCATATTTCATTTTCAAAAGCAGATACTTAGATTGAATATGCATCCAAATTGAAAGAGTTATTTGGTGCAATAAACAAGTGACTTTGTGAATATGTTTATTGTACTCAATCAATTGAAAATGTGCTTAGTGTTTTGAAACATGAGCCAATTTGATGATCTGTTTGGATTTTGTGCTTAGAGTTGTGAAGATGTACCACACACAGTGCATTCGGAAAGTTTTCAGACCCCTTGTCTTTTTCCACATTTTGTTACGTTACAGCCCTATTCTAAAATGGAGTAAATCATTTCCCCCCCAATAATCAACACACAATACCCCATAATGACAAATCATAAACAGGTTTTTAGAAATTTTGCAGAAATACCTTATTTGCATAAGTATTCAGACACTTTGCTACTGTATGAGACTCCAAATTGAGCTCAGGTGCATCCTGTTTCCATTGATCATCCTTGAGATGCTTCTAAAACTTGATTGGAGTCCAACAGCGTTAAATTCATTTGATTGGACATGATTTGAAAAGGCACACACCTCTCTATATAACGTCCCACAGTTGACAGTGCATGTCAGAGCACAAACCAAACCATGAGGTTGAAGAAATTGCCTGTAGTGCTCTGAGACAGGATTGTGTCGTGCTCAGATTTGGAGAAGGGTACCAAAACATTTCTGCAGCATTGAAGGTTCTCAAGAACACAGTAGCCTCCATCATTCCTAAATAGAAGAAGTTTGGAACCACCAAGACTCTTCCTATAGCTGGCCGCCCAGCCAAACTGAGCAATCGGGGGAGAAGGACCTTGGACAGGGAGGTGACAGAGAACCCGATGCTCACTCTGAAAAAGCCCCAGAGATCCTCTGTGGAGATGGGAGAACTTTCCAGAAGGACAACCATCTCTGCAGCACTCCACCAATCAGGCCTTTATAGAAGAGTTGCCAGACGGAATCTACTCCTCAGTAGAAGACACATGACAGACCCCTTGGAGTTTGCCAAAAGGCACCTAAAAGACTCTCAAGCCATGAGAAACAAGATTCTATAGTCTGATGAAACCAATATTGATATCTTTGGCCTGAATGCCAAGCGTCACGTCTGGAGGAAACCTGGCACCATCCCAACGGTGAAGCACGGTGGTGGCAGCATCATTCTGGATGTTTTTCAGCGGCAGGGACTGGGAGACTAGTCAAATCAAATCAAATTGTATTAGTCACATGCGCCAAATACAACAGGTATACAACAGGTAAATACAACAATACAACCTTACAATGAAATGCTTACTTACGATCCCCTAACCAACAATGCAGTTAAAAAAAATACTGATAAGAATAAGAAATAAAAGGAACTAGTAATTAAAGAGCAGCTGTAAAATAAAAATAGCGAGACTATATACACGTGGGATACCGGTACAGAATCAATGTGCGGGAGCACCGGTTAGTTGAGGTAATATGTACATGTAGGTAGAGTTATTAAAGTGACTATGCATAGATGGTAACAACAGAGAGTAGCAGTGGTGTAAAAGAGGGGGAGAGAAGGGGAGAGAGGGGGGGGATTTGCAAATAGTCTGGGTAGCCAATTGATTAGATGTTCAGGAGTCTTATGGCTTGGGGGTAGAAGCTCTTTAGAAGCCTCTTGGACCTAGACTTGGCTATCCTGTACCACTTGCCGTTTGGTAGCAGAGAGAACAGTCTATGACTAGGATGACTGGAGTCTTTGAAAATATTTAGGGCCTAGCGGTCGGAGGCCGGGCAGTTGCCATACCAGGCAGTGGCCATACCAGGCAGTGATGCAACCAGTCAGGATGCTCTCGATGTTGCAGATGTAAAATCTTTTGAGGATCTGAGGACCCATGCCAAATCTCTTCAGTCTCCTGAGGGGGAATATATTTTGTCGTGCCCTCTTCACGACTGTCTTGGTGTGCTTGGACCATGTTAGTTTGATGGTGATGTGGACGCCAAGGAACTTGAAGCTCTCAACCTGCTCCAAAACAACCCTGTCGTTGATAATGGGGACGTGCTCGGTCATCTTTTCCTTTACTCCACAATTATCTCCTTTGTCTAGATCACATTGAGGGAGAGGTTGTTGTCCTTGCACCAAACGGTCAGGTCTCTGACATACCTATAGGCTGTCTCGTCGTTGTCTGTGATCAGGCTGTTGTGTCATCGGCAAACTTAATGATGGTGTTGGAGTCGTGCCTGGCCGTGCAGTCATGAGTGAACAGGGAGTACAGGAGGGGACTGAGCATGCACCCCCGAGGGGCCCCTGTATTGAGGATCAGCGTGGCGGATGTGTTGTTGCCTACCCTTACCACCTGGCGGCGGCCCGTCAGGAAGTCCAGGATCCAGTTGCAAAGGGAGGTGTTTAGTCCCAGGGTCCTTAGCTTAGTGATGAGCTTTGAGGGAACTATGGTGTTGAACCCTGAGCTGTAGTCAATGAACAGCATTCTCACATAGGTGTTCCTTTTGTCCAGGTGTGAAAGGGAAGTGTGGAGTGCAATAGAGATTGCATCATCTGTGGATCTGTTGGGGCGGTATGCAAATTGGAGTGGGTCTAGGGTTTCTTGGATAATGGTGTTGATGTGAGCCATGACCAGCCTTTCAAAGCACTTCATGGCTAAAGACATGAGTGCTACGGGTCAGTAGTCATTTAGGCAGGTTACCTTAGTGTTCTTGGGCACAGGCACTATGGTGGTCTGCTTAAAACATGTTGGTATTACAGACTCGGACAGGGAGAGGTTGAAAATGTCAGTGATGACACTTGCCAATTGGTCAGCGCATGCTCGCAGTACACGTCCTGGAAATCAGTCTGAATGTTGACCTGTTTAAAGATTCAACTTACATCGGCTGCGTTGAGCGTCATCACACAGTCAACCGGAACAGGTGTTGCTCTCATGGATGTTTCAGTGTTATTTACCTCAAAGTGAGTATAGAAGTAGTTTAGCTCATCTGGTAGGCTTGTGTCACTGGGCAGCTCACGGCTTTGCTTCCCTTTGTAGTCTGTAATGGTTTGCAGGCCCTGCCACAACCACGAGCGTCAGAGCCGGTGTAGTACATTTCGATCTTAGTCCTGTATTGACACTTTGCCTGTTTGATGGTTCGTCGGAGGGCATAGCGGGATTTCTTGGAAGCTTCCGGGTCAGAGTCTCGCTCCTTGAAAGCAGCAGATCAAACTTTTAGCTCAGTGCGAATGTAGCCTGTAATCCATGGCTTCTGGTTGGGGTATGTACGTACAGTCACTGTGGGGACGACGTCATCGATGCACTTATTGATGAAAACAATGACTGATGTGGTGTACTCCTCAATGCCATGGGAGGAATCCCGGAACATGTTCCAGTCTGTGCTAGCTAAACAGTCCTGTAGCTTAGCATCTGCTTCATCTGACCACTTTTTTATTGATCTAGTCACTGGTGCTTCCTGCTTGAATTTTTGCTTGTAAGCAGGAATCAGGAGGATATAATTATGGTCAGATTTGCCAAATGGAGGGCGAGGGAGAGCTTTGCATGTGTCCCTGTGTAACGATCGTCCTGGAAAGAAGGTTACCAAAACGCAGCGTGGTAAGTGTTCATTGTAATTTAATAAAATAAACTGAACACTGAAACAACAAAAACAACAAAGAGAGTGAACGAATCGAAACAGTTCTGTCTGGTGCAACAACACAAAACAGAAAACAACTACCCACAACACACAGGTGGAAAAAGGCTACCTAAGTATGGTTCTCAATCAGAGACAACGATAGACAGCTGCCTCTGATTGAGAACCACACCCGGCCAAACACACAGAAAAGAAAACATAAAAAAACAGACATAGAATGCCCACCCCAACTCACGCCCTGACCAAACCAAGATAGAGAGATAAAAAGGATCTCTAAGGTCAGGGCGTGACACCCTGTATGTGGTTTAAAGGTGGTCCAGAGTTTTGTTTCCTCTGGTTGCACATTTAACATGCTGATAGATATTAGGTAAAACGGATTTAAGTTTCCCTGCATTAATGTCCCCGGCTACTAGGACAGCCGCCTCTGAGTGAATGTTTTCTTGTTTGTTTATGGCAGAATACAGTTTATTCAATGCTGTCTTAGTGCCAGCCTCAGCCTGTGGTGGTATGTAAACAGCTACGAAAAACACAGATGAAAACTCTCTAGGTAGATAGAGTATCTCATGATAAGCTGTAGATCACACTATCTCAGGCAAGCAATAGATCGAGACTTCCTTAGATATTGTACACCAGCTGTTATTTACAAAAATACATAGTCCGGCGCCCATTGTCTTACCAGACGCTGCTGTTCTATACTGCCGGTACAGCGTATAACCAGCCAGCTGTATGTTGATGGTGTTGTCGTTCAGCCATGACTCCGTGAAGCATAAGATAATACACTTTTGAATGTCCTGTTGGTAGTTGAATCTTCTGCGTAGGTCATCTATTTTATTCTCCAAAGATTGCACGTTTGCTAGCAGAATGGAAGGAAGAGGAGGTTTTTCAATCGCCTACGAATTATCAGAGGGCAGCCTGCCCTCTGGCCCCTTTTTCTCCACCTCCTCTTCACGCAAATCACGGGGATCTGGGCCTGTTCCCGAGAAAGCAGTATATTATTCGAGTCAGACTCGTCAGACTCGCTAAAAGAAAAAAAGGATTCTGCCAGTCCCTGGTGAGCAATAACAGTCCTGATGTCCAGAAGTTATTTTCGGTCATAAGAGATGGTGTAAGTTACAAATAAGTTACAAACAACGCAAATAAACGAACAAAAACTAAATAATTTGGGGACACGTAAAACGTCAGCCTTCTTCTCCGGCGCCATTGTTACAAAAAAGTCCCGATCGAGGGAAAGATGAATGGAGAAAAGTACAGAGAGATCTTTGACGAAAACCTGCTCCCGAGCTCTCAAGACCTCAGACTGTGGTAAATGTTCACCTACCAACAGAACAATGATCCTAAGCACACAGTCAGGACAACGCAGAATTGGCTTTGGGACAAGTCTCAGGAATGTCATTGAGGGGCCCAGCTGAAGCCCGGAGTTGAACCCAATCAAACACCACTGGAGAGACCTGAAAATAGCTGTGCAGCGACGCTCCCCATCCAACCTGGCAGAGCTTTTGAGGATCTTTTTATTTTATTTATTTTAATTTTATTTCACCTTTTTAACAAGGTAGGCTAGTTGAGAATAAGTTCTCATTTACAACTATGACCTGGTCAAGATAAAGCAAAGCAGTTTGACACATACAACAAAACAGAGTTACACATGGAATAAACAAACATTCAGTTAATAATACAGTAGAAAAAGTCTATATACAGTGTGTGCAAATGAGGTAAGATAAGGGAGGTAAGGCAATAAAATAGGCCATAGTGGCGAGGTAATTACGATATAGCAATTAAACACTGGAGTGATAAATGTGCAGAAGATGAGTGTGCAAGTAGAGATACTGGGGTGCAAAGGAGCAAAATAAATAAAGAAATACAGTATGGGGATGAGGTAGTTGGATGGGCTATTTACAGATGGGCTATGTACAGGTGCAATGATCTGTGAGCTGCACTGACAGCTGGTGCTTGAATTTAGTGAGGGAGATATGAGTCTCCAGCTTCAGTGATTTTTGCAGTTCGTTCCTGTCATTGGCAGCAGAGAACTGGAAGGAAAGGCGGCCAAATGAGGAATTGGCTTTGGGGGTGACCAGTGAAATATACCTGCTGGAGCGCGTGCTGTGGGTGGGTGCTGCTATGGTGACCAGTGAACTGAGATAAGGCGGGGCTTTACCTAGCAAAGACTTATAGATGACCTGGAGCCAGTGGGTTTGGCAATGAGTGTGAAGCGAGGGCCATCCAACGAGAGCGTACAGGTCGCAGTGGTGGGTAGTATATGGGGCTTTGGTGACAAAACGGATGGGACTGTGATAGACTGCATACAATTTGTTGAGTAGAGTGTTGTAGGCTATTTTGTAAATGACATCGCCGAAGTCGAGGATCGGTAGGATAGTCAGTTTTACGAGGGTATTTTTAACAGGATGCTTTGTTTGCGAAATAGGAAGCTGATTCTAGATTTAATTTTGGATTGGAGATGCTTAATGTGGGTCTGGAAGGAGAGTTTACAGTCCAACCAGACACCTAGGTATTTGTAGTTGTCCACATATTCTAGGTCAGAACCGTCCAGAGTGGTGATGCAGGACGGGCGAGCAGGTGCGGGCAGCAATCGTGCGGGCAGAAAAAGAGCATGCATTTAGTTTTACTTGCATTTAAGAGCAGTTGGAGGCCATAGAAGAATAGTTGTATGGCATTGAAGCTCATCTGGAGGTTAGTTAGCACAGTGTCCAAAGAAGGGCCAGAAGGATACAGAATGGTGTCGTCTGCGTAGAGGTGGATCAGAGAATCACCAGCAGCAAGAGCGACATCATTGATGTATGCAGAGAAGAGATTCGGCCCGAGAATTGAATCCTGTGGCACCCCCATAGAGACTGCCAGAGGTCCAGACAACAGGTCCTCCGATTTGATGCACTGAACTCTATCAGAGAACTAGTTGGTGAACCAGGCGAAGCAGTCATTTGAGAAACCAAGGCTGTTGAGTCTGCCGATAAGAATGTGATGATTGACAGAGTCGAAAGCCTTGGCCAGGTCGATGAATATGGCTGCACAGTATTGTCTCTTATCTATGGCAGTTATGATATAATTTAGGACCTTGAGCGTGGCTGAGGTGCACCCATGACCAGCTCGGAAGCCAGATTGTATAGTTGAGAAGGTACGGTGGGATTCGAAATGGTTGGTGATCTGTTTGTTAACTTGGCTTTCGAAGACCTTAGAAATGCAGGGTAGGATAGATATAGGTCTGTAGCAGTTTGGGTCTAGATTGTCTCCCCCTTTGAAGAGGGGGATGACCGCGGCAACTTTCCAATCTTTGGGGATCTCAGACGATACGAAAGAGAGGTTGAACAGGCTAGTAATAGGGGTTGCAACAATTTCGGCAGATAATTTTAGAAAGAGAAGAATGGGAGAAACTCCCCAAATACAGATGTGCCAATCTTGTAGCGTCACACCCAAGAAGACTCAAGGCTGTAATCGCTGCAAAAGGTGCTTCAACAAAGTACTGAGTAAAGGGTCTGAATACTAATGTAAATGTGATACTTCGTTTTTTGTGGGGGTGTCTGAAAACCTGTTTTTGCTTAGTCATTATAAGGTATTGTGTGTAGATTGATGAGGATAAAAAAAAAAACATTTTAGAATAAAGCTGTAACATACCAAAATGTGGAAAAAGTCAAGGGGCCTGGATACTTTCCGAATGCACTTTACTTGTGAAAATTTCACCAAAGTGATTGAAACAAAAACAGAATATGATTTCGGACACCACAGTTTTGTAGTTGGTGTGTGTTCTTGCATTCAAACCATACCATTCATACGATATTATAAGAAGTATTTTTTTATTTACCCAAAAGGCTAAAGTAATCATGACTCAATGTGCTTAATGTCACTCTGATGGCTCAATAATACTCTAGTACATTACGAAGTCTCTCTCTCTCTCTCTCTCTCTCTCTCTCTCTCTCTCTCTCTCTCTCTCTCTCTCTCTCTCTCTCTCTCTCTCTCTCTCTCTCTCTCTTTCTCTCTCTCTCTCTCTCTCTCTCTCTCTCTCTCTCTCTCTCTCTCTCTCTCTCTCTCTCTCTCTCTCTCTCTCTCTCTCTCTCTCTCTCTCTCTCTCGTGTCCCTTGTGGCTCAACTGATAGAGTATGGTGCTTTTATGTATTTTTTCACTCTCTACTGTAAGTTTCTCTGGATAAGAGCATCTGCTAAATGACTAAAAATGTAAATGTAAGAATGTGTGCAGAGCCAAGATACCAAGCTAGCACCCTTGAGGCAGTGGTATAACGTCAGCAGCAGAGCTGGGACCAGATCCAGGAGCAGACTAACACGTCTCACAAACTCATGAGCAAGGCAATTAGCAGTAGCCCCTGCGGATAACTAACACATTCCTCTCCCAATGATTGTTTCTTTCTCTTGCTTCCACTTCCCTCTCTTTCACTCCTTAATTATCTCAGCCGCTTACTCTCTTGCCAGTCCAAGATTTATAATTCAGCCATCAACACATTTTCAGACCTGACCATGGTATTGTATTCTATTCCTGTATGGTTGTTCAGTCCATTATTGTCCACTGGCCACATTCCTCATCATTTTAATTACATTTCCCAGGATATAGAATAGAATGAAGTAAAATTACATTTAGATGACCAATTAACAAAATTGCAACCTGATCTACAGTGGTGGAACCTATGACAGCGCTGTTAATTAAATTGTAAAAAAAATCGAATCATTGTTAGAAAAGTGTGAGTAACACTGGAAAAGTAGTCTTAGGGACATTATGACAACACCTGAAGACTATACATCGTTTTTAGCCGAAATATCACTGTTGTTCAAACAACACAGAGGTGTTGGAATATGGCTGCTGCATATCTTGTGTGGCTCAGCTGGTAGAGCATAACGCTTGTAATGCCAGGGTTCTGGGTTTCGATTCCCACGGGGGACCAGTATGAAAATGCATGCATTCACTATTGTAAGTCACTCTCAATTAGAGCATATGCTAAGTGACAAAAAAAACATGTAAATGTATTTTTCCCATATACCAGATGTGGTATCTTGAGTTGATATATATTGTCACAGCAATATAATCCTGCAGCAACAGGGTTTGAGCGTTTAGTCCATAATGTTGCTGAATCGGTGGTTAGGCTATTAGCTGGCCAAAAGTAGGCTACATGAAAAGTGCAATACTGTGAATTTAACCATGTGTTAGTGTGGTTTTACAGTGAATTAATGTAAATCACAAAGCGTATGTGCATTTCCGTCGGTGCAGAAAAATTCTCAGCAACAAAAGAGTTATTATATAATTAAGATCCTACACCTGTAGAGTAGCGGCTTAGGTCTGAGAAAGGAAGAATTTGGTTTCCTTTAATGGTTTAGGAATGGTTGTACTGACTTCCTGAAAGAAAGAAAGAAAGACTGTCATCTCTCCATCACAGAGAATAGTGATTTTATTTACTAGAATCCATCCAACAACATTATAACTCCACCACCACTTACACACCAGCAGGAAAACAAATCAACCAACCAAAATCCATTAAAAACGCCAAAGCTGCACTACCACTCACTATGTTAATGTCACCTCCTCCGTCCCGAGCCCCACGATGCAATCACAAACCCAGCGTTTCCTGTCAAGAGTCTTGGCTAGTCTAATAGTGCCCGTATAAAATGGCTATGGAGCTCTGGAGACAGAGAGAAAGGGGGTTAAAATAATAATGAAACGCCATGCAGCCAAGCCAGCGGGAGAAGAAATGTTGAATGCAGCTTCAAAGCGGTAGCTCTGCTTCCTTCTCCCTGAGTTGACTCTCTGGATAGCAGCCCGCTTGTGAAAAACAAAGAGCACCCTTCTTCCCTGAGCCTGCACATGCTGCGAAATTAATACACGTTCTTCATTATTCCCTTAGCTGGATCTAGTTAGCCAAAGCAACATCAATCCTGCAGCAAAACAAATGTTGTCGGGAGAAAAGTGTCACTGCCCTGGTAAGTGCCATCATAGATGCCCAGATGCAACTCAAAATAAAAAATATTTCATCTATGAGATGAATACAGAGTAACCAATTTGGAAAGTCTTGATTGTGTGTTTAAGATTGATTTGAAGGCCAGATCAGTAAAGCAACACAGAGCTTTTTGTTTGCCAACAGCTCCCTTAAAAGGAGTCTGTGTTAGGCTCAGCTGTTTGAAGATTTTGATTTAGCATTAAGATAATGAATTCAGGGGAAACACTTTTTATCATCATGAAATCCATGAATAACTTGTTAAGCAGACAGGCCTCTGTAGCTACTAATAAGATCTCTGCTGACAGCTAACGGAAGCTAAATCATCAATCACACTCGAGGCCTATTTCTCTTGAATTCACTTTTTTCGCTGTCACTTTCACGCTTCACTGTGAGGTTACATCTGCTTGGGAAACAGCACTCATGAGGCCTTAGTTAGTATGAGATCTTTAACTATATATATATATATATATATATATATATATATATATATATATATATATATATATTCTCTGATAGCACCATATAATAAAGTTTCTTGCCTTTTATTTTATGTTTTCTATGGCTGGCTTTTTTTTACCAGATACTAATGTATTTAATTTTCCAACTGTAGCCAGCTATGAGTAGGTTTTCTGTATACAATCCAGGACACCTACAGCACCCGATGTCACAGGAAGGCCAAAAAGATCATCAAGAACAACAACCACCCGAGCCACTGCCTGTTCACCCCGCTATCATCCAGAAGGCGAGGTCAGTACAGGTGCATCAAAGCTGGGACCGAGAGAATGAAAAACAGCTTCTTTCTCAAGGCCATCAGACTGTTAAATACTGTAGCCATCACTAGGCGGCTTCCACCCGGTTACGTAACCCTGCACCTAACATGCTGCTGCCCTATATACATAGACTTGAAATCACTGGCCACTTTAATAATGGAACACTAGTCACTTTAATAATGTTTACATCATTTTGCTTTACTCATCTCATATGTATATACTGTATTCTATCTACTGTATTTTAGTCTATGCCTCTCCAACATTGCTCATCCTAATATATATATATATATATATATATATATATATATATATATATATATATATATTCCTTAATTCCATTATTTTTCTTTTAGGTTTGTGTGTATTGTGTGTATGGTTGTGAATTGTTAGATATTACTGAACTATTGGAGCTAGAAACACAAACATTTTGCTACACCCGCTCATTTCAATACTCATTGTTATGGTATTTGCCTACTACACAGTACAGATGAGCTTCAATGAGGGAAACAGCTTTCATGAACACAATGAACATTCATTACAGTTGATGGAGACTTTTGTGTAACAAAGGGGCCGAGACCGCTGCAGCTTGATTATGGAGTTGTTTAAGTGCTAATGTTGAGCTGAAGATTACACACTATCTCACTGGGTCTGTAGCTCTGTAACTATTCACTTTTAATGAGGACACATTCATTTAATTAAAAAATAACAGCTTATGAATAGACATTCCTTCCCTCACCACATCCGGGATGTATGCCCATTGCCCAACAAAGGAGCTTGATCGATGTGCGATCCAATCTGTGATTACAAAGATGTGAAGAGGGAAGGATTGGTTCTTTTGACTGAACACAGTTTGATACATTCATCAATATTGCCAAAGCCAAGCGGGCCAGGGCAACTCCAAAATGGTTCTGTTCTTGGCCCGGCAGATAGTGTCTCCTTCTTAAATTCCTATGTCAATGCCTTTGGGGAGTGTGATAAGGAGTGCAGTGGCCCTCACGTAAAATCCGTCGAAGTCATATCGACCACTCACCTTAATTTCTTCAGGATGATTAAAAATGAGTAGGGTTCTGGAACTGAAGTTAATTCCCTGGGATTAGCTCTGTGGAACGGGACTGGGACATAATCAATGTAAATGATCCATGCACTCACGTGCTATCAAATTACAGGCCCTCATAGGCACAAGCTTAATCAAACCCTGACTGTCATCATTTAAGTTTGGACCATTAGCCCGCCGAGGCCACCTCTCACCAATTGTTTTGGCTGGTATTTGCCGGAGGCTATTTTTAAAAGTATAAAAGATTACAAACTATTGTTCCTCAATAAGGCCATTCTGATAGCAAAATCTCCTAAACTAAGTATACTGCAAGTGTGTTTTTCAGATTATCCTGACCTCTTTGATGGCTGCGTTTCAAATCTTGTAAGAGAGGGGGTTGAAGGAGTGGATTGATTTTGGTTGAAATATTGCAGGCCAAAGCACCACTGATTGTCATACCACGTTGCCAACTAATTGACAGTAATTGATGATTTAAAATACTGCCTATTTTTGAAAGAAGTGGTGAGAGAGAGAGAGAGAGAGAGAGAGAGAGAGAGAGAGAGAGAGAGAGAGAGAGAGAGAGAGAGAGAGAGAGAGAGAGAGAGAGAGAGAGAGAGAGAGAGAGAGAGAGAGAGAGAGAGAGAGAGAGAGAGAGAGAGAGAGAGAGAGAGAGAGAGAGAGAGAGAGAGAGAGAGAGAGAGAGAGAGAGAGAGAGAGAGAGAGAGAGAGAGAGAGAGAGAGAGAGAGAGATCACTGGTGGGAGAGGACTAGAGAGGTGCCCTGGGCAAAGATACAGCACTCTGTGGAGGATGAAAGCGAAAGGACACATTTAAAATCAGAATCTGACATTGAAGGAGGAAAACCCCCTCCTCTCTGCCTCCTGTTGTCACTGATGGAGGACTCTGATTGACGTTGGCTAATTTACTCTGAGTGAATTGGTAGGTTGAGGACGTTAAAGGCCGCAGGCTCAATGCAGGGTACCATGGTACTTATACTCCCCATGGACACTGAGAAAGCCCCCAGAAAATCCAAACACCCCTCTGGTATTGTACCATTTAGAATAAGAAGGAGTAGTAGAATGCTTAACTTACACTCCTTTTCAAAGCAACATTCCATGGTGGGTGCACCAGTGGCCATATTTGGTGTAAGTTTCATTTTCTTAATTGGCGCTCAGCATACTAGAATTAGAGTTCTACAATGCCTTTATCTGTGTTCTGTACATCCACAATGGCAATTTTCATTTGTTCCACCGTATATGGTGTTCCACCCACAAATCCATGGTGCTTTGACTGAGGAACTGCTGAAGTGATTGTGATTCTGTGGTGCACTCCATCAGGGTGACTTCATACCACCCCCCGTCAGGCTGTAGTAAGACAGGCTTTCATCTGCACTAAGGGAAAGTCACCTGTCATTCGATCGGATGGACTGGTCTCCTCCTCTAGAGAGAAAAATAGGAAGACTGGAGTTTGAGGTCAGAGTGAGAGTGAGAGAGAAACCTTGTCAATGTTGTATAAGTTCAAAAATCTGACTGGTCAAGCAATGACAGCCATTAGGAGTAGATGGTACTAGGGTATACCTGTGAGTGAAATATTTTTGAAGCATTTGCACTTATTTTCAAGGGGGTATAAAATACAACAAATAAGCCAAAAAAGGAAACTCTAAACTGAGTTTACTTTTTAAAATCTAATTCAATTATGCAAATAAGTCAAGGCTGGTTACACAATTAAGTCCATGATAATAAATGCTGTTTTGTTTTTGCTGAACAAAAGGCCATACTATATTTAAATAAAATAGTTGAAAAGTTAATCTTGTTTGGGAAGTAAAAAGAAAAAACATCCAACCAACAAGATAAAAAACAATAGCAAATACAACAATTCCATGCTTGCAAAATGTGAAAAGGGAAAAACTTATATTTTTTCAAATGTAGTTGAATTAAATTACAGAAAATATCCACTCAGTCATATAAATGTCACATTTACATGTCACTAAACAATGTCACCACATTAATGTATTAACACCCATTAGAGAAACAACTGGACCTAAAAACGGTCACCAATTTCATAATTCACACTCTGTGCTAAAAGGTTACGTCTTGTCTCTGACACAGGGAGATGGGATTAAACAATTAACTTTTTTAAAGCTTGTGAAGGCTCTACGAGGTGACATTCTGACCTGAGAAGTGTCTGGGTAGGTGATGCTAAAGGCCCTGTGCCTAATGGCCGACATACAAAACGTTTCCCTTTCATCTGAACTGGAGAGTGGCGACAGTGAGGTCGGGACCCTGCTGTTGTTATTATTTATTAAACCTGATTACGAGGTGCAGCAAACACTGACACTGTACAGCACCTATCCTCTCCGACTCACATAACATTGTTTGACTTCAGATGCAGTTCAAAACATCCCTTATGAATATTTCATATCTATCTCCCGAGGGGGAACGCAGCACTGACATTAAAACAGGCAGCGACGCTCTCGGATAATGGACACTTGTTTACTCAAAACTGGCTATAAGAATAAGGATTGCAGCCCCTTTGGGTTACCATCAAAATTATTTAAGATTTGTATCTTGGTATTTATTTCTCTTCATTTCAGAGTTAGACTTTTCTGCCCTCGAAAGGATCTGTAGATTAATATACAGTGTTACAACTACAGTGTACACAGGCAATCCCTAATGCACTGATGAACAGAATGCTTTCACATCTTAGGCCGCGTTTACAGGCAGCCCAATTCTGATATTTTTTCCATTAATTGGTCTTTTGACCAATCACATCAGATCTTTCACATCAGATCTTTTTCATATCTGATCAAAATACCAATAGTGACAAAAATATCCGAATTGGGCTGCCAGTGTAAATGCAGCCTAAGTGCTTGTAGGTTTGGCCTGAGGTAACCCTAGTCATATTTTTGTACACAGTGCTGTTATGATAACTGCTAATTGAGTGTAAACAGATGATTCCTAGCCTTTCCATGCATGATTGTCCAAAGCACCTACAGCCAAATATAGACAGTATTTTCAAGGATGCCATATATTTTTTATTGAAAAACCAGCACTAGTCACAACCATGGTGACCTCTACACCATTTACAGTTCACATGGAATCCATTAGTATATGTTATAGGATGAAGTATGTTTGCCTGATTAGATAACTGTTGTTTGCAAGCGGTTATGGAGCCGAGAGAATGTTCACTTTAATCAATTAGAGACAGAGGCCTAATGTGGCTAATGTCAGATAATGCATGGCTCTTAACAACATTATAGACCACGGCCAGCCTGGATGTGCCTGGTGCCTGCAGACTCACACCTTACATGAACCAGCAAGAGAGAATAAGAGAGAGAGAGAGAGAGAGAGAGAGAGAGAGAGAGAGAGAGAGAGAGAGAGAGAGAGAGAGAGAGAGAGAGAGAGAGAGAGAGAGAGAGAGAGAGAGAGAGAGAGAGAGAGAGAGAGAGAGAGAGAGAGAGAGAGAGAGAGAGAGAGAGAGAGAGAGAGAGAGAGAGAGAGAGAGAGAGAGAGAGAGAGAGAGAGAGAGAGAGAGAGAGAGAGAGAGAGAGAGAGAGAGAGAGAGAGAGAGAGAGAGAGAGAGAGAGAGAGAGAGAGAGCGAGCGAGAGCAAGAGAGAGAGAGAGAGACAGACAAATATGTCATAACAATAAAACATTTTTAATTTAATTCAAATTGAGAGTGGGGGAAGAGAGAGAGAGAAAAGACCCCAGATGTCTGTCCCTTCCTCCTCTGTTCCTCCTCCTCTCCTACCACTGCCCGTAGGCTGAACAATGGCTCTCAATAAGATATGTGATGCTAGAGTTACAACAGTAATTGATAGTGCCCCTGAGGAATCAATAGCAATGCATACCTCAGAGAGGAGAATGCCTTCATATCTCAGTGTCATTAACTGTCCACAGTCACTGACGTCCAACGAGACATACAGGGTGATGCTTCTCAATCTGCACTGCCTCTTCAGATCAATAGAGTCATATGAAAAACTAAGCAGTCATTACTCAAAGGGCTTGAAATACAGTATTTGGACGAATGTAAAGTATTGGAGAATCATGGAAAGGTGGTACAGGTTGTCTGCTACACAGAATCCATCTGAGAGATAGGAGATCAGGGAGCCACTCCATGTCACTGTTTTAATAGAGGTTGAATGAAATTTGTTAACAATAGCTGGATGCAAGATCTTCACTATCGTTTGAATTATTCACATACTGTTAGTGTTTACAGGTCTGGTTGAATGATGGATGACCTTGGCTGCCCACCCTAGTTCCTGCCTGCGTGCATCTCTTTTTCCTCTGTAATTGGTGAGATATGGCATGCAAAGCAAAGTCAATTAAATGATTGGGTGACAGGGTGGGTTATCAGCCAGCCAGCGACTTCACAACCAGCCCACTACCTTGGTTACTCATTTGACCTTTAATTATCAGGTAAAAAAAACATGGCGCTATCTTTCCTTTCAATTATCCAAATAATTTGATGAAGGAAAGAGAAAGCATCAGTTTCTCTGGAGAAAGAAATGGTTGGCAACTCACTGTTTGGTTCAAGGATATGTGTTGGATTAAAGGGTTTCTGTTGACAAAAAGCAGCACGATGCAGGTTCTCATCATGCTAACTGAGGATGACTAATGCCTTCTGGATTAAATAATTTGTCTGTTCTTACTCTTCCAGCTCCCTGCCATCTGCCATTGTGTTTATTTTACCTATTTATAACTCTGGGACTGAATATCACAGTGGTTCTGTAGTCTGTGAATTTCAATGTGATGAGAAAGGAAGGGTACAATGACTGTTTGTATAGCCCTCAAGGGGGAAACTCGTAATATCCTGAGAGAGCTAGCCCAAGGTTACTTTAATGATAGTAGTCCTTTCAATGGAAGCTATCCTTTCACCTTTCAATAGCACAGTCGATTGAATAATTTTGTCCAAGAGCTGATAACATTTGATGTGTTTGGCACCAATCAATTTGAGTGTCTCCAAAGTTAAATGTAGCTGGTATTCAATGTCTCACAGAATGTTTAGAAAAATAGAGAAACACCTCATAAAATATTAAATAAAGTAACTCATTCAACATTTGGTAGGAGATCTTATGAGCAAAATTACAGCTTTTCTTATATGTAAAGCTAACTAATTGGATTTCGCCAGACAAAATAATTTTTTGCTCATTATGCTTCTAAAAATCATGCACCTGCTAGCCGCCACAGCCTTTCATAAAGAGCCAACAGCAAACAGTGGCGGCGTCAAAAGCCATGATGCCCAAATTAATCACACAATTTTTGGAGGGAGAAGGCTGCGTAAACAGAATTAACCAAGCAGCTGAGAGGGGCTAGCAAAGGC
The DNA here is from genome assembly GCF_045679555.1 of Salvelinus alpinus. NCBI lineage: Eukaryota > Metazoa > Chordata > Actinopteri > Salmoniformes > Salmonidae > Salvelinus > Salvelinus alpinus. Next base: position 31,403,216 of record NC_092101.1, on the reverse strand, counting down.
CTGTCCCACTGACACCGAGGCATTAGTGTCAAAATGAACAGATATAGAGCACAATATTCCCTCTCTGGCACTCTGAGCTGAGCATCTGGGTCTGTGTTAATTAACTTGGCATTAGCAGCGTTTGGGTTTTGTTCAGCGCTGAGCTCACGGGGTGTTTTAGAACCGTTAAATCAGGGCTGAGGAACATGGGAACGCGCCGTGCCGGATTCAGGAAGAATTAGAGCCTGTGGAACCTCAGGAGAACCAGCTCTCCTGGAACCTTTCTGTAATTTAGCATGGCTGCCAGTCAGAGTTTCTAAAGGGCTCCTGAATCCCTCGCCTCGCCGAGCATCTAACAGAGAGAGAAAAACAACGCCGGGGGTTAAGAGTACCTCTGGTGCAGAGTGTTTTTGCCTGCTCTTTAAATCTTTAAGAAAACTGGTTTTAAACTCATACAAGCTCCAAGTTCTGATAATTTGGTGATAAAACTGGGAAAAGTGGACAGAATGTTATTCAAATATTAACATTTCAGGCTACCAGTATATGCTAATTTCATATATTCACAAAATAACCATTCCTTCCTTTGACTAAGACTGCTCAGCCAAATTGCAAGTTGTTGATAAATTTAACCCAAGAGACAATAGCAGATGAAAATACCAAGAAGCGTGATTGCAATTACAGTCTAATTATTTTTGGCCTCTTCACACGTTATCCACTTAAGATAACTGTTTTTTATTCAAATATCTCAATAGGGCATGTCTGTTATTCATAGATTGAAAGCACAGTAGTTAAAGAACAAAGAATAAATTGTTGGCCACGAATAACTGAGGACAAATAAATTGCAGTAATCATACAGAAGTGTACATTAAGTGCAGCAGGTAACCTAGCGGTTAAAGCGTTGGCATTGCACTCAAGGGAAAACTTAACACCCCAAGATAGCTAGTCACTTTCTCAACCGAGGCAGACTCTAGCCTTGCCTACACTTCTTCAGTTTAGTTCTTTGTCCTTAGACAAATTAGCTGTGGAAGACCCAGCGCCAAACCCATCATTGCTGAGACAGCTTAAGTAGTGGTAGGTCTAATAAATGGCTCAACATTGCAGAGAAGCTGTGTCAGTATGTTATGTCCTCTACATGGCCAATCACTGAGGCCTACAGTCACAGCTTACCGAGCTAAAGATGTGTCTGAAGCCAGCAGTAAATTTTATTTTAATGGGGCAATACCTTTTGCTGAGTCATAATGTTTTATCTCCAGTCTGCTCCTCCCAACCCAGTCACAAAGCTGTCTTTTTCTCCTGTCTGCTCCTCCCAACCCAGTCACAAAGCTGTCTTTTTCTCCTGTCTGAATTATCCCTGTCAGCTGGGTGCACATAGAACTGCCATGAAATACACACAGGGATAACGTGAGTTGGTCACTTCACAGTCCTTCATATTACCTTCTCTTCCCACTGGGCAGAGACATAATTCCAAAGTCTAGTTTGTCAACTAATGTGAATTAACGTGACATCGACAAAAATCACCATGTCATTGGATTTAGGTTAAATGTTGGGTGACAAAAACAGGAATTCCTTTACATTGATGACTTTTTGTAAATTCAATCAGTTTTCCACATTGATTCAACATCATCAAAATGAATCGTTTTGTTGAAATGAAGTGGAAACAATGTTGATTCAACCAGTTTTTGCCCAGTTGGTTACTTTTTCAAGCCAGAGCTAACTGTTGGTGGAGGATGTGTCCTTCAAAGACATGGTCCATCCATGACTCAAAGCTTGTCCCCTTCTTGTCTGCTTCTTCAAACCAATATGTAGTGGAGGTGGTTCAGTGTAATACCCTAACATGGCGTAACCTTGCTGAAACATGAAGACTCATGCTAGCTTCCAGCCTAACCTTTACCTCCCAGCTAGCCTTGACCTAACACAGTCTTGAGGTGTGTAGACTACCCAGGATTGAACCCAGATCAGTCACACATGCTTTCTGTTTGTATGGAAGATATCCTTCAGATACAAAGACTGTCCATTACTCAAAGCTAGCTTATTGAGGTGTGAAGTCCTTTACTGCCTTTCACAATGCCATTAGTCTCCCTTGTGGGAAAATACTACAATTACATATGTTTGATAGGTTGTTGGGAACTCCCAGAGTTCCAACAATTGATTGTGTGTATGTGTGTGCCTGTAAAGAGAGAAGCTGTAGCTGTACTGTATGAGTGGGTTGTGTTGCTGAGCTGGACACAAGATAGTTTTCACTTTCATCAGTGTGGTCCGTCGTCCAGCCTTCCAGCCTCCTAGTGCTGTAGCAGCTTGTGGCTGTCTTCTACTGTATCCCCCCATCATCACGGATGATGGATTTGTTATGGAGGAGCTGGGCCTCTCTCGCTCACAGCACTATATCACCGCTGACAAATATCCTGCCTATCTGCTTCTCCCGTATCAATGATGGCACACCTCCCGAGCGGCAACAAAAGGTACAAAACCATACAAGGCTCCGTTCCCACCTGGCTCTGTCCTTCAGCAGTGTGCTACACAGTGTTGACAGAGGGGCAGAGCCTGATACTATCTGGGAGTTACATCCATTCATCTTCTAGGCTTTTGGCATAAATCCTCTGCACAAAACATAATAAAACATGAAATATTAGAGAGCAAATGCATTGTATATCCTTCCAAATGTGCCTGAAAAGATAACCAAAGAATTGTTCTTATTTGTTTGTGTTTCTTAAAGTAATTTAATTCTCAACACATAAAAACTTCAATAAGCTTTGATAAGCCTCACAGAGGCGTGCTTATGAAATGCTAAAAGAAAATGGAGGACAATGCTGTTGAAAAGAAAAGGACATTATCGCTGAGATTCTGAATGTGATCTGTGCCTACTGAGAGGTACACGCTCAGAAAAAAGGAGCTATCTAGAACCTAAACGTGTTCTTCGGCTGTCCCCATAGGATAACCCTTTGAAGAACCCTTTTTGGTTCCAGGTAGAACCCTTTTGGGTTCCATATAGGACCCTTTCTACAGAGGGTTCTACATGGAATCCAAAAGAGTTCTACGTGGAACCATATGGGTTTTCCTGGAACCAAAAAGTGTTCTCCTATGGGGACAGCCGAAGAACCCTTTAGGAACCCTTTTTTCTAAAAGTGTAGACAAAGCAGCATACCTTTTCTAATCCTCTCCAGTGGCTTATCATTCCTACAATCCCCCTGGAATAGCAGACATTCTGCTAAGCACTGAGTCTCCTGTACCATGAAGATTCCCTCAAGCGAAGACCTTGATTAGTATCACCACCGTTGTTGTTTCAAATCAAACAGACAGTTATTACGCCAGCGAGTAACCGTTTCTGGATATAAAGTTGATTTCTCTTCCCTTGTGTGTCCGTGATCAGGTTTGATAGATGTCGTATTTGGGAACTAGTTAGATTTTTATGGTCTAATGCCAGTTTTGATGGGGACATTGGGGAACACAACTGCAATTTTACGATGGAAATTGTGATCAAATTGAAGAAAGGTTGAAAAGTATTTTAACACTATCCTCTATGTTCAAAATAGCAGAATGTCTTTGGTCTTGTTTAGTAACTACACCTCCAAAATAAATTAGAATATTGCACGATACCACAAATCCATAATGGTGTACTTATAGGTATTAAGCATAATATGTTTTGATGATTAATCAATATGCCTTAATCTATATAGCAAAATCCATTTCCGTGTAAATACAGAAACAACCTTCAGTATTCCTTAAAATAAGCTGCTCAATGAAAAAAATCATTGCTGTTTGAATGAATTCAAAATAAAAATGTAAAGGAGTTAGCTGCATTTATCCCAGTATCTCAATAGTTCAGAGGTTTCAAAATAGTTCTGAACTTTTTCCTTTTCCCAACAGTATGCATGAATTGATAAGCACCATAATCCAAAAATGATATGTACCGCCTGTGACTGCTTACGTTTGAATGCATAATCTGTACCCCACTACTAGATAGGAAGAGAACATGGTTGGCGACAGATAATTAATCTGTATGAGGTATGGCGTGTTCCTCCTCCGCACCAAGGGAAGGAATGAATATAATCCCACCTGTTTTAAATATAGCAGAGATAACCGCTGGCCTGATACCATTCTGCAAAGTGATAACCAGAGAAACGGAGCTCAAAAGAATGAGCTCTTAGTGGAAGCGCCCTGGATTCATTTTCCACCAGGCCCCATGGAATGGAGTTATCTGAATCAACTGTCCTCTGCTGTTCATGGAGGGATATAGAAGGAGGCTGAGGTCAAATTACATGGGGATTCAGGTGGCATTAGTCTTCAGATTGGGAGAGAGTTTCCAGACTCTGGAGAGATGATCCTCAGGGCCTTTGGTGCTTAGAAAGAGGTTGCAGAGAATGACGGCTACAGGGATCTGATGAGGCGGTGGGAAGAATGAGAAAAAATATATAACAAATCATATGATACATTATAGTTTGCTGCAGTCAAAAAAGAGCCATAAATATAACTTTTTCCCTGTCCCTTAAACGTCACTTTGCTTAAAGTTTTCTACAGCAAACATTAAGACAGAACAGGGACAGGAACAGCTGTTCATGCACCTATGACAACAGTCAACCAATAGGACGGCGAAGCTAGGTTAGCACGACTCTCCCGAATCTCTTCCATTCGGACTATTCTGGTCTGTGATTGAGACTGTGGTTAAGGTGTGAATTAGTCACCCACCCCCAGCCTGTCTCACAACTCTGTTCCAGACCCACACTATGCAACAGGAAACCCACTGAGCTGCTCCTGCCTCCTGCCTCAGCCACTGCCACCATGGTCCATCAGAGGAGATCCATTTCAGGAACACCACTCATTAATATGCTAATAGGGGTACTTTCAGCTTGATGCTGAAATTAAAGGAATTAAAGTATTTAATGGGTCAGGACTGAAGGAGGAGGTGGTGTCAGATTTCAAATGGAGAGCACTTTACTTAAATTTTTTGTTATTGTGATAAGTTATTTTTACTGAAAATATGACTAAGTGATTTTTATCTCTACAATAACAACACTGTGCAAAGGTAGACTTTTTAAAATGTTCTTTTAATGTATTTTGGTCTTCTGGGAACTTATTTTCTCTCCAGTACATTGTATCCAGATCTATAATATGACAGGTAACACAGTCAGCAACAACATTACACTGGGCTACTCTATCATCAGTGACCCGATACAAACCAATAACTAAGATAATAACTAAGATAATAACCAATAACTAAGAAACACCCATGGGCCACAGTGCATTTCTGAGTGGCGTGTCAGTGTGGATCTACATTGTGGAAATGTAAATGACAGTATACCATATTAATATTCTAAACATTATAATCATCATCTCTGTGTTAGAGATTCTATGTGGTTACTTCTACAATACCTATGCTTATGTGTGTATTATTGTTTTCTGTGTTTTCTGTGGGCCCCAGGAAGAGAAGCTGTTGCCAAAGTAACACCTAATGGAGCAAACAGATGAGTGCCAATTATCCAAGAACAGAGTGTGTCAGAGTAGTCTTGATATGCACTTATTCCCCTGATGAAGACTCTACCACACATATCCCTAGGGAAATGATGCCATGCTGAAGGGTTATTCACTGAGGTTTTTAGCTACAGTTTTCAGCACCAAGGACAGCTCAAATGCTATAGCACTGAGGACCATCTCCCACACTTGGGAAACTACACAAAGATATCATCATGGAAATGATGGCAAGTTGAAGGGTTATTCATTGAGGTTGATATGTGTTCAGCACTGTGGACAGCTCACATAAAGTACCATACCACAGTCTGGGAGCCTCTGGAAGCCACAGATGGAGTCTGCAAGCCACTGAAGTTAGTGGAGTTATTCGTTGAGGCTTATTTACAGGAAGTTCAGCACCATGGACAGCTCCCATACCATATCACTGAGGAAACTCTGACCATGTACAAATAGCTGTACTTGCGCTCTAAATAGGCATTTTGGGTATGCGAAAATGTAACGTTTTCTGGTATGTGGAATTGTTTTAATTGAATTTGCTTTAAATGGCAGGATGTCATACTCATTTGGCTTTCATCTAGTAGAATTCACTACTTGCTATAGATGCATTTCCAGGCTGCCTCATGAACGTCTGACTTCAGATGCATATCATGCAAGTTAGCAAACAAGTATGCTATTCAGATGGTTATCTTCTACAACATCCCAGATGTCATCGGATGAATGATTACCAGTCAGGCAAGGTAAAATATCACAAATAGAGCTAGATAAAGCCAGAATAATAATATACTTGTTGAGCATAGCTACAGCCATCAGTCTTTTTGTGTGTTTTCATGATCATCACTCACTCACTGCTAAGTTGTTCAAGGTCCGGACAGTGTATAGCTAGCTATCTGCTACAGTTTTTTTTTGCGAGCATGCACTCGCATCAGTCGAACGTGATGGTTGATTGTAAACAAAAAAATGCATATATTGAGAAAGTATGGTCTTTTCTGACCCATGTGTCAGATCAGGTGTAGGGCTGTAGAAAAATGAAGGAATGGCAGGAAACAACGCAGTTGCGAATTAGATTAAGCATTCTTAGAGTGAGTCTAGCGAGTTGATGTGTTGCTTACTTCATTTTTACGGAACGGTACTTTCTAAATAGTATATAGTATTAGTACACAGTATGTCGTTTTAGTAGTAGGCAAAACAGACCTCGGACATGGCCACTCACTTTGGCTTCTTTCTTTCTACCACCACAACCACAGAGCTGACCATATTGGATTGATGGGAGCAGTAAGATGGAATCCTCTGCATCATTTTTCCAATCACGCATAGATCCGTGAATAGGCCTACTTCAACGAAGCAGGAAGGGTTATTCACTGAGGTTTTGGAGTTTTGGTCCCCTAGCTTAGGTTAGAAACTAAACACATGATCACTGATATCATCAATTCTGATTATTGTGTCTCAATGTACGCCTTCATATTCACTGTTAGATGCCAGCATTCATTCATTGTATGGAGTCTCAGCTGGTGACTCTGTTATCTGCCTTTGCAGTGCTGTGACGCATTCCTTATGCACATATATATGGGGGCTGAAGACAGGGGAGAAGAGAATCAGGCACTGAACCATCCTCCACACTCCCCTCCCATCCCCTACTCAGACAGACAGAGCTAAGTATGACAGTCAGACAGGTATGAAGACTAAACTAATGGCGCAGAGACTGCATTAGCCTACAGGTATTTATTTTGGTGAGATATATTAGCCTCCTCAAATGTATTCATCTGCCCTCCAGAGAGACATCAAATGAATTATAGATCCAAAAAGTCACGAGCAAATAAAACATCAAATATCTCCAGACATAAATCCAGTAATCCATAATCTGTAAGCAATTTCCCATATCCTGGCCATTGCATATCAGTGGTGCCTGCGTCAAAGCTGTCTCCAAAGCACTTGTTATCATTCCTGCCACGTCAGCGGTCTTAAGTATAGGCTATCCTCCTTTTGCAGCTATTACAGAGGGCTACTTGTGTTTTAAACATGTGACTGAGTGGGAGAGGGGGCAAAGGGATAGAGAGCTAAAGAAGCCCGTGTCTGGTGCTTGCCAGCGCCCACCTATTGAAATGTGTGTCCCCCACTCTGTCGCCGCTGCGTAGTAGGCGGGTCAAGCAGAGCGCGGTGATGGCGCGGACTTTATAAAGGAATATTTAACCACCGGCCAGAGGCACTTAAACATCCCGTGAAGCATTACCGAACTGCATTCCGCCGCATCTGCCCTCCCATCAGTCGCCCGCTGGTGTTTCTGTAACGGGAGGCTCGCACGCGTTCCCACATCAAGAAGCACATTTGCGAGTTCTCTCTCTCTCTACTCCTCTTTCTTTACCCCGCACTCTCGGTCGATGCTTTCATTTTTTAAAGTAATTATCCCTTGAAAGGTCAAAGCCTTTGCTTAACATTGTCCCTTTGCACCATAATGAAAAGCGTTTTGCTTCGAACTTCCTCAGTGGGCTGGAGCGATAGGAAGGATTGCTGAGGCGTAGAGCAGCCCCGACTCTCGCCGAATCGTTTCCCCTCTATCTCTCTTTGGATGTTGTGGAGTTTTGTTGGTCTTGTCCAAGTGCGAACTAATTCACTCCGATCAACGTGAAATTAGGTTTTTAACAATGTTGGCAGTTCTAGGGACATATCCGCTGATTCAGCAAAATATTTGAAGATGCTGAATTGAACTTTGTCCGATGTTCTGAATCGCGGTGAGTTGAGATATCTATCTTTTATAATACATTTTGTTTGTATGCCTCAATGGAGCATGTTTTTTGTTGTGTAATGGTTTGCATTCTCCTGAAGTTGCATGGACACTGTCACACAATGCAGGGACATTTTGGGTATAACTGAATGCGAGGTAGCCTATATAATACTGCTGTGTAAACCCAGGTGAAACATACATATGACATACATATGACATACTCTCATACCTGTCTCTCACTTTCTGAAACTCTCTCTCTCTCTCTCTCTCTCTCTCTCTCTCTCTCTCTCTCTCTCTCTCTCTCTCACACACACACACACACACACACACATATATATATATCTTTCTCTCTACCCCTCTCCCCATTTCCCCCTTCCTCCCTCCCTCTTTTCCCATTGCCACAGTGACACCCAGTCTGTATTCCTGAGGGTGGTATGGGCTTGCCAGCAGAGCAGAGCTGGGGTTCAGATCTGTAATGCTGATGTGCTGTGAGCAGGTCTGCCAAGCCAAGTGCCAGCCAGTCAGTCAAGTAGAACCAGCAGCTTCCAGCCATCCACAAACAATTTTCCCACTGATTTCATAATTATACATTTCACCCTCGAGCCTCTTAAAGGCTTGGGAAATGGGAATCAAGGTAGGTTTTGAAAGCAGGAAAGGATGTCATGAAAAGCCTGTATGCCCAAACCAGACTGTACAAAGTTGCTCCTAAGTCGAAATGGAATATCTTGGGTTTATTAAATTGAATGAACTCAGTAACCCACAATGACATAACGTCATCCGTTTGTGCTACATTTGAGTAGAGGCTTTTGTGTTTTTTATGGAGTTAGAGTATTTTGATTTAATGAAATGGTTTATACAGTCTTTTTGATCCCTTACAGAAAATTATACTAAATCTAAATACTGTATACTTCATGCTGTTGCATATCTAGCTTCTTCTACTCCTGACTTGATGTAACATAAATCCATGTTCGGTAAACATACCAAAATAATAGACAGTCACTCTATCTAGCAATGGTCTGCGAGTTTTGTTTCAATGGACTTTGAATGATATAGTTTATCTATGCCTTTGGAGAGACTATGAACAAATATGGACTTGGTGAACTTTGATGAGTCATCTCTTGAGATATTGTAGAGATATATCTATAATAGAGATGTATGGATGTCTCTGGTTAAGGCTCCATTGGGTAAGCTTATGAAGGCTGTGGTTTATCACTATAATAGGAGGGAGTGAGCACTGCCATAGTCTGTGAGTCTCTCACGTAAGCCGTTAGCTCAGGAAGCCCGAGAGCAAAAACCCTGGAGGAGTGTGTGTGTGCTTGAAAGAGTGTACGTGTGAGTATAAGTGTTCATATAATGTCTCCAAAAGATCGGTGCATGCCCAGCTCCCTAAAATGAAATGAGCAAAGGGTTCAATCTCTTGTTCCTTTGTGTAGGCCTTGGTGAAATGTATCTCCAGAGACTGCATGCATAGTAAGTCCATTGCCACGGGCAGACTGAAGAGCTGAATGCTGCATTCATGTCCTGTGGTATATTGTGAGAGTGTTTGGTGGCCCAGCTGTACCCCATCAACATGAAATACTGGCTCTGTCTGACTATGTCCTCACTGCTGTATAGAGGTCTTGGCTGCAGCAGAAAAGAAACAACTCAGACTGGAGACTGAGAGCATACCAAAGCACACACTAACACAAATACATATCCACGTTCACAAACACCTTCTCACACAAAGACAATGATAAGTGCAGACATGCATGTACTCCTACATGCACAGTCACATGCTGGCTCACATGCACACACACACACAATGATACATGCACACACATACGCTCGCTCACATGCACACGCACACACATTCACTTTCACACAAAGCAACGTGCACTTACACATACACACATACACACACACACTCACTCAATCACTCAAACACTCACATGCACACACGTTCACACACACACACGTTCACACACACACACGTTCACACACACACACACACACACACACACACACACACACACACACACACACACACACACACACACACACACACACACACACACACACACACACACACACACACACACACACACACACACACACACACACACACAAACTATCTGTCTTCTGGTCTTGTACGCAATTGGTATGCACCTTTATGTATTGTACACTGACAGCAACCTATAGCTCTCACTCCCTATCGCTCTCTCACTCTCTACCCTTCTCCCTATATCCCCTCTCTCTCCCTATATCTCCCTCTCTCCTCCTCCCTCCTTAACCTATCTCCCACACACACACGCAAACACACACACACACACACACACACACACACACACACACACACACACACACACACACACACACACACACACACACACACACACACACACACACACACACACACGACACACGACACAAACACAAGACATCAATAACTGCTGCAGCTTTCTCAATGGCCTATTTATCTGCTCTTACTGTGCGATGTGGACATAGATCAGATGAGACAGGAGTCAGTGAGATGCCCTCGTGTTCAAACGACTGTGACGCTTCAATGGGGCCTCTTCCTTAAAGGATCAACATAGTCTTTAAGATAGAGGAAGGGCCTGCTGCTATCAGGCACCTACATTAATGAATGAGTCACACATGGAACACTGCTGCAGCAATTTTATCACATCAAATATTAATAGGGGAGACAGAAGAAAAGAGAGAAATATTGACAAGAAAAAAGAGAGAGAATTGAAGAGACTTAAAGAAAGAGATATAATTGAAGAGAGAGAAAGTGGACAAACAGGCAGCAGTCAGGCACGTCTTGGCAGGAACAGGGGCTTTGTGGTGAATACCCACCGCCCATTATTTTATGATAATGAGCAAACTGGTGGATCGCTGGTGCAGCGGCCCTGATTCGGAACTGAGTCTGACGGATAGAAAGAGAGGAGAGAGAATGAAAGAAAGGAGAAAATATAAGAAAAGATAAGGGAGAGAAAGAAAGAGAGGAAAAGAAAAAGAAGGACAATAAAGAAGAAGTGAAGGAAGGAGACAAAGGGAGGGAAGAGGAAAAGGGGAGAGAAGAGAGTTAAGGAGAGCTGAGCAGGTCACAGAGAGATAGGCTGACTGATTAGGGCATTAAAAAAAGATACCTCCAGGAACGCTTGATAATTGAAAAAATTTGACGCAAGGCAGTGGTGGAACATATCCTGTGGACTCATACACAGTCACAAACCTCCCCTCAATAACACAAACAATCATATTAGAAATGAGTGAGAAAGACAAGCTGCATGTGTTCTTGAAAACGCTGTCATTATTGGTGTATAAAAAAATGTCATGCCCTCTCTCTGTCTATCTCTTGCCCTTCTTCTTCTTCTTCTTCTTCTTCTTCTCTCCTCTCCTCTCCTCTCCTCTCCTCTCCTCTCCTCTCCTCTCCTCTCCTCTCCTCTCCTCTCCTCTCCTCTCCTCTCCTCTCCTCTCCTCTCCTCTCCATCTTATTGATCCCACAACAGATAATGCAGCGGTGAATATATTTATGTCTTAAAGAGATAGAGATACTATAAAGCAGTGTACAGTCGTAGATAGACAATGTTTTTACTCTCTCCACACACACACACTAGCTCAGGTACCGTAAAGGGAATACCTGTTAGCCAGTTTTCTCTTTACTATTTACAGCTATTAACTCAGCAGAACTAATGCTCTTTATTCAGGAGGCACCTTTTGGGCATGCTTGTACCTGGACACTTGTTTTCAGAAGAGGCCTATGTGTGGTTTACTCAGATTTCTAACGGCTTTTGCTCACTCCGCCTCCCAGTGATATGCAGCCCCCAAAAAATGTACAAGTGAGAACTTTACGAGCTGGATAGCCAAAATGAAGACTATTTTTTTACCATTGCTTTCCCAGAACTGACTAGCGAAGTGGGCTTTTTATGTTTATTTTTTATTCAACGAGGGAAGGAAAAGTACTCTACTTCACTGAACCCACCACACACACACACACACACACGCATACTCCGCTAATTGATTAGATACAATTCAAATCTTTAATCCCCCACACTAGGTTTGTGGCGGTCACAAAATTTCATCAACCGGTGATTGTCAAGCAAATAATTGTCTGTCTCACGGTAATTGACCGTTAATTAACATAAACACATTTAGCATCTCCTGGCTTCCACACCTACAAGCTATTGGATTTTAGGTTAAACTTGGAACATTGCTATCCTAGAGACATGATACATCAGAAGTAAGACTATAGTATCTGAGGGGTAATAGAGAATGATTTTTACATCAGAAGGTAATGGTTATATGTAGGAGCCAGATGGCTTTGGAATGTGCTGGTTGGACGGGAGGAAGTCACTATAGGGGATACGGATGGACATCTGTGGATTAGGCAAATGAGGGGTTGAGGTCAGGTCAGATCCCCTTAAGTGTGAAATTATGGTTTATTACCCTATTACTTCATCTTCCTGTCTAACCATAAAAGATGTAAGGATTGGAGAGAAGGAGGAGGGCCTAAATTGGAGTATATATACTTGTGGTGGTGGAAACATGTTTTGTCTGAATGCAGCTGTATTGACCCTCTGGGAAGAATTAAACTTGGTTAAGCTTTCATAATGTCTGTTGAGTTTTTTACTATGAGAATTAGAACCTAACAAAGCCTTTGTAAAAAGTCTAATAAATCCATATAATATAGCCTACACCTTCACAATAAATCCATTATTTATTTTAGACAGGTCTAAAGAAGCATGATATGAAGAAAATGTAGTCTATTTCAGAAGAAGAGAATAGCATACTCTGAGTTGTCCTTATGTTAGGTCCTGATGTGGCTATGCCAACTGGCTGTGGCTACACAAGTTCATTTATCAGATAAGATTTGCTTATAATTCCGTGGCATTATTTTATATTATGAAGAATACAATTGAACAAAGCTGAATAAAATATCAATACTTTCTCCAAACGATTTGAGGGAATGAGCACATGCAGCTATTCTATGTTGAGCAGTTAACAAATAAATAGTTACACCTATATGCTTAATATATAGCTATTAATGTAACTTTAATTGTTCTACAAACGTTGGGCTATATGTCTTGATTTTTAATACATTAATGATGAGACTCTAATGATGATTTTCAAAATTTGTTTGAAAGGCATGAGCTCTGCTTTTTATTTTGCGCCGGCTGTACACACTCCAATAGTCTCTCATTCACAATTTGACAAGCACTTGATAATGCCTCGAATTTTACGACATCGTACCCTTTGTGACCGTAATACACCCCCCAAAAAATCCATGCCTTTTGCGGCCCGGAGTGCTGCATGTTCCCCTTCTCCTAAGTGTGCTGTGCAATCCGAAGTGTCTCTCACTCACGGCTCTGCGTCATGTGATCAGGTCTTACTCACAGGCTACTAGTTAAGACAGACACATCGGGGACGCAACCGTGCTTGTCCTTATCCAATTCCGAGGTACATATTGAAGATATTGGAAGAACTGTCCACATTTACTTTTCGTCAGCCAACAAGATCAGTAGGCCTAACGAACAGAAAAAGCACTAGCCTGTGTCAATCTACTATCCCCCGTAGTACAAAAGTCGACCTATTATATTCTGTGCGAGAAATAAATATGCCAAACATAGTCTGGGACAGTTGTGGGATGCGATAGATCCCAAGTGAATACAACCTCTAGCATCAAACATTTTTGTATGCAATGTGACTGACGCAGCAGATCAGAACGTTTATCTTAAAATGTTGATAAACTATTAGGCTATTTCTTCACATTATAAGCTCATCAATGCACACATGGTAGTAGGATATAAGCGGGAATGTTCCATTAGTGGAAAACACCATTATCAAAAGTGACTGGAAATGCAATTTTGAATGCTTTAATTATAAAGGTGCATTTTTATGGTGAAAATGATCTTCCCCATACTGGAAACTCATCCACTGCTTATATATGCCAGTTAGGCTCTACACCCCTTGTAAAGCGGATTCATGTGTTTAACTTTAAGAAGATATTTGGCTACTTTAGTTGTGATACAAACATTATTAAAACGTTTGAAACGTTGGTTAATGTGCACTGTCCCTGTAAAAATCAAATCAACTCAACTCAACTCAAAACATATAGGGTTAGGGTGAGGGCCTAGCCCATAGGCCTATATGTTCTAATAAGGTTTGTACGGCTACGTGAGGTGTGCGACTATGATTCAAACAAGTCACAACAAAAGGCTTTGTTTCTTATGCTGGGCATCATTCACAAGTGAGAATATATAATTCACAAGTGATAGGCTAATATTGTTACCCATCAGACTATTCTTAATTTAATCTTGTCTTTACATATACTAAATAATATATGTGTGACATTTGTTTGGATTTAGAATGGACCATTATCATGCACCTGTATCAAAACAGGGGCAGCGTGAAAAAACACATGTAATCTATGCATATAAATAGAGAATGGAGGACGTTTTTCCTAGTGGTTTATTTTCATGCCAGCCAGGTAGGCTATACTCCTGTTGTAAATATAAGCAATGTACTTAATATTAGGAAAGTTGAGAAATAAATATAGTAGGCCAAGCCTATAGAAAGCTGATAGAGGCCATTACTCTGTTTTCTCCCGCAATTGCATAGCCTATAGAAATGTTGCGCAACATGAGCTCATGGGCTCTCATGAAGTGTTTGATTAGATTTTTGAATACATCTGCATTGACGTCAGTGTGATTAGAGGGACAATAAAGTGCAGTTGAGTCAATGCTCATTTCAAATTGATTGGGGGCTGGAAGAACAGGGAAACTGTACATTTGAAATGGTTTGTTTTCTTTTTGCAGTGAACTATGCCTAATGTTTTTCAAACAGAAAGATGAATCAGCCTGTGATGCGTAACACAAGTTAGAGTACCGACCATCATCAAGTAGCTTCACATGTTTGTTCAGTTCATTTATTATTCCTTCCAAGCAGTCAATAACTTGTCCATGCTAGTTTACATAGCATCCACTAGCTAACATGCTGCTCTGATTACATACTGTATTACACCGCTGCCAGGCAGTCATCTATCGTCCCCTAAAGCATCAATCTGTACTCAAACAGTCCATTACTCAAAGTGACAGCCAGATTAGAAATTATATTTAATTCTGTCTACCACCACCTGACACTGTCTGCCACTGTTTCTTACACCCCAACCGAATCTCTCTGCCTTCTCATATTGGTTTTGAAATGTTTTCAATGGGATATCTTCTCTATGATGCTTTCCCCACCCCCTACTAGTCATTTGCATAACATAGAGGCTTTTCTTTGTGTGTTTACGTGTAAGACAGTCGACTACAGGCGAGGAGCTGTGGACATGCAGACATAATATCATTTCACAAAGGCTTTGCTTTCCCCCCTGGCACCTGTATGAAAGGTATTGTTGACAGTTGTACCGTGGGAGGGGAGATACTGTATGTGGGTTAATTAGGGCCAAAAACCTTGTTAGTCAGCACTGAGGGGAAGATGTAAAGTTTATCACTTCCTGTTTCCACACTTTGAAGATGCTTTTGGGGATGGCTCGCAGACTAGTTTCAAAGTGCACTAGTTACAAATTGGATCCTGTTGATGAACTTCTAATGAAACTCTTTTAATCAACCCACCCCACCAACCACCCTGATCTCCCCTTCCTCGTCTTCACCCTCCCTCCTTCCTTCCATCTCTCCTTCCCTCCCTCTGCCTTCAAATGTATTCAAAGCTGGGAGATATCAAAAAGTGAAACCCATTCCACACATTAGCATAGTTGCAGTGCCAGCGAAGGGAAGGCGCATCATCTGCATGGCTCCGGTGTCCTAATGGGTATAGTGGCTGAACAGATGTTCTGAGACACACTGCTCTCTCTCTTCTCACTCACTCACTCACCACCTACCTACCCAACCTCTCTCTCTCTCTCTCTCTCTCTCTCTCTCTCTCTCTCTCTCTCTCTCTCTCTCTCTCTCTCTCTCTCTCTCTCTCTCTCTCTCTCTCTCTCTCTCTCTCTCTCTCTCTCTCTCTCTCTCTCTCTCTCTCTCTCTCTCTCTCTCTCTCTCTCTCTCTCTCTCTCTCTCTCTCTCTCTCTCTCTCTCTCTCTCTCTCTCTCTCTCTCTCTCTCTCTCTCTCTCTCTCTCTCTCTCGGCTGGTGGAATGCTTTAGACAGATTAGGTTGGGGAGTTCCCAAATCTCATCAAGCGTACAACAGTACAGTATATCCTCTAAGCCGTGGAGGGAGAGAATATCTAACCACTGCGGTAGGGCTGACACTGTGAAGTAAACATGGCACAGTCTCTGGATGTAAGTTAAGTGTCTGTCAACAAGACAGGTACATTAGAGGCAGACTTTAGACCTTTAGTAGTAATAGTAGTAGTAGTAGTAGTTGTACACACTCTGACTGAATTGACCAGCAATCATGCACAGCCGTAAAAAACAATTTTTATTAACAAAATATACAATTCTATATTTGTTTTTTGATAGTTTGAGTTTGCTCAGAATTTATTCTGACAGTTTTAGACAGAACAGGACAACAGGACATTTTCTTAAAAATAATACTAGTACAATAATAGTAGAATAATAATAGTAACTACAATACCCTACTAATGTCTTCACTCTCTTCGTGCATGCAGCATAGTTTGCTAGTACATAGTGCTGTAAGCCTTGAAAAGGGGCCAGGATGGTTGGTTCTATAGCTCTTTGACCAATTTAGATGTTACATTGAGATGATTGCCCTAAATCTTTGCTAAGTAATCAATATTGATTATTAATAATGCCATTCATTAACATGATCTCGGAACATTTCTCAAAGAGGTCACATTTGATCTGTTTCCTTTATGTACGCTCTAGTGCCCTCAAACTAAACTCTGGACGTCGAAGCCAGTTACACTGCATTTTTTCATTGTTCCTCTTTAATCAGGGTCTTTAGACCTGGGACCTGGGACACCAGGTGTGTGTATTATCAGGTAGAACAGAAAACCAGCAGGCTCCGGACCTCATAGTGTAAGAGTTGAGTACCCCTGCTCTAGTGTCTATACAGTCACCTGTTGAGGAATGAGGCACTGGTAATTTCAGGACTGGATTGATGTCTTGTCAGATACTGTCAAGTTTTCTGTATAGGTGACTTTAAAGGAATTCCACAATCTTCCACAATGACCTCTGACCTCTTTGGTAACCTACTGAAGATAAGTTGGGTTTTTCCTATGGATCTATGACAGATCACTCTCTTCATCTAGAATGGCTGATATTAGGTGTTGCTTAATGAATATAGCCAGCCATTATGCCGGATGGCGGCCATAAAAACAGTACAGAGTTTAAAGCAGATGGGCTTTTATTAATCTGAATTACCATTTGGTATAAACTACTTCTGGATCATAATGCCTAAAATATCTGCAGTTCCAAAATGAGATGGTCCCTTTGTGAAATAAACAGAACCTTGTCATATAGATGCAATATAAATGACAGATTACAATCGGTGTATTTTATTCACTTATGGAAACCTTGTAGGTTGGGTTATAGAAAGTTTGAATAATGAATGGTGTGTCGGGTGACAAGGCTGAGGTGATTCTGCATGGGATCGGTCACAGACTGTAGATTGCCCTACAGAATGTGTGTATGTGGAGCACAACATAAAGTCGGCCACATTAGGGATTTGTGTGTAAGGAAGGTTGTTTATTGTTGAAAGCTAATGCATTTTTTTATTTTGTCAAGGATCAAGTGATGTTTATAACCATGATGTAGACCTTTCCTACAGTCAATGACCAAAAGCTCCCTCTTTGGCCTCATTGGTGGAATGTCGTTTTTTTCATAATTTCATAATTAATATATTATTTTTTTTACACGACAAAAATCCAGTGTTTCTATGTCATACAGTTTTGTTATATTTCAGTCTTCTGTGATGTACAGTACCAGTCAAAAGTTTGGACATACCTATTGATTCAAGGGTTTTTCTTTAGTTTTACTGTTTTCTACATTGTAGAATAATAGTGAAGACATCAAAACACTGAAATAACACATAAGGAATAATGTAGTAACCAAAAAAGTGTTAAACAAATCCAAATATATTTATTATTTGAGATTCTTTGAAGTAGCCACCCTTTCCCTTGATGACAGCTTTGTACACTCTTGGCATTCTCTCAACCAGCTTCACCTGGAATGCTTTTCCAACAGTCTTGAAGGAGTTCCCACATATGCTGAGCACTTGTTGGCTGCTTTTCCTTCACGCTGCGGTCCAACTCATCCCAAACCATCTCAATTGGGTTGAGGTTGGGTGATTGTGGAGGCCAGGTCATCTGATGCAGCACTCCATCACTTTCTTTCTTGATCAAATAGCCCTTACACAGCCTGGAGGTGTGTTGGGTTATTGTTCTGTTGAAAAACAAATAATACACCTTCCCATCTGGTTTGTGCTATTGCTGCAGAATGCTGTGGTAGCCATGGCGGTTAAATGTGCCTTGAATTCTAAATAAATCACTGACAGTGTCACCAGCAAAGCACCCCCACAACATCACACCTCCTCCTCTATGCTTCATGGTGGAAATCACACATGCAGAGATAATCCGTTCACCTACTCTGCTTCTCACAAAGACACAAATCTCAAATTTGGACTCATAAGACCAAAGGACAGATTTCCACCAGTCTAATATCCGTTGCTCGTGTTTCTTGGCCCAAGCAAGTCTCTTCTTCTCATTGGTGTCCTTTAGTAGTGGTTTCTTTGCAGCAATTTGACTATGAATGCCAGATTCACGCAGTCTCCTCTGAGTAGTTGATGAGATGTGATTGCTACTTGAACTCTGTGAAGCATTTATTTGGCATGCAATTTCTGAGGCTGGTAACTCTAATGAACTTATCCTCTACGGCGGTCCTCATGAGAGCCAGTTTCATCATGACTTTATGATTTTTGCGACTGCACTTAAAGAAACTTTCAAAGTTCTTGGTTTCTTCCGGATTGACTGACCTTCATGTCTTCAAGTAATGATGGACTGTCGTTTCTTTTAGCTTATTTGAGCTGTTCTTGCCATAATATGGTCTTGGTCTTTTACCAAATAGGGCTATGTTCTGTATACCACCCCTACCTTGTCACAACACTACTGATTGGCTCAAACGCATTAAGAAGGAAATAAATTCCACAAATGAACTTTTAACAAGACACACCTGTTAATTGAAATGCATTCCAGGTGACGACCTCATGGAGCTGGTTGAGAGAATGCCAAGATTGTGCAAACCTGTCATCAAGGCAAAATGTGGCTACTTTGAAGAATTTGTTTAACACTTTTTTGGTTACTACATGATTCCATATGTGTTATTTCATAATTTTGCTGTCTTCACTATTATTCTACAATGTAGAAAATAGTAAAAACAAAGAAAGACCCTTGAATGATTAGGTGTGTCCAAACTTTTGACTGGTACTGTATAGAAAAGTGTGATGTTGGGATACAAACTCAAAATGTAATACATTTCAACTTTATATCTGACATGGTGCAGGTGTCTTCTTTTTTTAAAGCCCATAACCATGTGTGTGAGGTGTATACTTTTATTTCAAAGTATATTTGTGTAAGACTACCAAGAATCACTCTGTGCGACCCTGATTTAGAACATTGCAGTATTAAGTATGAATAGGTAAAAGACAATTGATGCCCAATGAAAAAACACTAATCATATGGAATTTAGTTTTGCTGTGAGTGATTGGAGAGCAGCAATGACAATTGTCTACATATTTACCTTTCGTCATTTGGTAATTACTGACTAACTATAATACAGTGTAAAGTGATTACTTTCATTATCTGTATATTTTCTTTCCTAACACTTATCAATGCCATCTACTATTGGATAGGTATTCTACATTCCTTTCTATACTCTGAAAGACCGACACGGCTCATTATGTATTGTATAGCCTTTCTTCTGTACCTTTTCTTCCATCAATTGCACTCTTTTCACCCAGAGAACCCGTCCCCCCGTCCCCCGTCTCTTGCCTAACATACACACACCCCCATCACTGGCCTTTGTGTGGTGGCTTCACACCGGCCTGGGTTAAAGATGGCCCACAATGTGTACAATCATATTTGAGTTGAGCCACAAGAGCCCTTGTTCTCTCTCCTACTGCTGGTAATAATGAACGTGCCTTTCACTTCAAAACCATAGCCTAGCCCACGGCAATCTATATGTTATATTCACGCACGGCTTTGCTCGTGTCTCAAAGAAAGGCGATTTAACGACATTTTATGAAAATGTAAAGTTTGTGTTTTCACATATGTACAAATGTGATCCAGTAATGCCCTTCTCAAGTGGGAATGGTGTGCACCTGATATGACTCAGACAGATAATAACAACAATCTGGTTAGTCTTGTTGTGTCTGATAATGTGATTATAGAGCTGGTGATGTCTGAATCTGTAGACAGATATATATTTTTATATATTGGAATTTTACAGGTAGAGAGAATAGAGAAAGAGAATGAGAAGGAGGAGAGGGTAAACTGAGAGAGAGGGAGAGAAGAAAAAGAATGAGAGAGAGGGAGAGAGTTTTCCTTCCTGCATTAGCGTTTGTTTGGCCCCATGCCTGTGGGGTGATAGGATTAAAGTGTCTTTAAACATGACCCCTGTCCTCTATTCTGATATTAACAGGATAGACAGTCCCCTCGCTGCAAGTCAAGGTCACTTTTAAACCATGTTTACAAAAACCCATGTAAACCCTAGGCCTATGTGCTGCCGAGAGGTCCAGTAGATTTGATACAACACCAGAAAATGAAAATTGTAATAGCTGAAAAACGATCTCACTGTTTAACATTAACAACAGCTACAAAAACAAAGTTAAAAGGGAATTACTGAGGATTGCCATGGTTGGATAGTTTCGTAGCCCCCCTACCTCCCTCACCATCTCTATCTCACTATGTGGAACACCACTGTGCTGAAATGAACTGCGCTCCATTGTTTGCTCCCTGCTGTGTACTCAGATCCAAACACCCCCACCCCAACACACACACACACACACACACACACACACACACACACACACACACACACACACACACACACACACACACACACACACACACACACACACACACACACACACACACACACACACACACACACACACACACACAGATGCACACACTCATGCAAACAAGCCCACAAACACACACCTCATCAATATGCATGGCCATGCACGGATGTCTGCACTGAGGAATTAAATGTCATGCAGCAAAACCAGAGCATTTGAATCTGGTGTAATCACAGGAAAAAGCATTGTGAACCAGATAAAGCCTGTGTTTGCATCAGTGAGGGATATCCACTTATCTGTGAATTAACACTCAGTCTGCAGTTCATTATGGCCATACAAATACGCATACAGGCACACACACACACACGCACGCGCACACGCACACACACACACACACACACACACACACACACACACACACACACACACACACACACACACACACACACACACACACACACACACACACACAGAGGGTCAGAAAGGGCAAGGATTTTGAGTGGCATACAGAGTGAATGACAGTGACTCATCTAATAAAACCACCAGCACATTTATTCATGGAAGTCCATATTCTCTCTCTGTGGGGTCAAACATCAGTCATTAACCTCTGTCTCGCTCTCTTTTCCTTTAACTTTCAAACTACCTCACCCTTTCCCTTTCTTTCTCGCTGTCTCTCTCTCTATCTGCCTCTTTCCCATACTCTCTATGCCTCTGTTTCTCTCTTTCTTCCTTTCTCTCTCAGACTACCTCACCCTCTCCCTTTCCCTCTCTCTCTGTCTCTCCCTCTCCATCTCTTTCTTTCTCCCACACTCTCTCTCTCGCTCTCTCTATCTTTCTCTCTCCATCTCTCTCTTTCTCCCACTATCTCACACATCTCCTAGCACCTGCCCCCACGTCTACCCCCCGGCGTCTTGCGGTATTGTTTTGAATAATGATTTCTGAAACCCTCCCACACACATGGTCACATGGCTGAGTTCACTTGACAGATTGTCATCAGAATACAGTAATGGGATTTTTTTTAAACCAAGCATCTGGTTTGGTCCCAGCTGCAGCGGAGAGATTGACAACACTTAGGAGGGAGATGTTGAGTAATGGGAGGCTCGGACTAGAGGTGGAATAGAAGTGTAGTCTCAAAACAGATGACTAGTGACTTACTCCATAAGAGCTAAAGAGATCAGAGTTCTGATTGTTTGACGTGTAAAATACAAAGGCATTTTTTACTTGTCAGTATAGGATCTCTTAAAAGATGAAGGTGTCTGATGATTATAAGAACAGTACATTCTCAAGTGACAAATATTTACGTCTTTCTCTCCCAGGTGCTCCAGTGGATGTGAGGGAATGCAGATTCCCCGGTCATCCCAGAGGAGGAGTGAGCTCGCGTGTAGGAACCCCTTCCACTACTGATCCCATTCCTCCACCACTCCCCCCTCTCCCTCAATCCCTCCCTCAATCCCTCCCTCCACCCCTCCCTTCCTTCCTCCCTCCACCCCTACCTCCCTCCACCCCTCCCTTCCTTCCTCCCTCCTCCCCTACCTCCCTCCACCCCTCCCTTCCTTCCTCCCTCCACCCCTACCTCCCTCCACCCCTCCCTTCCTTCCCTACCTCCCTCCACCCCTACCTCCCTCCACCCCTCCCTCCCTCGCTCCCTCAATCTCTGATGGCTCTATGGGGCTTCCTCAGTGTCAGCCTGCACTGCTGGGTCTGGCTCTGGGCCGGGGCCCCTATCTCGACCAGCTTGCCCCACGACCGCCCCGGAGGGCCCCTGGACTGGCTGCTGTCCGACAAGGGCCCCTTCCACCACTCACAGGAGTACACAGACTTCGTTGAGAGGAACCGGCAGGGCTTCTCCACCCGCTACAAGATATACCGGTGAGTTGTATAGCAGGGCTTGTACATGGGGCAGTCTTCCCAAACTCAGTCCTCAGGCCCTAACACTACACAGCTTATTCAAATTTTCCAAGCTTGATGATTAGTTGATTATTTGAATCAGCTGTGTAGTGCTAGGGCAAAAACCAAGGAGTCCCGAGGACTAAGTTTAGGAAACCCTGACGTAGGGGCGGTTTACAGGTAAACAGGTGAGTCTCATAGCAGTGCTCTCTTCAGAGATATATAGGAGAATCAGACCACAAGTAGTCCAGATTAGGTATAGGGAGAATCAATAGTTAGATGGACAGATTAGACTGCCTACCAACGTGTTAGTACACCAAAGCAGGCTGAATGTTATATCCACTGTCAAATTGCTAAAGCACGTTCAGTCTCATGTGGGGTTTAAAGTCGTGAAGTAAATACCACTGGAAGGAAAGCCTTGAAAAGAGATGTGGAAAGTTCTCACCCCATCTAGGATAGTCTAGTAGTGGAATCTTTATTGAATTAAAGGAACTGCAAAACTAAGGTTAAGTAAATAAATGACCATCGAGGAGAAGAGGAGGGAAAAACTTAAATGTTTAAGTTTGGCACCTACTTGTGTAGCTATTGTGGTTATTTCATAATCAATTAATCTACTATTGTAGCTGTTTTGTATCTACAGTATGTACCTAGGCACCAAGATAGTATAACTATTGTTGGTAAATAGTACAGTTAAATTATTTGAGTGTATCAAGGTAATTACAAGCAAATGGCCATATGCATATTCTGATATCTGTTCAGGTAAAATATGTTGATTATTGTAGTGTAGGGGGAAAAACGTATGATTTGTCATAACGTTGAACACATTTTCACATATTGGCTCGTGATATAAAATTAGTGGAAAGTGTGTCATATATCCTGTCCGTCGTGAGTTGGAAAGGTATTGAACATGGACCGGGAAACCGCAGACGGGCCTCTGACTTCTATGGATTTGTGCTGGGTGTTTTATGGGCTAAGGTGATCTGCTTCCCGCGTTAAAGTGTTTTAATATTTCTCCTCTGGCTAGTGCAGGCCCATCACAGCTCTCGGGACTGAGCTTCATTGGCGGTAAGATTAATAGTCTTATCATGTGGCCAAGTGATTAGTGGGCTCTTAATAGTTATTACTCTGCATTATCACACCATCCCCTGAGAGTCTACTGTCAGCTGCAAGGTTGTGTCTGAGGCACGCTAGATTACAACCAACCCTTGATTAACAGTAATATTATTAAAGCCCTTTCGTTGGCTGGTAGAAATGCTGAGCACTGTATTTTATGTCGGCTGTGTTTTTTTTCTTTCATAAACCAGGTTTCCATCCAACCTCTTAATGTGAGTAAAGTACATGTCACGACAGGCCTGACGGAAACAGTACACCTTCTAATGTCTACAAAACAAAATACGCTTGACAAGGTGGGATCTTTTTGTGTCTGTAAAATTAATGATGCGCAAATATTATGCGCAAATATTTATATAATAACCATCATATCGAAGTAAACTTGGAGTCACGCAATGATATGGTGATATGTGTTGTGGTCCTACTAATACGACTCCGGAAAGCATGCATTTTATTAGTCTACAGTCGAAATACGTTATGATGAACTTCACAGGGTGGTGAAAGTACACGGTGACGGGCTTGATGCAACTTTCCAATAAATATCGAGGGTCTTATTCTGTTGACATGATGTTCGATGCTTAATAATCTTGCTTTTGTCCGTAATAGGAATCTCGCAGACAGAATCTGTGCACTGTCGGCGAACTGTTGGCAAGAGCGCACATGCAAATACCAGAGTGGGGACATTCTTTATAACGCAAAATGTGTAGTGATAAGACAATCAGTCTAGTTTGTTATCAGTACATAAAAACGCAAAAGTAATTGATGTCATCATGCACAACTTTTTATCGGCAACAAGTCATTTTGATGGAAACATATTACCTCTGGTGGGAAAATTTGCATATTTTTTTAATGCAGGTTTTACAATATCGCAAATTGGATGTTAACATAGCAAATTACTAATTGGTATTAATCGACCAGACAAAATTTGTGCTGAGATGACAACTGCTAATTGGGACATCATAGACAGATAATCACTTGATTATATTTCTATGGGGGAATATAGGGATAATTCAAGGTAATTGTATCTGTTACAGACTTTGGTCTCTTAACAGTATCTTACATAAGGACTGCATCAAGTTATACAATGTTCCCTTAAAATCAACAGCTTTAATGGTACAAGGCGACAGCCTACTTGGAACAGATGTCAACTCAATGTCTATTCCACATTGGTTCAACCTAATTCCATTGAAATGACAAGAAAACAACATTGATTCAACCAGTGTGTGCCCAGGAGGAAACTATACTGCAGGTTTTTACAGTAGGAGGAAAGGTGGTAAATTAATCCAGCGTGCCTTTAGTTGTCAAACAGATTGTTACTGATATCTGTTCTCAAACTTCCCCAGGTGATCTCAACACATCAACAATGGTTCCCAGTGGCAAAACTACTATCTATAAAAAGCTATCACATAGAATATAATCCTGTAGAATTGCTTTGCCAGACAACTTTGGCTTTACTGTGGCATTGTGTGGTGGCCATTTTGTATTAAAGTGCATGCAGGTGGTACTAATTGTCTCTGTCTCTTTTAATATGAGAAGTTATTGTGGCATACTCACATGCATATATCCAATATGTCCACTCTGTTGCCAATTCCCAGTGACAGCAGCATAGCCAAACAGTCCACCACACAGTTTGTTTGTTTAAATTACCTCTCATATCTGACAATCTATTCCCTATCCTGTAACACATAATTTCACAGAAAAACAGACATGCAGAGATAGAAAGTGACATTATTTGCTCCTGCAGAGTTTTGGATCTCTGCTAAATTCTCATAATCTTCACTGACAGAGAGAAGATGAATTACCGCAAGTGGGTGCTTCTAGTTACAGTGGCTGTGTGTTACTATGCCATCATTGCAGTAATGAAATTGCACCATCTCATCCCTCTTTCAATTTTCCACCTCTCTTCTTGATTGAATTTGAAAGAATTTTAATGGGTCCTCCAACAGGAAATGGAGGCTGCTTTCCTGTTTGGGTAATCACTCATTGTTTTGGCGAATGCAACAGCTTTTCCCTCAGTCAACATGCGTAGAGACGGGGTTCCGCTGCACCACCAGTCCTAGGCAACCATTGCCAAGTGACAGTTGCCGTAGACAGCAGGGTGTAGGAAATTGTAGGCTACACTTGTGTAGCTCTTGTATTTTTTGACATATTGCATTTGAGAAACGTAAGTGAGTGTTGGTTCCAAATCGCATAGAGAAGTTCACAGTATGAATGCCGTATTTCTGTACAGCTGCAATGCATCAAATTTGAGAATGTCTTTTGGAAACCTTGAAAAGACCTTGATCTGTGTTAGTGGCCTTCTTATTTCATACCCAGAGAAAAGCAATGTATCCCAATTCTCTGAAATCTCCACTAGGAGAAATAGTCCAAAAGAGAGATGTGTGAAAATGAATGATATCTCAAATGAAACCAAGGTAGCTACGTACAGCAGTGGAGGCTGCTGAGGGGAGGACGGCTCATAATCATTCTGGAATGGAGCAAATTGAATGGCATCAGACACATGGAAACCATGTGTTTGATGTATTTGATAACGTTCCACTTATTCTGCTCCAGCCATTACCACGAGCCTGCCCTCCCCAATTAAGCTGCCACCACCTTCCGTGACGTACAGTACAGTGATGAGAGACAGATAAGAAGAATAACTGCATGGTGTAGTCTAAGGAAAGACTGCAGAACCCCAAAAACTGCTCCATGGTAAAATCCATTTAATTTCAACCCACTCCTTGTTGGATGTAGCATTAGCCCTATGGGGGGTTTAAGATAAGACAAGTCCAGCTTATCACAGTCAACGATAACTGGAGAAACCAACGACAGAATGATTTTGAGAATCCACTTTCCTTACCTGTTCCCTTACTCTCTCCTCTCTCCCTCCTCTCTTGATCCTCTCTCGCTCTTCTCTCTTTCTCGCTCCTCTCACTCTCCTCTCTCTCTCCTATTTCCTCTCTCTCCTCTCTTGCTCCTTTCTCACTTCTTACATGCAATGCCTTTGAACTGCCGAATCTCAGCTCTCACATAGCAAAGCAAGATATAACTGGTGAGGAATGCTATGGTGGCCCAGTTGAAGAGGTAATTTATATGTATGGAGTGAAAAGAGGTCAGGATTAATGGTTATGTTTGGTGTAACTGACCGACAAATTACTCAAGGGACATGTCTAAAAGTAGAAGTATGTGGGTGTGCATACATTCATTAAGCTGTATGTTTCATGTATTGATTTGAGAAAGCTTTCCCATAAGTGGATTAGGCATGCTAACATCACACAAATTAAACTAATTGCTATATTTTCACTACCTGTATGAGAGTAGACATGAAAGTATTTTACAATTTTCCACATTGCCGCATATGATCCTTAAGAAGAGGCTTTTCATCATTACTCCTGCTTTAATGTGATATATCTCCTATCAAAAGGCCACGCCCCCTCCATCCATCACCTACAGCACAGGTTGGCGAACCTATTCTGATTACAGCAGACAAGCATCCAATTCACAGCGCAGTGCATCATTTAGTAATAACTTGCACCTGTGAGGTTAGTTAGGGAGTGTGTGTGTGTGTTTGTATGTGTGTGTGTTGGAGAAGAGAGAAATAAATATAGCGATAGGAGACAGAAAGAGAAACAGAGAGAGAGACAGACAGAAAGAGAGAGAAAGAGAGACATAGTGAGATCTAGAGAGAGAGCGACAGACAGACAGACAGACAGACAGACAGACAGACGGGCAGACAGACAGACAGACGGGCAGACAGACAGACAGACAGACAGACAGACGGGCAGACAGACAGACAGACAGACAGACAGACAGACAGACAGACAGACAGACAGACAGACAGACAGACAGACAGACAGACAGACAGACAGACAGACGGGCAGACAGACAGACAGACAGACAGACAGACAGACAGACAGACAGACAGACAGAAAGGAGAAAAAAACAGGCAAGAAGAAAGGCTTTCTATATCCAGCATCAGGATGTAAAATATTGCACATCATTTCTTCTACATTACATTGCTTCTACTGTAGCCTCCAGCTAACTGACACAGACAGAGCATGTTCATTTCGACCTCCCTCACAGAAATATTATCTGAACCTGTCAGAGCCAATTAAAACTGAACCCGTGTTAAGATACTGTAATTATTTAAACACAGGGGATTAACGCAAACAAAGTCTTTCAAGGCGTAACAATGCTCCCATCTTTAAGGCTGCATACAGAATAACTTAGTAATGTTTGTAAATGTAAACAGAAGATGTCAAAGCTACAGACGCTGATGCGAAATCAGAACTTTACAGCTGCCTCTAGCATTTCCTTTCCTTTCGGTCGCTTTACTTTCTTTCCTCATTATGAGTTGTATTGAGTGTCAGAGATCCGCCGATGTCTATGGGTTTCTCTGTCACTGCACATTTTGATTATGATGTGTTTATTAAGGAGAGCACCTGTCAGCTGCAGGCTTTGGGAGCATTCTCCTCCCCAGCTACAATCATCTTCCAAATGGTACCTGCTTTGGATCTCTCTCTCTCTCTCTCTCTCTCTCTCTCTCTCTCTCTCTCTCTCTCTCTCTCTCTCTCTCTCTCTCTCTCTCTCTCTCTCTCTCTCTCTCTCTCTCTCTCTCTCTCTCTCTCTCTCTCTCTCTCTCTCTCTCTCTCTCTCTCTCTCTCTCTCTGTCAGAACTTAAAGCTAAGGATGCAGTGAGGCATTGCGGTTGATAGCTGCCACCATAGACTCACCTCTCCCCTACCCTTCTGCAGACAGACAGGACAGACCGACAGAAAACCATTAATACCATCACATCATTAGTGAGCCTTATTTACCAAACAGTTTCAAGGACATTTTAAAGTCTTCTTCTTTCCAGAGAGTTTGGGAGATGGAAGGTGAACAACCTGGCTGTGGAGAGGAGAGACTTCCTGGAGTCGCCGTTGCCCCTGACACCAGAGTTCATCCGTAACATCCGTCTCCTGGGTCGGAGACCCACCACCCAACTCATCACTGACAACCTGATCAGGAAGTATGGAACACACTTCCTGCTGTCGGCCACGCTGGGAGGTAAACACACCACTATGTCTGAAATGGCACACTATTCCCTATATAGTGTTTGATCAGGGGATTCTGTGGGAATGAGGAAGTAGGTCAGGAGCAGGAACCCTGGTGCTGGAGTGCCGCTGGAAGACGAGGTTTGTGGAATTTAGTCAATCACTGAACTGATCAATTAGCTCAGTTGGTCAGGTGTGCTGCCTACCTGGAACAAAATCCTACAGTACCTGCAGCACTCGAGGAACATGGTTGCTTATACCCCTGGAGTAGGTAGTAGTAGTTGACCCCTATTCACTGATACAGGGTCATATTTTTTAATCCCCCTAATGGTTAGGAAAGAGGGGAACGGTATTCTAATAATCTGTCAGTTTTCTGTGTTTGTAAAGTCCCAATAACACCAAAAAGCTAATGAGGGCATAGCAGCCTATATGAATTCAGTGGAAGACTTTTCTTGATTAGATTTTTGTCTACATAATGAACGCCCATGTAAAAATCTCACTACACGTACATGTACTGCAGTGCTTTTGATAGTTATGTGGACAACGCCGTGAGGGTGGTTGCTCTTTACAGGAGAGAAGCTTATTTCAGCTACAAAGCCCTGTGCATGTCGGGGAAACCAAGGGAATGGGTTTCCTGTTGGAAAGTAACACTTGTCGATTACCTCAGCCGGGCTCCTGGAAAGGTCGTAGTTGTGAGTGGCCACGCACACACACACACACACACACACACACACACACACACACACACACACACACACACACACACACACACACACACACACACACACACACACACACACACACACACACACACACACACAGCTGCACTGGCTGACGCGATGCAACCTCTATGCCCTGGCACACAACCAGAGCAGTTCTGTATAAGGAGAGGAAGATGAGGCGCTGTTGCTTGGCCATGAGCCAGAGATGTGCTGCTGGCTGCTGAATGGGGTTATAAATGGATTGCCTGTCCGTGTTCTGGAACACATGGACTTCATGAAATAAATGAATAAATTACATAGGGATTTAAGGGCACCTTTCTGCAGCAGAGGAAGAAGAACACAAAACACAGACTACCATTGATAATATGATATGATGCCCTCCTTTATGGTTGAATCTGGATGTATATTTGTTCATATTCTACCAAATAGCACATGGTTAATAGTTATAATACCTGGCAGTGAATAATACACTATATTATTCCTATTGATTGCCATACTACTGGGTAGCTGGGTAGCTGTTGATTATGTAGTTCAGAGACCATCTAAATAATGTCAACTGACATTTGTATAGACTGTTAAAACCATGTTAGCCAGTGAACGTTCTCCCAATAGTTGAAAAAAAAGCCTGTTTAAACAGCGTCAGCAAACATTGTCGTAACGCCATCTTGTGTTTGCAGGGGAAGAGGCCTTAACGATATTTGTGGACAAGAGAAAGCTGAGTAAGAAGGCGGAGGTGAGCGAATACTCTGGCTCTGGCAACTCGTCCAGCGTATCTCTGGAGGCTCTGCACCAGCTGGCTGCCTCCTACTTCATAGACAGAGAGAGCACCCTGCGCAAGCTGCACCACATCCAGATAGCATCCACAGCCATTAAGGTAAACCTACAAGCTGCACCACATCCAGATAGCATCCACAGCCATTAAGGTAAACCTACAAGCTGCACCACATCCAGATAGCATCCACAGCCATTAAGGTAAACCTACAAGCTGCACCACATCCAGATAGCATCCACAGCCATTAAGGTAAACCTACAAGCTGCACCACATCCAGATAGCATCCACAGCCATTAAGGTAAACCTACAAGCTGCACCACATCCAGATAGCATCCACAGCCATTAAGGTAAACCTACAAGCTGCACCACATCCAGATTGCATCCACAGCCATTAAGGTAAACCTACAAGCTGCACCACATCCAGATTGCATCCACAGCCATTAAGGTAAACCTACAAGCTGCACCACATCCAGATAGCATCCACAGCCATTAAGGTAAACCTACAAGCTGCACCACATCCAGATAGCATCCACAGCCATTAAGGTAAACCTACAAGCTGCACCACATCCAGATAGCATCCACAGCCATTAAGGTAAACCTACAAGCTGCACCACATCCAGATAGCATCCACAGCCATTAAGGTACACACAAACACACACACGCACACAAATGCACACACACCGGACACACACGCACACAAACACACACGCACAACCAACACCCAAACGCACACCCACACATACCCACACACATGCACACGTACACACACTGACCTTCCATCAAACTTGAAACTTCATGCAATCATACTTGTTCAAGTGGAGCAGCACAGTTGGTTAGCTGATTAGAGATCCTGGAATGCCCCTTGTAAGAAGTGTCAGCTTGTCAGGTTGTAAAGAGCCAGGAGTGTTGATCAGTAGGTGGTGTATTTCCAGGGCCAGGCGTTGACATACCTCCTCTGAACTGAGTACTGTAGCTGTTGGGATGAATGTTGTGACATACAGGACATACCAGTAGGTTACTGCAATGTTGTGTGAATAAGGAAAATCATATAAATACCTCCACTCTGTTAGTGCAACATTTCGACAGGATGGATTTTGTCAGGCTGAACTAAAGTGTGCAAATATTTATGTTTCTTTATTATGCAATTTTTTTAACCCTGCACCTGTAAAGTTGTTGGATGTGCACACACCCCTTTTGAAAATAGCAAACGTGAACCTTTCAGATCCTTCATGTTGCTATATAGCGACAGTCACATCTGTGTGTGGCATCCGGCCTCTCTGAATTTGTCGGAGCAAACTATGAATAACAGCTATCAAAGCTCTGTACTCCCTGAACCACAAGGATGTGTGGGAGGTCGGACATTTCTATCACAGCAGAGGTATCTAGTCACTACAGAAAGCGAGACGCGCTGCTTTGTCTGTTCTGTTGGGAGTCACTTTTGAAGTGTGTGTGTGTGTATGTGTGTAAGTGTGGGTATGTGTGTGAGTGTGGGTATGTGTGTAAGTGTGGGTATGTGTGTAAGTGTGGGTATGTGTGTAAGTGTGGGTATGTGTGTGAGCGCCAACTTTAATGGTTCAAAGGCAGAGACGTGTTGAGAGTGACAGGTGAGAGCAGAGAGGCAGAGAGGTTGAGCAGCTCATCAGTGAAGCAGAGTGAATCACTGAGAGGGAGGGAGACGGGGGAGGGATTCTTCAGCACACGCATCATTTCCACAGGGCGTCAACCCCCGTGACGCCGGAACAGACACAACCAACCGCTCCACCATGTGAATGTGAATTGGACAGGGGAAGGTAGGAGGATAGCAGATGAGGCTGCCGGTGCTTCCGCTGCCCCCCCTCCTTGTAGCCGTATGGAGGGGAAATTTGGGAGCTCATTTCAGAGGAAAAGCCTGTTAGTGCTCTGGTGTGCTGGGGGTTTGCTGTGGAAATCTTCTCCCTCTTAAAGAGGTCACGATGCAGCCTGCTACCTCTCTACCTCTGTTCAGAAAAGGTTGTTGCTATAATGAGTAATGACTCAAGCTGTTACCAGAGCGGCAGGGATCATTTTTGTTATGATTTGACAATTTCCCCAACTAAATCGATGTTGATATCCCCACCTGACCCATGTGATGGTTGGCAGTGTGTCTGCAGAATGATGAACAATGAGAGAAAGTTTTTCAGCAGTGGGGCTCTCACAACACCGTGTGGATTCATATTTATTTCCACTCAGACAGTCCCAGTATTGCATTATGTTCCCATTATGGCAGCATTGCATTTTTTACGTTTCCACCCTGCTACTCAATCGATTGTTGTCTGTGTTGTCACAGGGGCACTGTACAATCTGTACCTTTCATTTCCAGTCTAAAGTCAGTGAGTGCCAGTGAGTCTTGCCAGTGAGTCTTGCCAGTGAGTCTTGGGCAAATGTAACTGCCACTGAGTTAGCACATAATTTAAATAACTGCCTTTTAGCTAATCTCTTCCTCCTCTTTTCTTCATCTAGCTATCATAGACACATTACATATGCACAGTACTATCTTAATTTGACCAGTTTCTCAGCTGGAAATGAATCCTGCAGCAACCGGAAATGTGAATTATCATGTGCATTATAATTCGTGGCCATTTTCGGAAGGGTTGATGCATTTTTAGTTAGGATAAATCATGTCTGACATTTAAAAGTGGAAATGACAATTAGCATTTCTCTGCGACAACAGTGATCAAATTAAGATGGTACACCTGTATATCAATCCTTTCACCCTAGTGGTCATGAAGAAAAGCAGAAGCAGAGAAGAAGGAAAAGAAGCTTAACTGTGTCACACCCTGACCGTAGATTGCTTTGTATGTTTCTATTTTTTGTTTGGTCAGGGTGTGATGTGGGTGGGCATTCTATGTTTGTATGTCTAGGTTTTGTATTTCTATGTTTTGGCCGGGTATGGTTCTTAATCAGGGACAGCTGTCTTTCGTTGTCTCTGATTGAGAACCATACTTAGGTAGCCTGTTTTCCCACTGTTAGTGGTGGGTTGTTATTTTCTGTTTAGTGTTTTCACCTTGCAGGACTGTTTTCGGTTATTCCTATTGTTATTTTGTATTCAGTGTTCAGTCAGTTAAGCGAATAAAGATGAACACGTACTCCGCTGCATTTTGGTCTGACGATTCCTCTTCTTCTTCCGATGAATGCCGCTACAGAACCACCCACCACAAACGGACCAAGCAGCGGGGTAACAGGGAGCAGCGTGGAATGGACTCCTGGACATGGGAGGAAATATTGGACAGCAAGGGACCCTGGGGACAGCCAGGAGAGTATCGCCATCCAAAAGAGGAGCTGGAGGCAGCTAGAGCGGAGCGGCGACATTATGAGGAATTGGCTTGAGGTAACGTGCACGAGAGGCAGCCCCAGAACATTTTTGGGGGGGGCACACGGGGGTATTGGCGGAGTCGGGTAGGAGACCTGAGCCAACTCCCCGTGCTTACCGTGGCGAGAGAGTGACCGGGCAGGCACCGTGTTATGCGGTGAAGCGCGCGGTGTCCCCAGTGCGCACGCATAGCCCAGTGCACTACATCGCAGCTCCTCGCATCGGCCGGGCTAGAGTGGGCATCGAGCCAGGAGGGGATGATGCCGGCTCAGCGCATCTGGTCTCCAGTGCGTCTCCTCGGCCCGGGCTATACTGCACCAGCCCTACGCACGGTGTCCCCGGTTCCCCAGTGCGGCCTGTTCCAACTCCCCGCACTTGCCGGGCTACAGGGGGTATCCAGCCAGGACGAGTGGTGCAGGCTCGTTGCTCGAGACCTCCAGTGCGCCTCCACGGCCCAGTGCATCCGGTGCCTCGGACAAGGACAAGGCCTCCTGCATGTCTCCCCAGCCTGGTGAGTTCTGTGCCTGTGATAAGCCCTAACCCTCCTGCATGTCTCCCCAGCCTGGTGAGTCCTGTGCCTTCTCCCAGAGCCAGGCCTCCTGTGTGTCTCTCCACTCCAGTGATGATCCATGGCAAGAAGCCTCCAGTGGTGATCCATGGCACGAAGCCTCCAGTGATAATCCATGGTAAGAAGCCTCCAGTGATGATCCATGGCACAAAGCCTCCAGTGATGATCCAGGGCAAGAAGCCTCCAGTGATGATCCATGGCAAGAAGCCTCCAGTGATGATCCATGGCACGAAGCCTCCAGTGATGATCCATGTCAAGAAGCCTCCAGTGATGATCCATGGCACAAAGCCTCCAGTGGTGATCTATGGCACAAAGCCTCCAGTGGTGATCCATGGCACAAAGCCTCCAGTGATGATCCATGGCACAAAGCCTCCAGTGGTGATCCATGGCACGAAGCCTCCAGTGGTGATCCATGGCACGAAGCCTCCAGTGATGATCCATGGCACAAAGCCTCCAGTGATGAGCCATGGCACGAAGCCTCCAGTGATGATCCATGGCACGAAGCCTCCAGTGATGATCCATGGCAAGAAGCCTCCAGTGATGATCCATGGCACAAAGCCTCCAGTGATGATCCATTGCACGAAGCCTCCAGTGATGATCCATGGCACAAAGCCTCCAGTGATGATCCATGGCACGAAGCCTCCAGTGATGATCCATGGTAAGAAGCCTGCAGTGAGGATCCATGGCACGAAGCCTCCAGTGATGATCTATGGCACGAAGCCTCCAGTGAGGAGTTATGGCGCGAGGCCTCCAGCGACGCCCTTCAGTCCGGAGCCTCTAGCGTCGTCCTCTAGTCCGGAGCCTCCAGCGTCGCCCTCTAGTCCGGAGCCTGCAGCGACGCCCTTCAGTCCGGAGCCTCTAGCGACGCCCTCTAGTCAGGAGCCTCCAGCGACGCCCTCTAGTCCGGAGCCTCCAGCAACGCCCTCTAGTACGGAGCCTCCAGCGACGCCCTCTAGTACGGAGCCTCCAGCGACGCCCTCTTGTCCGGAGCAGCCAGAGTCTCCCTACTGTCCGGAGCAGCCAGAGTCTCCCTCCTGTCCGGAGCAGCCAGAGTCTCCCTCCTGTCCGGAGCAGCCAGAGTCTCCCTCCTGTCCGGAGCAGCCAGAGTCTCCCTCCTGTCCGGAGCAGCCAGAGTCTCCATCCAGTCCAGAGGCGCCAGAGCCGCCCGTCAGTCCAGAGGCGCCAGAGCCGCCCGTCAGTCCAGAGGCGCCAGAGCCTCCCGTCAGTCCAGAGGCGCCAGAGCCGCCCTCTAGTCCAGGGTCTGCGGTGAGGGTTCCCGCTCCAGAGGCATTACTAACACGTCCCTCACCAGAACCTTTGCGGCTGGAGTCCGCACCTGGGGGGGGGGGGGTGGGTACTGTCACGCCCTGACCATAGATTGCTTTGTATGTTTCTATTTTTTGTTTGGTCAGGGTGTGATGTGGGTGGGCATTCTATGTTTGTATGTCTAGGTTTTGTATTTCTATGTTTTGGCCGGGTATGGTTCTTAATCAGGGACAGCTGTCTTTCGTTGTGTCTGATTGAGAACCATAGGTAGCCTGTTTTCCCACTGTTAGTGGTTATTTTCTGTTTAGTGTTTTCACCTTGCAGGACTGTTTTCGGTTATTCCTATTGTTATTTTGTATTCAGTGTTCAGTCAGTTAAGCGAATAAAGATGAACACGTACTCCGCTGCATTTTGGTCTGATGATTCCTCTTCTTCTTCCGATGAATGCCGTTACAAACTGAGACTACTAGAACACAGTTTCTCTCTGTGCTCCATTTCAAATCCCTCCAGCAGCAGCAGCATAGAGATACAGGTGGCCAATAATGTGCCATTAAGCATTTAGTAATATACCAGAATATATCTGCAATGAAAAGCAGCTGCTATCCATAGAGGAAATTGAATGCCGTGCTCATCAGTCAACGTTGTGGCATATGGGCTATCATATGGCATATCAAATAATGCTCTGTATAGATTCAATATTCAAGTGTCTCAAAACTCTGCATTGTTCCTCATTTCCTCACAGTCTTATCAGCAGTATAATCCCATATCAAGGAAATTTGTGATTTACAATGTGCTGTTAATAATAATGGCAAAATCATTGCACACAGATGGTCTCCCCTCTCTCTGATTTACACATTCTATTCATTTTCCCAGACACCCAGATTTTGCTGGTTCAGGGTTTGATTGAAAAGCTCCAGAAGTTTCCCCCTACACAGCATTAGCTTCAGGTCTCTCTTTAGTCTTTCCCTCTGTCAGCACTTTGGGAATGTGTTTGATTGTGTAACTGATGGACTGACCCTTGTTTCCTAGCCGTCTCTCCCCCACCAACTGTCCTGTGACAGGCTAGACCTGGGCACATCTCTGGGCTGACGACACTGTCCCTCTCCTACAAAGAGAGAAAAATGGCAATCAATTAGGAGCTTTCTATCAACAGAAGAGGACTGGAAAGAGATTTCATGTTGCAAGCGAGGGAGAATGGAAAGAATGATGAGGTCTGGCAGAGATGGTTTGCCAGGGAAAGGTCAGGAGAGATGTCTCAGTCAATATGACAGAAAAGACCTGCCATGGCTGAGTTGTTAGCTCTCCTTCAACACCACTCTGATGTTTCTCTTTTTTTTGAGTGGGAGAGAATAAGAACAACACCGATGCCATTTTCACTGCGGGTGCATGAGAATACCTGTAACAAAGGAATGTATGTAATCAATTAAAGACCCAGTGCAGTAAAAAACATGAATTGCCTGTGTTTTATCTATATTTCCACACTATGAGGTTGGAATAATACTGTGAAATCGTGGAAAATTATGATAGTGCCCTTTTAGTGTATGAGCTGTTTGAAAAGCGCTTGCAATTTCAGCCTCTTTTGGTGGGATGGAGGTTTGGTTGCCTGGTAACATCACCAGGCAGTAAATAAGTTAATAGACCAATAAGAAAGAAAGTTACAAACCTCTCTGCCAATAACAGCTAGTTTTCTCTTTTTCCTTCCCCACTCAGACCACTTCCAGACAGCCCTAGCAAAATTCTTGCTTGAGAAATTGCTCTTTGCTAAGAAGATATTTTTGTTTATTTTTCACCATTTTAATTGAAAACAATCTAACTAACTTAATTATTACCCAGAAATGATTTGATATTGAGATAAAATGACTGCATT
The DNA here is from genome assembly GCF_045679555.1 of Salvelinus alpinus. Lineage (NCBI taxonomy): Eukaryota > Metazoa > Chordata > Actinopteri > Salmoniformes > Salmonidae > Salvelinus > Salvelinus alpinus. Next base: position 31,365,562 of record NC_092101.1, on the reverse strand, counting down.
GGACCTTTAAGTGTTGTATGTGGGTGGAAGGAAGGAGAGAGAGAGCAGAGGAGAGGGCGTACTGTACATATGCTCTACCACTGCAATGTGCTGCGTCTCTCTGCTAGCCGTGCTTCATTATCTACTCAGAGCTGTGGGTGATGGTCATTAAAGGGCCTGTGTAATGTATATAATAGGGCCTCAGCCCTGACTCATAGAGCACAGGAAGCAGGAACCCATGGTTGAACACTCATCTCACCAGGGAACACACATGCCCACCACTTCATTGCTTTTCCCCAGCAGAGAGCAGCCACTCTCAGAAGTGTTTCTTTTGGCATTATGTGTCTCATACAGAAGTACTGTAGAAGTAGTAGTATTTTTTATTTTTTTCAATTTGGAATAGTTCATGTACGTATACTAATGTCATTCATCGTACGGCAAAGCATGCACATGAATCCAGGGCAAGAGTGGGTGTAAGATTGCCAGGGTGTCAATTCAAAGGAAATGCATGATGCATAAATATATTTTTGTCATTCTTACATTGCTCTGATGTTAAAAGGAATGTGTATTCAAAGCATTGTGTGTTTGTTGTTACCCAGGTAACAGAGACCCGGACAGGCCCTCTCGGATGCAGTAACTATGACAACCTTGATTCTGTCAGCTCTGTTCTGGTTCAGAGTCCGGAAAACAAAGTCCACTTGCAAGGTCTGTTTCTTTTTGATTCATACCACGTATATTGCATTTTAATGTCAGACCTTTGATTACGTATTCCTGTTATGCAAATCCTGCACACCATTATCACATAATGTTACTAAGAAATAAGAACATGTGAAATATTTTTAAGGTTTTTAGCACTCCCTATCATAAATTCCCATACAATAGCATCTTCAAAGAGATCCACACATCCCATAACAATGTTTGTAGAGAATAAAATACAGTTTGGACCATCATTGTTCTGCTCTTACATTGAGAGTCTAGTCAAGGATCATATCACCCTAGACCCACTTCAATATGCTTACCACCCCAATAGTTCCACAGACGATGCAATCGCCATCACACTGCACATTGCCCTATCCCATCTGGATAAGAGGAATACCTATGTAAGAATGCTGTTCTTTGACTAGAGCTCAGCATTCAATACCATAGTACCCTCAAAACTCATCATTAAGCTTGAGACTCTGGGTCTCGACCCCGTCCTGTGCAACTGGGTCCTGGACTTCCTGACGGGCCGCCCCCAGGTGGTGAAGGTAGGAAACAACATCTCCACTCCTCTGATCCTCAACACTGGGGCCCCACAATGGTGCGTTCTCAGTCCCCCCCTGTACTCCCTGTTCACCCACGACTGTGTGGCCATGCACGCCTCCAACTCAATCATCAAGTTTGCAGACGACACCACAGTGGTAGGCTTAAATTACCAACGACGACGAGACAGCCTACAGGGAGGAGGTGAGGGCCCTTGGAGTCTGGTGTCAGGAAAATAACCTTTCACTCAATGTCAGCAAAAGTAAAAGAGATAATCGTGGACTTCAGGAAACAGCAACGGGAGCACCCCCCTATCCACATCAAAGGGACAGCAGTGGAGGAGGAGGAAAGTTTTAAGTTCCTCGGTGTACATATCACCAACAAACTGAAATGGTCCACGCGGACAGACAGTGTGGTGAAGAATGCACAACAGCACCTCTTCAACCTCAGGAGGCTGAAAAAATGTGGCTTGTCACCGAAAACCCTCACTAACTTTTACAGGTGCACAATTGAGAGCATCCAGTCGGCAACTGCACCTCCCACAACCGCAAGGCTCTCCAGAGGGTGGTGTGGTCTGCACAACGCATCACCGGGTGCAAACTACCTGCCCTCCAGGACACCTACACCACCCGATGTCACAGGAAGGCAAAAAAGATAATCAAGGACAATAACCACTCGAGCCGCTACCTGTTCACTCCGCTTCCATCCAGAAGGCGAGGTCAGTACAGGTGCATCAAAGCTGGGACAGAGAGATTGAAAAACAGCTTCTTTCTCAAGGCCATCAGATTGTTAAACAGCCACCACCAGCACAGAGAGGCTGCTGCCTACCTACAGACTTGATATCACTGGCCACCTTAATAAATGGAACACTAGTCACTTTAATAATGCCACTTTAAGAATGTTTACATATCTCGCATTACTCATCTCATATGTACAGTATATAATGTATACTGTATCCTTCACTATCTATTCTTTACTATCTATTGCATCTTAGCTGCTCTGTCATTGCTCATCCATATATTTTATACTTATATATTCTTATCCCATCCCTTTACTAGACTGTGTATTAGGTTTTGCTTTGGAATTTGTTAGATATTAGGTTTTGTTGTGGAATTGTTAGATATTACCTGTTAGATACTGCTGCACTGTCTGATCTAGTAGCTTAAGCATTTCGCTACACTCACAATAACATCAAGTAACCATCTGTATGTGACCAATAGAATTTGATTTGATTTTAATTGACATTGTTAGTGTACCTAGGCTAACAACTATACTTGAACTGCCTTGTGATTCACCCACTATAAATCACTTATTGCTATCCTCTCATACAGTACCATAACTCTACACTTTGATGGTGGTACTAAATCTTGGTTGTGTTGTGTTGTTTTACAGGCCTGCAGGTTATCCTGCCAGACTACCTGAGGGACAGTTTTGTCCAGGCTGCTCTAAGCTACATCGCCTGTAATGGGGAGGGGGGCTTCGTCTGTAAGGACAATGACTGCTGGTGCAAGTGTGACACCAAGTTCCCAGAATGCAACTGTCCCTACATGGACATCCAAGCCATGGAGGACAGTCTACAGAGGATCACTGAGACCTGGGGGACACTCTACAAGGAGTTTGAGGATTCAGGTGAGGACAAATTGTCTCTCGAACTTTTTTCATGTATTTTTATATCTCTAGTCGACAAACACGCCTTAGAGATAAAAATAGAACAAATCCTTGGTTTTGTATTGAACTTTCAGATCTCATTATAATGAGAAATCAGGCTTGGGCCAAGGCTAGAAAACCGACTTGGTAGCACTCAATGGAAGATCAGTGAATCTTCTAGCGAATCTTTGTTTTCATTTCAGCAATGTTCCACTTTTTAACGCCTTGCTTAAAAAATCAATTGGACTGGTTTGCTTTATCGTTTCTTGCTGCAGCTTTCTGTTCCCCTGATTGCAGAGTCATTGACACATATTTTTAATCTGACGATTATCTCAGGGTTTAGATGGCGGCCCATGTGCTCGATCTCCACAAAGGTTGTTACACCTCCAATAATTATATTTTCTGAAATGTTTTACGAAAGGTTTCCTTGATATTACGAAAGGCGTCCCACAGCGATTGATTTTAGGTCATGTACATTTTACTGTCTATATAAAAATGTTGGCCTATCTGAAAAAAAAATGCAGATGACACTGTTTTGTATGCTACTGCCCCCACAGTTGACCAGGCTCTTTTGGAGCTTCAATCTACCTTCATTGCTTTGCAGAAAGCCTTTGTTGAACTGAAATGGGTACAATCCAAGTATACTGTATGTCATTCTCCAAATCACATAAAGATGTATCTGATGCTTTATGCATGGTGGTGCCCTCCTGTCCCCGCTTATAAATATCTGGGTATCTGTCACGTTCGTCATAAGGAGTAGACCAAGATGCAGCGTGGTATGTTTCCATCCTTTATTTTGGAATAGAAAACTTCAAAGAACAAAAACAACAAAACAAACAAACGAAACGTGACGCTAGAATAATGCTCACAGGCAACTATACATAGACAAGATCCCACAAAGCACAATGAGGAAATTGCTACCTAAATATGATACCCAATCAGAGACAACGAATAACAGCTGCCTCTGATTGGGAACCATACTAGGCCAACATAGAAATAGAATTCACCTACATTAACCCACCCTTAATCACACCCCGACCTAACCAACATAGAGAATAAAAGCTCTCTATGGTCAGGGCGTGACAGTACCCCCCCTCTCAAAGGTACGGACTCCGGCCGCAAAACCTGACTCAATAGGGGAGGGTCCGGGTGGGCATTTACCATCAGGGGGTGCTACGGTGCAGGGTGCGTCACCGGATGCTCCGGACCGTGGATCGTCGCCAGAGGCTCCGGACCGTAAATCGTCGCCGGAGGAACCGGACCATGGGTCGTCGCCGCGGACTCCGGACCATAGATTGTCGCCGGGGACTCCGGACCGTAGATTGTCGCCGGGGACTCCGGACCATAGATTGTCGCCGGAGGCTCCGGACTGAGAATCCCCGCTGGAGGCTACGGACCGCAGACCGTCGCTGGAGGCTCCGGACCGCGGACCGTCGCTGGAGGTTCCGGACCACGGACCGTCTCAGGAGGTTCCGAACCACGGACCGTCTCAGGAGGTTCCGGACCGTGGACCGTCTCGTTCCGGAACGTGCACCGTCCTTGGAGGTTCCGGACCGTGGACCGTCGCCGGAGGCTCTGGACTGGGAACTGTCGCCGGAAGCTCTGGACTGGGAACTGTCGCCGGAAGCTCTGGACTGGAAACTGTAGCCGGAAGCTCTGGACTGGGATCTGTCGCCGGAAGCTCTGGACTGGGAACTGTCGCCGGAAGCTCTGGACTGGGAACTGTCGTCGGAAGCTCTGTGCGTGGGGCCGGCACTGGTGGTACCGGGCTGGTGACACGCACCTCAGGACAAGCGCGAGGAGCAGGCACAGGATGTACTGGACTGTGGAGGCGCACTGGAGGCCTGATGCGTGGGACCGGTACAGGTGGCACCGGGCTGATGACACGCACATCAGAGCGAGTGCGGGGAGGAGGCACAGGACGTACTGGACTGTGGAGGCGCACTGGAGGCCTGATGCGTGGGACCGGTACTGGTGGCACCGGGCTGATGACACGCACCTCAGGGCGAGTGCGGGGAGGAGGCACAGGACGTACTGGACTGTGGAGGTGCACTGGAGGCCTGATGCGTGGGACCTGTACAGGTGGCACCGGGCTGATCACACGCACCTCAGAGCGAATGCGGGGAGGAGGCACAGGACGTACTGGACTGTGGAGGCGCACTGGAGGCCTGATGCGTGGGACCGGTGCAGGTGGCACTGGGCTGATGACACGCACCTCAGGGCGAGTGCGGGAAGGAGGCACAGGACGTACTGGACTGTGGAGGCGCACTGGAGTCCTGATGCGTGGGACCGGTACAGGTGGCACCGGGCTGATGACAGGCACCTCAGGGCGAGTGCGGGGAGGAGGCACAGGATATACTGGGCCGTGGAGGCGCACTGGAGATCTTGAGTGTAGAGCTGGCACAACCCGGCTGGATGCTCACTTTAGCCCGGCAAGTGCGCGGGGTTGGCACAGGACGCACTGGGCTGTGAAGGCGCACTGGCGACACAGTGGATAGAGCCGGCGCAGGATATCCTGGACCGAGGAGGCGTACTGGAGACCAGGAGTGCTGAGTCGGTACAACCCGTCCTGGCTGGATGCTCACTTTCGCACCGCAAGTGTGAGGAGCTGGCACAGAACGCACGGGGCTGTGGATGCGCACTGGAGACACATTGCGTATCTCCGCAAAACATGGTGCCTGACTGGTCCCACGCTCCTCACGGCGACTGTCTTGCTCCAGAAACCGAAACATCCACTCTACCTCATCACTCCCCTCAACTATCTCACAATACTCCTCGCTCAGTCTATCCCAATATTCCTCTTCGCTCTCAGACTTGCCCCTTGGCTTCGCCGACCAACCCGTGTGCCCCCCCCAACAAGTTTTTTGGGGCTGCCTCTCGGCTTCGGAGTCGCCGTTGATTCTCCTATGCTGCCTACTGCTTCTGCTTCCATGGAAGGCTTTCGTCTCCTGCCATTATCTCCTCCCAAGTCCAGGATGTCTTCTCCTCCTGGCCACGCTGCTTGGTCCGTTTGTGGTGGGATCTTCTGTCACGTTCATCATAAGGAGTAGACCAAGATGCAGCGTGGTATGTTTCCATCCTTTATTTTGGAATAGAAAACTTCAAAGAATAAAAACAACAAAACGAACAAATGAAACGTGAAGCTCGAATAATGCTCACAGGCCTATCTGCAAAAAAAGTCATTGACACATATTTTTGATCTGACGATTATCTCAGGGTTTAGAAGGCGGCCCATGTGCTCGATCTCCACAAAGGTTGTTACACCTCCAATAATTATATTTTCTTAAATGTTTTACGAAAGGTTTCCTTGATATTACGAAAGGCGTCCCACAGGGATTGATTTTAGGTCATGTACATTTTACTGTCTATATAAAAATGTTGGCCTATCTGCAAAAAAAATGCAGATGACACTGTTTTGTATGCTACTGCCCCCACAGTTGACCAGGCTCTTTTGGAGCTTCAATCTACCTTCATTGCTTTGCAGAAAGCCTTTGTTGAACTGAAATGGGTACAATCCAAGTATATGTCATTCTCCAAATCACATAAAGATGTATCTGATGCTTATGCATGGTGGTGCCCTCCTGTCCCCGCTTTTTAATATCTGGGTGTCTGTCACGTTCATCATAAGGAGTAGACCAAGATGCAGCGTGGTATGTTTCCATCCTTTATTTTGGAATAGAAAACTTCAAAGAACAAAAACAACAAAACAAACAAACGAAACGTGACGCTAGAATAATGCTCACAGGCAACTATACATAGACAAGATCCCACAAAGCACAATGGGGAAATGGCTACCTAAATATGATCCCCAATCAGAGACAATGATAAACAGCTGCCTCTGATTGGGAACCATACCAGGCCAACATAGAAATATAATTAACCTACACTAACCTACACTTAACTAGGGGGGCGCTGTTTTCACTTTGGAAAAAATCGTGCCCAATTTAAACGGCCTCGTACTCTGTTCTAGATCATACAATATGCATATTATTATTACTATTGGATAGAAAACACTGAAGTTTCTAAAACTGTTTGAATTATATCTGTGAGTAAAACAGACCTCATTTGGCAGCAAAATTCCATACAGGAAGTGAAAAATCTGAAAACGAGGCTCTGTTTCAGGGCCTGCCTATTCATCTGGCTTTTATTTATCGATATGTATGCACTTCATACGCCTTCCACTAGATGTCAACAGGCAGTGGAAGGTGGAATGGGGTGTCTAGCTTGATCTGAGGCCGAACAAGAGCTTTTGGAGTGACAGGTCCGGTATTTTCTTTGTCTTCGACGGCGCGCGAGGGACCTCGACATTGTCTTCTGAAAAGCGTTCGGTATACACGGCGAATATCTCCGGCTCTGATTTTATTTGATACATATGATAATAACATCATAAAGTAGGTTTTTTCAACCGAGTTTTATCAGTTTATTCAACGTTTATTGGGACTTTTGGAGTTTTCCGTTCTTTGCGCCAAGAGAGGATGGGAATGTTAGCAACCTTGGCTAGCATTGTGGCGCGAATTCGACAGAAGAAATGGACATTCTAAAACCAAACAACGATTTATTCTGGAAATAGGACTCCTTGTACAACATTCTGATGGAAGCTCAGCAAAAGTAAGACAACATTTATGATGTTATTTCGTATTTCTGTGTAATATGTTGATGCTTATTCTCCGCCGTGTTGGTGAGCGCTGTCTCACAATAACCCAAGCTGTATGTTGTGGTAGAGTTATTTAAAAAAATCTAACACAGCGGTTGCATTAAGAACCAGTGTATCTTTAATTTGCCATACAACAAGTATTTTTATGTAAAGTTTATGATGAGTTCTTTGGTCAGATTAGGTGAGTGTCCAAAATATCTCCGGACATTCTGGGGAAATGTTGCTACGTATTCACAATGTATAACCACGATTTGCATCTCTAAATATGCACATTTTCGAACAAAACATAAATGTATTGTATAACATGATGTTATAAGACTGTCATCTGATGAAGTTGTCCAAAGGTTAGTGATTAATTTTATATCTATTGCTGGTTTTTGCGAAAGCTACCTTTGCGGTGAATAAATGCGTTTGTGTGTTTGGCTATTGTGGTAAGCTAATATAATTCTATATTGTGTTTTCGCTGTAAGACACTTTAAAAAATTCGGAAATATTGGCTGAATTCACAAGATGTTTATCTTCTTGAGAATACAGGGGGTGCTATTTTCCCATTAGCATAATTTGCTCTACAGATTAAACTGCCTCTTATTCAATTATTGCTCTTACTATATGCATATAAATAATACCATTGGAAAGAAAACAATCTCTAGTTTCTAAAACCGTTTCAATTTTGTCTCTGAGTGATACACAAGTCATTTGACAGCACTTTCCCTGACCAAGAAGTAGAATGCAAGAAGTCTATGCTCGCTTCAACGCTCTGCCTATATATGGTCATGACCCCTATGACCAGAAACACACTTCATTCGCCTTCCTCTGGGTGTCAAGAGGACGTCAGAAGAGAAATTCTTTGTTTATCTGGTACTGACGTGAAATAAGACCTATTTCTTTGGCGTGACCGACAACTTCCGGTTTTCTGATTCGCACGAGTTGGAGCTGCGATTGTGTACTGTTTTGCTGGCGTTATGGATGAAAACTATCTCCGTGTCGAATTTTGTTTGATACATGTGACCATATCATCGTAATGTATGTTTTTTCAATATAGTTTAATCAGATTATTTGAATTTTTTCGGGAGTTTTGTGGTGTTCCGTTGTCTGATTTTATTTACGTTTGAGAGATCCGTGCCACTCGACCAGTACCTGTGCTAAATGGAGTGGGAAAGGAACAATTCTGAACGGAACCAACGACTCATCTTGACAAAGGACACTTTGATCAACATTCTGATGAAAGATCAGCCATAGTAAGACCCAATTTACGATGTTATATCATATCTGTTGTGCATGTGAACTGGCCGTGGGCGCCTAGCCGAATCTGCCTGGTATAGCTATGCTAATTTAGCGCTACATTTTGTTTTCGTTATAAAACATTTAATAAATCTGAAATATTGTTTGGATTCACCAGATGTTGGGCTTTCAATATCTGTACGCTGTGTATTTTTCTGAAATGTTTTAAGATGAGTAATTCGTTATATGACGTTGGTCTCTGTAATTGCTCTGGCTGGGTCAGCACTATTTCAGATTGCAGCTGCAATGTAGAACTGTGATTTATACCTGAAAAATGCACATTTTTCAACAAAAAAAACTATGCTATACCATAAATATGTTATCAGACTGTCATCTTATGAAGTTGTTTCTTGGTTAGTGGCTATATATATTTTTATTTAGTCGAATTAGTGATAGCTACTGACGCAGGAAAAAACTGTTGGGAGTAAAAAAATCGTGTCCTTTGCTAACGTGGTTAGCTAATAGATTTACATATTGTGTCTTCCCTGTAAAACATTTTAAAAATCTGAAATGGTGGCTTTATTCACAAGACCTGTATCTTTCATCTGGTGTCTTGGACTTGTGATTTAATGATATTTAGATGCTACAAGTTACTTGTGACGCTATGCTAGCTATGCTACTCAGTGGGGGGGGGCTGGGGGGTGCTACCGGATCAGGGTTGGTGACTCGTGAGAAGTTAACTTTCATTTGCTGTACACCATGTATTTTTCATAAATGTTTTATGATGAGTATTTATGTATTTCACGTTGCTCTGCAATTATTCTGGCTGCTTTGGTGCTATTTTTGATGGTGGCTGCAATGTAAAACTATGATTTATACCTCAAATATGCACATTTTCGAACAAAACATAAATGTATTGTATAACATGTTATAAGACTGTCATCTGATGAAGTTGTTTCTTGGTTAGTGACTAATTTTATCTCTATTTTGTCGGTTTTGTGAAAGCTACCTATGCGGTGGAAACATGGTGAAAATATGCTGTTGTGTGTTTGGCTATTGTGGTTAGCTAATAGAAATACATATTGTGTTTTCGCTGTAAAATATTTTAAAAATCGGAAATGATGGCTGGATTCCCAAGATGTTTATCTTTCATTTGCTGTATTGGACTTGTGATTTCATGAAAATTATATTATATGATATCCCTGTCCCATTAGGCTAGGCTATGCTAGTCAGCTTTTTTGATGAGGAGGATCCCGGATCCGCGAGGTTGATGAAGTAGAGGTTTTAATCACACCCAGACCTAACCAACATAGAGAATCAAAGCTCTCTATGGTCAGGCCGTGACAGTATCAGGATTGATAAAAAGCTATCTTTCAAAAAGCATGATAATGAATTACATTGAACAAAAAACAATCTCAACTTGCAACAATTTCAAAGATTTTACTGAGTTACAGTTCATATAAAGAAATCAGTCAATTGAAATAAATAAATTAGGCCCTAATCTATCGATTTCACATGACTGTGAATACAGATATGCATTTGTTGGTCACAGATACCTTAAAAAAAGATAGGGACGTGGATCAGAAAACCAATCATTATCTGGTGTGACCACCATTTGCCTCATGCAGTGTGACACATCTCCTTTGCATAGAGTTGATCAGGCTATTGATTGTGGCCTTATGGAATGTTGTTCCACTCCTCTTCAATTGCTGTGCGAAGTTGCTGGATATTGTCGGGAACTGGAACACGCTGTCGTACACGTCGATCCAGAGCATCCGAAACATGCTTAATGGGTGACATGTCTAGTGAGTATGCAGGTCATGGAAGAACTGGGACATTTTCAGCTTCCAGGAATTGTATACAGTGTCACGTTCCTGACCTTATTTCCTTTGTTTAGTCTTTGTTTAGTTGGTCAGTACGTGAGCTGGGTGGGTATATTCTATGTTTTGTGTCTCATTGGTTAAGGTGTGTCTGATTGGCCTGATATGGTTCTCAATCAGAGGCAGGTGTTTTACGTTGTCTCTGATTGGGAACCATATTTAGGTAGGCTGTGTTCACTGTTTGTTTGTGGGTGATTGTTCCTGTTCATTTGGTTCTTTGTTTTCACTAGGTTCACATGTTCAGGTCTGTAGCGTCGTTGGTTTCATTTCTGTTTATTGTTTTGTTCATGTTTAATAAATGTTCCAATAAATATGGAAACGTACCACGCTGCGATTTGGTCCTCCTCTCTTCCACTTAACGACGAGCGTTACATACAGATACTTGCAACATGGGGCCCTGCATTATCATGCTGAACCATGAGGTGATGGAGGCAGATGAATGTCACGGCAATGGGCCTCAGGATCACATCACGGTATCTCTGTGCATTCAAATTACCATCGATGAAATGAAATTGTGTTCGTTGTCCATAGCTTATGCCTGGCCATACTATAACCCTACCGCCACCATGGGGTTCTCTGTTGACATCAGCAAACTGCTCACCCACACGACACGCCATACTAGAGGTTGATCGATTAATAGGAATGGCCGATTAACCTCTCTGGTACAAGTGGGACACTAGCGTCCCACCTCGACAACAGCCAGTGAAATTGCAGGGCTCCAAATTCAAAACAACAGAAATCCAATAATTCAAATTCCTCAAACATACAAGCATTATCCACCATTTTAAAGATAAACTTCTTGTAAATCCAACCACAGTGTCCGATTTCAAAAAGGCTTTACTGCTAAAGCATACCATGCGATTATGTTAGGTCAGCACCTAGTCACAGAAAACCATGCAGCCATTTTTCCAGGCAAAGAGAGGAGTCACAAAAAGCAGAAATAGAGATAAAATGAATCACTAACCTTTGATGATCTTCATCAGATGGCACTCATAGGACTTCATGTTACACAATACATGTATGTTTTGTTCGATAAAGTTCATATTTATATCCAAAAATCACAGTTTACATTGGCGCGTTATGTCCAGAAATGCATTGTCTCAAACAAACATCCTGTGAAATTGCAGAGAGCCACATCAAATTACAGAAATACTCATCATAAACATTGATAAACGATACAAGTGTTAAACATACAAATAAAGATAAACTTCTCCTTAATGCAACCGCTGTGTCAGATTTCAAAAAGGCTTTACGGAGAAAGCACACTTTGCGATTATGTTAGGGCTGCACCTAGCCACAGAAACACATACAGCCATTTTCCAGCCAAGGAGAGTGTCACAAAAGTCATAAATAGCATTAAGATGAATCACTTACCTTTGATGATCTTCATCTATTGGCACTCCCAGGTCTCCATGTTAGACAATACATTTTCGTTTTGTTCGATAATGTCCCTCTTTATGACCAAATACCTCCTTTTTGTTCGCGGGTTTTGTCCAGTAATCCGAATGCTTAAGGTGCGTGCACTAATTCCAGACAAAAAGTTTTTAAAAAGTACAATAAAAGTTAGTAGAAACATGCCAATCGATGTTTAAAATCAATCCTCCGGTTGTTTTTGTCAGAAATAATCAATAATATTTCAACCGGACAAAAGCTTGGTGAATAGGAAAGGAGAAACAAGAAAGGCGCGTTCCCGATCAGGGCGCATGGCTGATGAATGGAAATTTCCACTGGCCACTGATTGAAAGTGCTGTATCTCCCTCATTTTTCAGAGTAAAAGCCTGAAACAATGCCTAAAGACTGGCCACATGTACAGGAAGCCATAGAGACCGTGAACTGGGTCCTAAGTTTTTGTATGGTGGATAGGCTTTCAATGGAAAAACAGCATTTCAAAATAATAGTACTTCCTGGTTGGATTTTCCTTGGGTTTTCTCCTGCCATATCAGTTCTGTTATAGTCACAGACATTATTTTTAACAGTTTTGGAAACTTTAGAGTGTCTTCTATCCAAATCTACTAATTATATGCATATCATATCTTCTGGGCCTGAGTAGCAGGCAGTTTAATTTGGGCACGCTTTTCATCCAAAATTCCGAATGAAGTTAATTAGGGCCGATTCCAAGTTTTCATAACAATCGGTAATCGGCATTTTTGGAGAACCGATTATGGCCGATTACATTGCACTCCAAGAGAAGACTGCGTGGCAGGCTGACTACCTGTTATGCGATGGCAGCAAGAGCCAAGGTAAGGTGCTAGCTTGCATTAAACTTATCTTAGAAAAACTATCAATCTTAACATATTCACTAGTTAACTACACATGGTTGATGATATTACTAGTTTATCTACCTTGTCCTGCGTTGCATATAATCGATGCGGTGCCTGTTAACTTCTCTGCACTACGGATCCCTTTTACGGGATCCGTACACACTGTCTGTCATCTGTCCGGTACAGTTTAAACCGGGATTCATTCGTGAAGAGCACACTTATCCAGCGTGCCAGTGGCCATCATCGTGAGCATTTGCACACTGCAGTCAGGTCAAGACCCTGGTGAGGACAAAGATCACTCAGACGGTTTCTGACAGTTTGTGCAGAAATTCTTCATTATGCAAACCCACAGTTTCATCAGTTGTCCAGGTGGCTGGTCTCAGATGATCCCGCGGGTAAAGAAGTGGAGGTCCTGGGCTGGCGTGGTTACATGTGGTCTGTGTTTGTGAGGCCAGTTGGACATATAGCCAAATTCTCTAAAATGACGTTGGAGGCTGTGTAGGTAGAGTAATGAACATTCAATTATCTGGCAACAGTTAATGTTTATAAACATTTTGTGTTTATATTTCAGTACAGTTAAGATTTTTGATTTTTTTTCTAGGAATGCCTTTCTTTAAATAGCAGAAAATAAATAATTCAGTCACCATTCATACAAGTTATAGACTATGGCAATATTGTCCATATGAATGCAGCTGCCACTGTATTGAAGCCATTAGTCACAGTTTATCAAAGCGCACTCCACTTTATTATGGGCAATAGCTTCAGTACACACTGCATTCTGTATCAGAAAGTAGGCTGGCCCTCTTTGAAGTCTCGTAGATCGATGCATTGCACTCTTGTTTATAAAGCATTCCTGCATAAACTTCCGCCGTACCTTACCACATTTTTAACTTCCAGATATACAAGATACCAGACTCGGTCTCAGGGATGGCTAACTCAAATCGAATCAAATCAAATGTTATTTGTCACATGTGCAAAAATACAACAGGTGTAGTTGACCTTTCCTTGAAATGCTTACTTACAAGCCCTTAACCAACAATGCAGTTTTATGAAAATAGAGTTAAGAAAATATTTACTGAATAAACTAAAGTAAAAAAATAAATAAATAAAACATGTGATTGGGTATAGGTTAGTCGAGGTAATTTGTACATGTAGGTAGGGGTAAAGTGACTATGTCATGCGGTAGCAGAGAGAACAGTCTATGACTTCGGTGACTGGAGTCTTCGACCATTTTTTGCACCTTTCTCTAACACCGCATAGAAACTCTGGAGATCCCTTTGATCTGTTTTTAGTTTAGTTTTTTTTTGGCACCTTACTTGTGGAATAATCTCCAAGGCTCTCTCATATAAGTTGTTTTGCTTTTCGTGTATTGGTGTGAAAATGTATGTGTACAGTATATTTATGTGTATAGTGTATATTGATGTGTATTAATATGTACAGTACCAGTCAAAAGTTTGAACACACCTACTCATTCAAGGGTTTTTCTAAATATTTTACTATTTTCTACATTGTAGAATAATAGTGAAGACATCAAAACTAGAAATAGTACATATGTAATGTAACCCAAAAAGTTTTAAAAGTTTTAAACAAATCAAAATATATTAAACATTTTAGATTCTTCAAAGTGCCACCCATTGCCTTGATGAGAGCTTTGCACACTCTTGGCATTCTCTCAACCAGCTTCACATGGAATGCTTTTCCAATAGTTTTGAAGTCGTTCCCACATACGCTGAGCACTTGTTGGCTGCTTTTCCTTCACTCTTTTAGATTCTTCAAAGATTCTTCACTCTTTTAGATCCTTCCGCTTCGCTCCTCAGGTAGTATCACATTTTCACATTCTCATTTCATTTCATTACAGTACAACGGTTTGATTTGTTTAATCTTAGCTAGCTACTTAGCCGTCTTTGTATCAAAGATAATTGCGTAGCTAGCCAGCTATTCTTCGTTCTTTTAACGTAACTCTTAACGTAACGTAGTCAACACTGCTACCTAGCCAGCTAGCCACCGAACAGCAACACTGTAGTAACTATTACATTCAACGGAACGACTCGATTAGTGTAGTGTTAGCTAGCTACATAGTTGTCTTTGCTGTCTTTGTTTCTAAGATAACTGCGTAGTTTAGACTAATTCGGTTAGCTAGCCAGCTATTTTTCGTCCTTTTAACGTAACGTAACGTAGTCAACACTGCTCGCTAGCCAGCTAGCCACCGAATAGCAACACTGTAGAAACTATTACATTCAACGGATCAACGGAACGATTGATTAGTGTAGTGTTAGCTAGCTACATAGTTGTCTTTGCTGTCCTTGTATCTAAGACAATTGTGTAGTTTATACTAATTAACGAGCCAGTTACCGAGGTTACATAGCTAGCTACCGAGGTTACCTAGCCAGCGACACTCTCAAACAAAGTCAACAACGCAGCCACTGCTAGCTAGCCCACTTCCGCAGTACTGTATCATTTTAATAATTTTGGTCAATAAGATTTCTGCAACGCAAGCTTAACTTTCTGAACATTCGAGACGTGTAGTTCACGTGTCATTCCAATCTCCTTTGCATTAGCGTAGCCTCTTCTGTAGCCTGTCAACTATGTGTCTGTCTATCCCTGTTCTCTCCTCTCTGCACAGACCATACAAACGCTTCACACCGCGTGGCCGCGGCCACCCTAACCTGGTGGTCCCAGCGCGCACCACCCACGTGGAGTCCCAGGTCTCCGGCAGCCTCTGGAACTGCCGATCTGCGGCCAACAAGGCAGAGTTCATCTCAGCCTATGCTTCCCTCCAGTCCCTCGACTTCTTGGCACTGACGGAAACATGGATCACCACAGATAACACTGCTACTCCTACTGCTCTCTCCTCGTCTGCCCACGTGTTCTCGCACACCCCGAGAGCTTCTGGTCAGCGGGGTGGCGGCACCGGGATCCTCATCTCTCCCAAGTGGTCTTTCTCCCTTTCTCCCCTTACCCATCTGTCTATCGCCTCCTTTGAATTCCATGCTGTCACAGTTACCAGCCCTTTCAAGCTTAACATCCTTATCATTTATCGCCCTCCAGGTTCCCTTGGAGAGTTCATCAATGAGCTTGATGCCCTGATAAGCTCCTTTCCTGAGGACGGCTCACCTCTCACAGTTCTGGGTGACTTTAACCTCCCCACGTCTACCTTTGACTCATTCCTCTCTGCCTCCTTCTTTCCACTCCTCTCCTCTTTTGACCTCACCCTCTCACCTTCCCCCCCTACTCACAAGGCAGGCAATACGCTCGACCTCATCTTTACTAGATGCTGTTCTTCCACTAACCTCATTGCAACTCCCCTCCAAGTCTCCGACCACTACCTTGTATCCTTTTCCCTCTCGCTCTCATCCATCACTTCCCACACTGCCCCTACTCGGATGGTATCGCGCCGTCCCAACCTTCGCTCTCTCTCCCCCGCTACTCTCTCCTCTTCCATCCTATCATCTCTTCCCTCTGCTCAAACCTTCTCCAACCTATCTCCTGATTCTGCCTCCTCAACCCTCCTCTCCTCCCTTTCTGCATCCTTTGACTCTCTATGTCCCCTATCCTCCAGGCCGGCTCGGTCCTCCCCTCCTGCTCCGTGGCTCGACGACTCATTGCGAGCTCACAGAACAGGGCTCCGGGCAGCCGAGCGGAAATGGAGGAAAACTCGCCTCCCTGCGGACCTGGCATCCTTTCACTCCCTCCTCTCTACATTTTCCTCTTCTGTCTCTGCTGCTAAAGCCACTTTCTACCACTCTAAATTCCAAGCATCTGCCTCTAACCCTAGGAAGCTCTTTGCCACCTTCTCCTCCCTCCTGAATCCTCCTCCCCCTCCTCCCCCCTCCTCCCTCTCTGCAGATGACTTCGTCAACCATTTTGAAAAGAAGGTCGACGACATCCGATCCTCGTTTGCTAAGTCAAACGACACCGCTGGTTCTGCTCACACTGCCCTACCCTGTGCTCTGACCTCTTTCTCCCCTCTCTCTCCAGATGAAATCTCGCGTCTTGTGACGGCCGGCCGCCCAACAACCTGCCCGCTTGACCCTATCCCCTCCTCTCTTCTCCAGACCATTTCCGGAGACCTTCTCCCTTACCTCACCTCGCTCATCAACTCATCCTTGACCGCTGGCTACGTCCCTTCCGTATTCAAGAGAGCGAGAGTTGCACCCCTGCTGAAAAAACCTACACTCGATCCCTCCGATGTCAACAACTACAGACCAGTATCCCTTCTTTCTTTTCTCTCCAAAACTCTCGAACGTGCCGTCCTTGGCCAGCTCTCCCGCTATCTCTCTCAGAATGACCTTCTTGATCCAAATCAGTCAGGTTTCAAGACTAGTCATTCAACTGAGACTGCTCTTCTCTGTATCACGGAGGCGCTCCGCACTGCTAAAGCTAACTCTCTCTCCTCTGCTCTCATCCTCCTAGACCTATCGGCTGCCTTCGATACTGTGAACCATCAGATCCTCCTCTCCACCCTCTCCGAGTTGGGCATCTCCGGCGCGGCCCACGCTTGGATTGCGTCCTACCTGACAGGTCGCTCCTACCAGGTGGCGTGGCGAGAATCTGTCTCCTCACCACGTGCTCTCACCACTGGTGTCCCCCAGGGCTCTGTTCTAGGCCCTCTCCTATTCTCGCTATACACCAAGTCACTTGGCTCTGTCATAACCTCACATGGTCTCTCCTATCATTGCTATGCAGACGACACACAATTAATCTTCTCCTTTCCCCCTTCTGATGACCAGGTGGCGAATCGCATCTCTGCATGTCTGGCAGACATATCAGTGTGGATGACGGACCACCACCTCAAGCTGAACCTCGGCAAGACGGAGCTGCTCTTCCTCCCGGGGAAGGACTGCCCGTTCCATGATCTCGCCATCACGGTTGACAACTCCATTGTGTCCTCCTCCCAGAGCGCTAAGAACCTTGGCGTGATCCTGGACAACACCCTGTCGTTCTCAACTAACATCAAGGCGGTGGCCCGTTCCTGTAGGTTCATGCTCTACAACATCCGCAGAGTACGACCCTGCCTCACACAGGAAGCGGCGCAGGTCCTAATCCAGGCACTTGTCATCTCCCGTCTGGATTACTGCAACTCGCTGTTGGCTGGGCTCCCTGCCTGTGCCATTAAACCCCTACAACTCATCCAGAACGCCGCAGCCCGTCTGGTGTTCAACCTTCCCAAGTTCTCTCACGTCACCCCGCTCCTCCGCTCTCTCCACTGGCTTCCAGTTGAAGCTCGCATCCGCTACAAGACCATGGTGCTTGCCTACGGAGCTGTGAGGGGAACGGCACCTCAGTACCTTCAGGCTCTGATCAGGCCCTACACCCAAACAAGGGCACTGCGTTCATCCACCTCTGGCCTGCTCGCCTCCCTACCACTGAGGAAGTACAGTTCCCGCTCAGCCCAGTCAAAACTGTTCGCTGCTCTGGCACCCCAATGGTGGAACAAACTCCCTCACGACGCCAGGACAGCGGAGTCAATCACCACCTTCCGGAGACACCTGAAACCCCACCTCTTCAAGGAATACCTAGGATAGGATAAAGTAATCCTTCTGAACACCCCCCCCCCCCCTTAAAAGATTTAGATGCACTATTGTAAAGTGGTTGTTCCACTGGATGTCATAAGGTGAATGCACCAATTTGTAAGTCGCTCTGGATAAGAGCGTCTGCTAAATGACTTAAATGTAAATGTTAAATGTACTCTGCGGTCTAACTCATCCCAAACCATTTCAATTCGGTTGAGGTCGGGTGATTGTGGAGGCCAGGTCATCTGATGCAGTACTCCATCACTCTAATTCTTGGTCAAATAGCCCTTACACAGCCTGGAGGTGTGTTGGGTCATTGTCCTGTTGAAAAACAAATGACAGTCCCACTAAGCGCAAACCAGATGGGATGGCGTATCACTGCAGAATGCTGTGGTAGCAATGCTGGATAAGAGTGCCTTGAATTCTAAATAAATCACAGAAAGTGTCCCCAGCAAAGCACCCCCACACCATCACAACACCTCTTGCATGCTTCACGGTGGGAACCACACATGCATAGATAATCCGTTCACCTACTCTGCATCTGGCAAAGTCACGGCGGTTGGAACCAAAAATCTTAAATTTGGACTCATCAGACCAAAGGACAGATTTCCGCTGGTCTAATGTCCATTGCTCATATTTCTTGGCCCAAGCAAGTCTCTTCTTATTATTGGTGTCCTTTAGTAGTGGTTTCTTTGCAGCAACTCAACCATGAATGCCTGATTTACTGATTGACTGATCTTCATGTCTTAAAGTAATGATGGACTGGCATTTCTCTTTGCTCATTTTGAGCTGTTCTTGTCATAATATGGACTTGGTATTTTACCAAATAGGGCTATCTTCTGTATACCACCTCTATCTTGTCACAACACAACTGATTGACTCAAACACATTAAGAAGGAAATAAATTCCCCAAAATTTACTTTTAAAAAGGCACACCTGTAAATTGATATACATTCCAGGTGACTACCTCATTAAACTGGTTGAGAGAATGCCAAGAATGTGCAAAGCTGTCATCAAGGCAAAGGGTGGCTACTTTGAGGATGACTCAACACTATACATATCAGCTACTACAGTGACTGAAATGACTGCAACCCTTAACAAAGAGTTTCAGTTAGTTTCAGAGTGGGTGGAAAGGAATAAGTTAGTCCTAAATATTTCAAAAACTAAAATCATTGTATCTGTAACTGTCATGGTCAAGGCATATTGATACAACAGTAGCTAAGATGGGGAGAAGTATGTTCATAAGGCGCTGCTCTACCTTCTTGACAGCACTGTCAACAAGGCAGGTCCTAAAAAATGGAATGAGTTGGTGTGTTCAAACTTTTGACTGGTACTGTATATACGGCTGATCTGTAAAAGAGACTGCTCGTCTCAGCCTGACTCCCTGTCAAAATGAAGTTTAAATAAAAAATGAATACAAAATTGTTTTGGATCCTATTATATATTAAGATGCTCAAACTATTACACGTTTACTTTGATATATGAAGTGTCCAGTGCCACTCAGTTGACATGCAATATCTACAGGTGTCTTCAGCTAGCTTAGCTGTAAACTTACTCGTTGTGCATGCAGTTGATAATTGATAAATTAATGTGGACAATCTTTGTCTATATGAGCTGAATAAAAGTGTTTTATCATATGTCACACCCTTAAAGGTGGAGGACTGTTCCTCGGTGTGTACCCAAGACATATTGATATATACAGTTGAAACAGTGTAAACCATAATGACTCACAGTGAAACCTGGGGGAATTGGCACACGGTCTGTATACAGCAAATCACAACCTGACAGGATTGGATTACAAAATCAACATCTCCTTGCACAGGTAGTTTACAATATGTCTCGAGCAGATTAATCATACATAAAACACATTTATTACATGTCCAGTGTTTCACATTGGCATAGTAACATCTTATGAATGAGGGCACTTAGTATAATCTGGGGCTATTATTGCCTCTCTATGTCACCCTGTAGTGGCCATGGTTGCTGAGGTGAAATCAGAATGGATGGGCCTTTTTTCTCTTCTATTTTTTGGTGTGTGAAATATCTGTGCAATTAGTTTCAAAGTTGATGTTTTAATAGGAGGGAGGAGAGGAGAGTGCAGGGCAGTGCCAGGAATAAAGAGTTTTTCAGGTGTGGTCGTAAACGTGTCCTTCGGTAAAGGATATCAAAGACTTGTCAACGTTCTGCTCTATCAGCGGAATGGGATGCCTGCAGGAAGAAAGTAACCACGGAAACGTAGAACATGGCAGTTCTGGAACCAATTACATTGTTCTCCTTTAGCCTTGAGGAATGTGGCGACATGCCTGAAGTGATCGTATGCGCTTTCTTTTCCAGCATAGGACCAAACAGAATGTGCAGGGAAATCCCAATGCCTTTACAGTTATACCTTTTGAAGGCAGATTTGTTTCATTGTTTTACTTTAAATCATTGTGTCCTGTTCATTTCTTTACTCTAAATAATTTCCAGGGGTTAAGAAAGTTCTACCTCCACAGATGTCATTTAAAAACAATCACCTTTAAAAAAAGTTGCCTCTTCTTTTCATTTTCACTCTCTTTCTGACAGATGAGTTCAAGACCTTCCTTATGAGGCTCCCGCAGAACTTCTTCCTGAACGTGTCGACTATCCAGCACCTGTGGTCGTTGGATGGCGTGTTCCAGTGGCGCTATGAGCAGCTGGAGAACAGCATGAGTGTGCTCTTCAGACGAGCCCAGAGAGTGGTGTTCAAGCTCTTCAGCCTCAGCAAGAGGTGCCAGAGGCAGCCTCACATCCGCCTACCCAGAGAATGGTAAGAGTCCCGCTCTGCTCCTACAATTACACCTCTTTCCACTGAGCCCCAATTACACTTTAATCACCCATCCAGGAAGCTGATAGCGATCCTCTCTACCTCTCCCTGTGTGAGTGGGAGAAACAGGGAGCCAGCCAAGTAATGTTTATCTACTTTATTACTGCAGCTCTGAAGAAAACTGGAAGTACTATACTTTTTTTTGTGAAGAGAAATCTCCATAGACTGTGGAGAGATGGAGAGAGAAAGTGGAATGTTTGTCAGTTTGCCTGGGAGTGAAGCGGAACACTTGAAAGGCTAAAACTTGAAAGGCTCCCCTACGTCCCGTTCGTTCGCAGCACTTCACACAGACGATATATGATTGATTTCACTTCCTGGGGCCAGTTCCACTGCTAACAATGAAATCAAATCAAATCATTGAATCAAATATAATTTGTCACATGATTCATAAACAACAAGTACAGACTAAGAGTGAAATGCTTACTTTTCCAACAATGCAGAGTTAAAGATAAAGATTAAACATAGAAATAGCAACAAGAGGAATAAATACACAGCGAATAACAAATAACATAGATAGATATACAATGGGGAGAACAAGTATTTGACACACTGCTGATTTTGCAGGTTTTCCTACTTACAAAGCATGTAGAGGTCTGTAATTTTTCAGAAAATCCAGAAAATCACATTGTATGATTTTTAAGTAATTAATTTGCATTTTATTGCATGACATAAGTATTTGATCACCTACCAACCAGTAAGAATTCCGGCTCTCACAGACCTGTTAGTTTTTCTTTAAGAAGCCCTCCTGTTCTCCACTCATTACCTGTATTAACTGCACCTGTTTGAACTCGTTACCTGTATAAAAGAGGTGTGTGCCTCAGACCAGAGAGCTGTGTAAGGACATCAGGGTTAAATTTGTAGACCTGCACAGGGCTGGGATGGGCTACAGGACAATAGGCAAGCAGCTTGGTGAGAAGGCAACGACTGTTGGCGCAATTATTAGAAAATGGAAGAAGTTCAAGATGACGGTCAATCACCCTCGGTCTGGGGCTCCATGCAAGATCTAACCCCGTGGGGCATCAATGATCATGAGGAAGGTGAGGGATCAGCCCAGAACTACATGGCAGGACCTGGTCAATGACCTGAAGAGAGCTGGGACCACAGTCTCAAAGAAAACCATTAGTAACACACTACGCCGTCATGGATTAAAATCCTGCAGCGCACGCAAGGTCCCCCTGCTCAAGCCAGCGCATGTCCAGGCCCGTCTGAAGTTTGCCAATGACCATCTGGATGATCCAGAGGAGGAATGGGAGAAGGTCATGTGGTCTGATGAGACAAAAATAGAGCTTTTTGGTCTAAACTCCACTCGCCGTGTTTGGAGGAAGAAGAAGGATGAGAACAACCCCAAGAACACCATCCCAACCGTGAAGCATGGAGGTGGAAACATCATTCTTTGGGGATGCTTTTCTGCAAAGGGGACAGGACGACTGCACCGTTTTGAGGGGAGGATGGATGGGGCCATGTATCGCGAGATCTTGGCCAACAACCTCTTTCCCTCAGTAAGAGCATTGAAGATGGGTCGTGGCTGGGTCTTCCAGCATGACAACGACCCGAAACACACAGCCAGGGCAACTAAGGAGTGGCTCCGTAAGAAGCATCTCAAGGTCCTGGAGTGGCCTTGCCAGTCTCCAGACCTGAACTCAATAGAAAATCTTTGGAGGGAGCTGAAAGTCCGTATTGCCCAGCAACAGCCCCGAAACCTGAAGGATCTGGAGAAGGTCTGTATGGAGGAGTGGGCCAAAATCCCTGCTGCAGTGTGTGCAAACCTGGTCAAGAACTACAGGAAACGTATGATCTCTGTAATTGCAAACAAAGGTTTCTGTACCAAATATTAAGTTCTGCTTTTCTGATGTATCAAATACTTATGTCATGCAATAAAATGCAAATTAATTACTTAAAAATCATACAATGTGATTTTCTGGATTTTTGTTTTAGATTCCGTCTCTCACAGTTGAAGTGTATCTATGATAAAAATTACAGACCTCTACATGCTTTGTAAGTAGGAAAACCTGCAAAATCGGCAGTGTATCAAATACTTGTTCTCCCCACTGTATATAGGTTGTACAAAATAACATGGCTTTACACAGGGAGTAAAAAAATAACATGGCTATATACAGAGAGTAGAAAATAACATGGCTATATACAGGGAGTAGAAAGGAACATGGATATACAGTGCATTCGGAAAGTATTTAGACCCCTTCACTTTTTCCACATTTTGTTATGTTACAGCCTTATTCTAAAATAGTTTTTTTTTTACTCATCAATCTACACTTTTAGACATTTTTGCTAATTTATTACAAATAACAAACAGAAAAAACGTATTTACATAAGTATTCAGACCCTTTGCTAAGAGACTCGAAAATGAGCACAGGTGCAACCTGTTTCCATTGATCATCCTTGAGATGTTTGTACAACTTGATTGTAATCCACCTGTGGTAAATTCAATTGATCGGACATGATTTGGAAAGGCACACACCTCTCTATATAAGATCGCACAGTTGACAGTGCATGTTAGAATAAAAACCAAGCCATGAGGTCAAAGGAATTGTCTGTAGAGCTCTGAGACAGGATTGTGTCAAGGCACAGATATGGGGAAGGGTACCAAAACATTTCTGCAGTATTGAAGGTCCCCAAGAACACAGTGACCTCCATCGTTCTTCAATGGTGCAGAACCCCCAACACTCTTCCTAGAGCTGGCCGCCCAACCAAACTCTGTTTATGGGTTAGTATGTGTGAGTTTATGGGTTAGAGTCCAGTGTGTGTGCAGAGAGTCAGTGCAAGAGAATTAGTAAAAAAAAAAGTAAATGCAGGTAGCCCGGGTACTCATTTGATTAGCTATTTAGCAGCCGTGTTTAGCAGTCTTATGGCTTGGGGGTAGAAGTTGTTCATGGTCCTGCTGGTTCCAGACTTGGTGCACTGCACTTGGTGCACTTGCCATCCAGTAGCCGAGAGAACAGTCTTTAACAATTTTTTAAGGCCTTCCTCTGACACTGCCTGAATAGAAGTCCTGAATGGCAGAGATTATGACCACAGTGATGTACTGGGCCGTATTCATCACCCTCTGTTGCGCCTTGCAGTCGAGAGCCTTGTAGTTGCCGTACCACGCTGTAATGCAGCCGTTCAAGATGCTCTCAATGGTGCAGCTGTAGAACTTTTTGAGGATCTGAGGGTCCATGCCAAATCTTTTCAGCCTCCTGAGGGGGAAGCGATGCTGTCGTCCCCTCTTCACAACTGAGTGTGTGTGTGTGGACCATGTTAATTCCTTAGTGATGTGGACACCGAGGAACTTGAAACTCTTGACCCACTTCACTACAGCCCCCTCAATGTGTATGGGGGCGTGCTCCCCCCTACATTTTATGCAGGCCACAATCAGCTCCTTTGTTTTGCTGAAGTTGAGTAAAAGGTTGTTGTCCTGACACCACACTGCCAGGTCTCTGACCTCCTCCCTAAAGGCTGCTTCATCGTCGTTGTGTCTGTCACGTTCCTGACCTTATTTCCTTTGTTTAGTATTGTTTAGTTGGTCAGGACGTGAGCTGGGTGGGCATTCTGTGTTATGTGTTTCTATGTTGGGTTCATTCAACTAGCCTGATATGGTTCTCAATCAGGGGCAGGTGTTTTACGTTTCCTCTGATTGAGAACCATATTAAGGTAGGCTGTTCTCACTGTTTGTTTGTGGGTGATTGTTGCTGTGTCTGTGTTTGTTTCACCACACGGTACTGTTTCGTTTCGGTCGTTCGTTTGTTCCTACCTGTTCGTGCGTTCATGTTTTATGTGTTCTCAAGTTCAGGTCTGTTAACGTCGTTTATTATTTTGTAGTTTGTTCAAGTGTTTTTTTCGTCTTCATTATTATTATTAAAATTATTATGTATTCAACCCACGCTGCGTTTTGGTCCGATCCTTGCTCCTCTTCAGCTGAGGAGGAAGACGAGCGTTACAGAATCACCCACCAACCAAGGACCAAGCAGCGTGGTAACAGGCAGCGGCAGCAGGAGCAGCGCAAGGAGGAATGGACATGGGAAGACGTTTTGGACGGCAAGGGTTGCTACACATGGGAGGAGATCCTGGATGGAAAGGATCGCCTCCCATGGGAACAGGTGGAGGCAGCTAGGAGAGCAGAGGCAACCGGAGAGAGGAAGTGTTGCTACAGGGGAGTGTTGCGAAGTCAGGTAAGAGACCTGCGCCAACTCCCCGAGCTTACCGTGGAGAGCGAAAGTACGGGCAGACACCGTGTTATGCGGTAAAGCGCACGGTGTCTCCTGTACGTGTGCATAGCCCGGTGCGGTACATTCCAGCTCCACGTATCGGCCGGGCTAGATTGAGCATTGAGCCAGGTGCCATGAAGCCGGCTCAACGCGTCTGGTCTCCAGTGCGTCTCCTCGGGCCGGCATACATGGCACCAGCCTTACGCATGGTGTCCCCGGTTCGCCAACACAGCCCAGTGCGGGTTATTCCACCTCCCTGCACCGGTCGGGCTACGGGGAGCATTCAACCAGGTAAGGTTGGGCAGGCTCGGTGCTCAAGGGAGCCAGTACGCCTGCACGGTCCGGTATATCCTGTGCCACCTCCCCGCCCCAGCCCAGTACTACCAGTGCCTACACCACGCACCAGGCTTCCAGTGCGTCTCCAGAGCCCTGTTCCTCCTCCACGCACTCGCCCTGTGGTGCGTGTCTCCAGCCCGGTACCACCAGTTCCGGCACAACGCACCAAGCCTCCTGTGCGTCTCCAGAGCCCTGTGCGCCCTGTTGCTTCTCCCCGTACTAGCCTTAAGGTGCATGTCCTTAGCCCGGTACCACCAGTTCCGGCACCACGCACTAGGCCTACTGTGCGCCTCAGCCGGCCAGAGTCTGCCGTCTGCCAAGCGCCGTCGGCACTGCCCGTCTGCCCAGCGCCGTCTGAAGTGCCCGTCTGCCCAGCGCCATCTGAGCCGCCCGTCTGTCCTGAGCCTTCAAAGCCGCCCGTCTGTCCTGAGCCTTCAGAGCCGTCCGTCTGTCCTGAGCCTTCAGAGCCGTCCGTCAGTCAGGAGCCGCTAGAGCCGTCAGTCAGGAGCCGCTAGAGCCGTCCGTCAGTCAGGAGCCGCTAGAGCCGTCCGTCAGTCAGGAGCCGCCAGAGCCGCCCGCCAGACAGGAGCCGCCAGAGCCGCCCGCCAGACAGGAGCCGCCAGAGCCTTCCGCCAGACAGGAGCCGCCAGAGCCGCCCGTCAGACAGGAGCCGCCAGAGCCGCCCGCCAGCCAGGAGCCGCCAGAGCCGCCCGCCAGCCAGGAGCCGCCAGAGCCGTCAGCCAGCCATGACCTGCCCGAGCCGCCAGCCAGCCATGACCTGCCAGAGCCGCCAGCCAGCCATGACCTGCCAGAGCCGCCAGCCAGCCATGACCAGCCAGAGCCGCCAGCCAGCCATGACCTGCCAGAGCCGTCAGCCAGCCATGACCTGCCAGAGCCGTCAGCCAGCCATGACCTGCCCGAGCCGTCAGCCAGCCATGACCTGCCAGAGCCGTCAGCCAGCCATGACCTGCCAGAGCCGTCACTCAGTCCGGAGCTGCCCCTCAGTCCGGTGCTGCCCCTCAGTCCGGTGCTGCCCCTCAGTCCGGAGCTGCCCATCAGTCCGGTGCTGCCCCTCAGTCCGGTGCTGCCCCTCAGTCCAGTGTTGCCCCTCAGTCCAGTGTTGCCCCTTAGTCCGGTGCTGCCCCTTAATCCAGTGGGGTTAATTTGGAGGGTCACCATTAAAAGGAGGCCACGGAAGCGGGGATTAACTATGGTGGGGTGGGGGCCACGTCCAGAGCCAGAGCCGCCACCGTGGACAGATGCCCACCCAGACCCTCCCCTATAGGTTCAGGTTTTGCGGCCGTAGTCCGCACCTTGGGGGGGGGGGGGTACTGTCACGTTCCTGACCTTATTTCCATTGTTTAGTATTGTTTAGTTGGTCAGGACGTGAGCTGGGTAGGCATTCTATGTTATGTGTTTCTATGTTGGGTTCATTCAACTAGCCTTATATGGTTCTCAATCAGGGGCAGGTGTTTTACGTTTCCTCTGATTGAGAACCATATTAAGGTAGGCTGTTCTCACTGTTTGTTTGTGGGTGATTGTTGCTGTGTCTGTGTTTGTTTCACCACACGGTACTGTTTCGTTTCGTTCGTTCGTTTGTTCCTACCTGTTCGTGCGTTCATGTTTTATGTGTTCTCAAGTTCAGGTCTGTTAACGTCGTTTATTATTTTGTAGTTTGTTCAAGTGTTTTTTTCGTCTTCGTTATTATTATAAAAATTATTATGTATTCAACCCACGCTGCGTTTTGGTCCGATCCTTGCTCCTCTTCAGCCGAGGAGGAAGACGAGCGTTACAGTGTCAGTTCCTACCACCGTTACGTCATCAGCAAAGTTGATGAAGGTGTTGGAGTCATGCGCGGCCTCGCAGTCGTTGGTGAACTTGGAATACAGGAGAGTACTAAGCACACACCGTGTTGATGGTCAGCATGGCGGATGTGTTGTTGCCTACCCTCACCTCCTAGGGGCGGCCCGTCAGGTAGTTCAGGATCCAGTTTCAGAGGGAAGTGTTCAGTCCCACGGTCCTGAGCTTGTTGATGAGCTTGGAGGGGACTATTGTGTTGAATGCCAAGCTGTAGTCAATAAACAGCATTCTTACATATTGATTCCCTTTGTCCAGGTTTGTAAGGGCAGTGTGGACTACAATAGAGATTGTATCATCTGTGGATGTGTTGGGGCGGTTTGCGAATTGGAGTGGCGCAAGAGTGTCTGGGATGATGGTGTTGATGTGAGCCATAACAAGCCTTTCAAAGCATTTCATGGCTAAAGATGTGGGTGTGATAGTCATTTAGGCAGGTTACCTTGACCTTCTTGGTCATGATGACTATGGTGGTCTGCTTGAAACAAGTTGGTTTTACGGACTGGTTCAGGGATTGGTTGAACATTTCAGTAAAGAAACTTGCCAGCTGGTCAGCACATGCTCTGCGTATGCGTCTTGGTAATCCGTCTGGTCCTGTTAACCTGATTAAAAGTCTTGCATCGGCTACGGAGAGCGTGATCACACAGTCATCCGGAACAGCTGGTGCTGTCATGCACGGTTCAATGTTGCTTGCCTTGATGCGAGCATGGTAGACTCGCGCCGCTGGTCAGCTCGCGGCTGGATTTCCCTTTGTTAACTGTGATAGTTTACATGTCCTGACACGTTGTTGAGTGTCAGAGCCGGCGTAGTAGGATTCGATCTTAGGAAGTGTTCAAAATGTACACAATTGTTACCCGGAAGAAAATGGGGGTGTCATGCTTTTTCACTTTCATTCAGGCGAGGGTTTAGTATTTTTACATTTGGTCCAGGGGAGGGTCATGTAATTTGTAATCGGTTAACAAACCTAACGCAATGGTAAATCTAAGCGCTGGCGGTAGCACTGTTGGTTCGGGGGGGGTGTCAAAAAGTATCAGAGCAGTGCTAGCGGTGGCACAAACTGACTTTTGATGAATAAACCAGTTGTGGGTGTGTCAAGGCTTTGCCCCTCACTGGCCAATCAGAACGTCCTCCATGGCTAAATATGTGGTTTCTTCAAGTTGTGTAGTTATGGTATTTTATGTAATAGAGTTTGTTACACAACTTGTAGAAACGAAATAACAAAACGTAGACCAATCCCATCTTTGCTAAAATGTTAACTTGAACCTGTTTGCAGCCGACATTGTTCTAAGTAATTGCATGGCTTCAATGGGTAAATATATACATAGCATGCATACTGATATAAGGGCTAGGCCTACTTTAAATTGCATTATGGCTAAGCATGGACATGCCGAACCTTGTCAATAAGCAAGATAAAAAATCATTTATTGATAAGGTCTAAAAAGAGAGCCATAATTATAATCAAATTCAAAACAAAACGAAACAACTTGTTTTAATAAGGCAGTTGTCCGTACCTCTCTGTCAGTTTAAGCTAGAGATATTCTGTTTTTTGCATTGGATGTGTCTCAATCCACTGCATCCGCCTATGTAACACTTCCGCATCTGCTAGAGCAGTGTTTGTCAGACCATGAGATATCCCGAAAATCAATCTTCTCACAAAATCATCTGTAGTGTCCGAACCGTTTGGCCTAGAACCCATTATGACCCTCACAAACACAATGGTATTCTCTATGATTCCCACAAGCGTCTTGGAACTCATCTAAAGTCGGTACAGCTGATCTTCCAACTTCTGTCTATAGCTTCCAAACAGTTTGAGATACACATTTGTGTAAAGGAGAGTCTCATGAACACATACATGTCGGTTGTTTTGCTCTAGGACACTCACAGATTTCACAAGACTCATCTGATTGTCCCCCAGTACCAGTCAAAAAAATGTATGGCACTACAGTACTAGCCAAAAGTTTGGACACACCTACTCATTCTTTATTTTTTTATACAATTTTCTACATTTTAGAACAATAGTGAAGATATCAAACTATGAAATAACACTTATGGAAACATGTAGTAACCAAGAAAGTGTTAAACAAATCAAAATATAATTTATATTTGAGATTCTTCAAAGTAGCAAAGCTTTGCCTTGATGACAGCTTCGCACACTCTTATATACTGCTTTGCACACTCTTATATGTGTACACAGACAAGGCCTACTGAGGAGTACTGGAGGTAAGCTTGCTACTGATATAATTGATTACAATATATATATATATATATTTATGTTTCATCGCATATAATGGAGCTATTTATCAGCATTATTGACCTCACATTAAGCCACTTGAGTAATTGACATAAATTACATTACTATGAAGCGGTGGCTGAGGAGATGGACAGCGCATGGGTGGTTAATTTGAGCAGTCCTAATTCATTTAAACGGTCTTCATTTTCGTTTGACTTTAGGCTACTAACAACAAGAGGTCTTTCTGTTGGAGCCTATTTCTTCCTATTCAAGGAATAAGAGGTAGGCCTACCTGTTTGACAGACAGAATTATTGTCTACTATCCATAGATTTTGTCAGCCATTTCCTTCAGTCACCATGCACTCCTTAAATATCCCAGTGTCAGTGAGGGAAGGGCTTAATGTGTTAACTTAAAACCAGGGCTCGAATTGAGGGGGTGGGTGAGGGTATGTGATGGTATTGTGGCTTTTGTTAAGATCTATAGCAACGCTTTAGTCCTCGATGCTAGACACAAGCTGTAAAATGCACGGGAAAGATGAGACTCTAATGCATATGGGATATCTATTGTTTGTCTGTATGACATTCAGAGGCTGCGCTACAAACTTCTGTAGCCGAGGAGACAAAAAATTTACTTTGATTGGGAAGTAATGTGTGATTCTGTCACAATCAATTGAAGTTCAACATTTCAACATGCTATCTCTAAATCAGTCAGGAGCAATCCAGGAATAATTATTTAGGCTAAATTAATATTTCAAGGCTAGCCTGCCATTTAAGAAATAAATTGTGAAGAATTTGTGACATGCTACAGGCTGGCAGGACCGCTCAGCATTTCAACAACACATCAATAACAGCACTTCAACAACATGCCTATAAATATAGGCTGTATAAAATGACATTTCGAAAAAGTATTATTTCGAATTAAATAATAATTAAAAGAAAAATGCCTTATTAGACTATACTGTACATTCATTCTACAGTGCCTTTAAATTAACTTTTAGAAACACGAGTTTGGCCAGTCTTTGGTTTGAGGATCATGTGGTGTGCTATGCATGCCTGGTTTGTTAATATAGTTTAGCAAATGCTCTTATATTCCCATGCCCTAATTACAGTCAACACAAATCTATTTTGGAACAACACCCTCTTGGAATAAAATATAATAAATGAGAAAATGACAGTTTCCAAAATGAAAAAAAGTTACAAGTGCATATAGGCCTACCTGATGATATGCGGCTCCTGTGTAATTTAAAAAATAAATAAAAACAATAGCCTGTATAGAAATCAAACTTTCCGGTGTTGCAACCTGCGCTCATTCATTATCATGTTCTGTTTTGGTATTAAAAGTATCTGCTTGAATCACAGCCTATAAATGTGCATTTTCTTGTTTTCTTATGGCCCTATACAGCTCATTGAGTGCGGTCTTAGTGGTAAATAGACAGCTACGAATAATATAGATTAAAACTCTTGGTAAATAGTATTGTCTGCAGCTTATCATGAGGTATTCTAACTCAGGTGAGCAAAACCTGGAGACTTCCTTAACATTAGACATTGGGCACCAGCTGTTGTTGACCCAAAGACACACCCACCTCCCTTCATCTTACCTGAGTCTGCTGTCCGGTCTTGACGATGCATAGAAAAACCAGCACGATGTATATCCATGTCCTCGTTCAGCCTCGACTCTGAGAAACATAGGATATTACAGTTTTTCAGGTCCCGTTGATGGGATAGTCTCAAATGTAGCTCATCCTGTTTGTTCTCCAGTGATTGCACGTTCGCCAATAGAACAGAGGGCAATGGCAGTCTATTTTGCCACTGCTTCCTCTTTCGAGTCCCGGGGAGTAGGGCCTGGTCCGGAGTGGGCAGGACGTCCAGGGCTGCCAACTCCTTGAAGTAGAAATGTTCGTCCAAATCGAGGTTGGTGATCTCTGTTCTGATGTCCAGAAGCTGATTATGGTCATAGGAAATTATGGTGGAGACATTATGTACAAATACAGTTAAGATCAGTGTAAAAAAACACACAAAAAAGAGCAGAATTGGTCAGATGCCCGTAAATCTGCTGCTATCCAGGCTGTATCACATCCGGCCTTGATTGGGAGTCCCATAGGGCGGCGCACAATTGGCTCAGCGTCGTCCGGGTTTGGCCGGAGTAGGCCGTCATTGTAAATAAGAGTTTGTTCTTAACTGACTTGCCTAGTTTAATAAAGGTTAAATAAAAATAAAATAATCCACTGCAGCGCCATCTTCTTACACATTATGAAGGAATAATTTGGAGAGAGAAGTCGCCTTCGATTTATAGAGCGAATAATAATACGACTTCTGAGTCGGTTAAAACTACACTTTGTGTTCTAACTTTCACCATTAGTCCTATTGATTTTGCTCTCTAAATGCCTCTTTCACAATATTGTTATCTTTTTTTCAAAGATGTGTACTTTCGCAGAGTGCATTAATAATGGTATATGTTTTATTCAGTTTTTTACTCACAGAAGCATATTTTCCCATTAAAATAATACCTGTTTTGATTTGATCAGATTTTTTACGAAGTACACTACATATACAAAAGTATGTGGACACCCCTTTAAATGAGTGGAGGTGGCTATTTCAGCCACACCCGTTGCTGACAGGTGTATAAAATCGAACACACAGCCATGCAATCTACAAAGACAAATATTGGCAGTAGAATGGCCTTACTGTAGAGCTCAGTTACTTTCAACGTGGCACCGTCATAGGATGCCACCTTTCTGACAAGTCAGTTTTTCAAACTTCTGCCCTGCTAGAGCTGCCCCGGTCAACTGTATGTGGTGTTATTGTGAAGTGGAAATGTTTAGGAGCAACAGCGGCTCTGGCGCGAAGTGGTAGGCTGCAAAAGCTCACAGAACAAGACCGCTGAGTGCTGAAGCGCGTGGCGTGTAAAAATCGTCTGTCCTCGGTTGCAACACTCACTACCGAGTCCCAAACTGCCTCTGGAAGCAACGTCAGCACAATAACTGTTCGTCGGGAGCTTCATGAAATGGGTTTCCATGGACGAGCAGCCACACACAAGCCTATCACCATGTGCAATGCAAAGCGTCGGCTGGTGTGGTGTAAAGCTCGCCACCATTGGACTCTAGAGCAGTGGAAATACGAGTGATGAATCACGCTTCACCATGTGGCATTCAGACGGACAAATCTGTTTTTGGCGGATGCCAGGAGAACGCTACCTACCCCAATGCATAGTGCCAACTGTAAAGTTGGTTGGAGGAGGAATAATGTTCTGAGGCTGTTTTTTCAGGCTAGGCCCCTTAGTTCCAGTGAATGGAAATCGTAACTCTACAGCATACAATGACATTCTAGACGATTCTGCACTTCCAACTTTGTGGCAACAGTTTGGGGAAGGCCCTTTTCTGTTTCAACATGACAATGTCCCCGTGCACAAAGTGAGGTCCATGCAGAAATGGTTTGTCGAGATCGGTGTGGAAGAACTTGACTGGCCTGCACAGAGCCCTGACCTCAACTCCATTGAACACATTTGGGATGAATTGGAAAGCCCGCTGCGAGCCAGGCATAATCACCCAACATCAGTGCCCGACATCACTAATGCTCTTGTGGCTGAATGGAAGCAAGTCCCCACAGCTATGTTCCAACATCTAGTGGAAACAGTTCCCAGAAGAGTGGAGGCTGTTATAGCAGCAAATGGGGGACCAACTTCATATTAATGCCCATGATTTTGGAATGAGATGTTTGACGAACAGGTGTTCACATACTTTTGGTCATGTAGTGTATAATTGTACAAAAAAGTTTCTAAATAAACCAATTAAATTCACATCCATTTAAATTCCCAAATGTTTTGTTTTATGTTGTCTGTCTCTCTGTCTACGTCCCAGGCCCCAATCCTACTGGCTGATACACTTCCAGTCTCTCCTCTACTGTTCTGAGAACAACCAGCTGGGTTCCTTCTCTGAGGAGCTCCACAGCTGTACCTGCAGCTACGAGCACAGCCCTTGCCAGCTGCCCCCACCATGTGCCATCGGAGAGGGTCCCGCCTGCGCAGCCTGTGCCCCAGACAACCACACACGATGTGGGAGCTGCAACCCTGGCTACGCCCTAACCCAGGGGGCCTGCAGACCCATGGTGGCTGACTCAACAGAGAACTATCTGGGCTTTGAGACAGACCTACAGGACCTGGAGCTGAGATACCTCCTGCAGAGGGCCGACCGTAGGCTGGAGGTAAATACATGGCTATTTGATTTTGTGAACGATTTTGTGGATAAGTTGTAGAGATATTTTAAATGTAATAAAGTTGAATAGGATCTTGAAAAAGTAGATTGACTATTGTCTTAACAACTTAAACAACTGTATCTGTCCATCCAGGTCCACGCCATCTTCATCAGCAATGACATGCGTCTGAACAGCTGGTTTGACCCATCCTGGAGGAAGAGGATGCTGCTAACGCTGAAAAGCAACAAGTACAAGTCCAACCTGGTCCACATGCTGCTGGGCGTGTCTCTCCAGATCTGCCTGACCAAGAACAGCACCCTGGAGCCCGTCCTCACCCTCTACATCAACCCCTTCGGAGGCAGCCACTCTGAGAGCTGGTACATTCCAGTCAGTGAGAACAGCTTCCCAGACTGGACGGCCACCAAACTGGATCTACCCCTGGAGTGCTTCAACTGGACCCTGACACTGGGCAACAAGTGGAAGACCTTCTTTGAGACCATCCACATCTACCTGCGGAGCCGGATAAAGATGCAGGGCGCTGGAGGTCCGGCGGGGGCTGTGAACGACAGCCTCTACTATGAGCCATTAGAAATGGTAGACCCTTCACGGAACCTTGGCTACATGAAGATCAACAGCATCCAAGTATTTGGCTACAGCATGCACTTTGACCCGGAAGCAATCCATGACCTGATCCTGCAGCTGGACTACCCATACACACAGGGGTCCCAGGACACGGCTCTGCTGCAGCTGCTGGAGATCAGGGACCGGGTCAACAGACTGTCCCCCCCAGGTCAGCAGAGACTGGACCTGTTCGCCTGTCTGCTCAGACACCGGCTCAAACTGACCGCCAGTGAGGTGGTCCGCATACACGCCTCCCTGCAGGCCTTCAGCAACCGCCTGCCAAACTCTCTGGATTACGAGACCACCAAGCTGTGTAGTTAACAGCTACTATGGAACGACTGGGAGACGTTAAAGCTCAACGGCTACAAGGGGAACTATTGGAAGGCTAAATGGTATACTGCTACAGTAGTTTGACTTTCAATGGTTTGTTGATTCTCTGGATTACAAGACCTTAAATGTATGTACTTAACCGTTACAGAGACACAATAAGGACACGTGAATTGTGTCTTTTGGCTTTCAGTTGGGTTGTGACTCAATGACTTGTATATGGTTGAGAGATGCTGGAAGCTGGTGCTTTTTTTGTCCACAGAAGACACACAAAAACTCTGACACCATAAACAAAAACAGATCTAGAAAATCAAATATGTAACTCTCTCCACATCACCATCTTGTTTAAATACAACCCTGCTCATTTATACAGTGTATACTGAAGCCAACTGGAGGGACCTTTTAAGATACATGGTACAGTCTGTTTGTTTGTAACTCTTTTATATGTTATTTTGCTTCAGTGACAGTGCACTTTCCATAACGACCAGAATACAGTGGTGTCAGTCAGATTTGTAGATAACTTGTTATTAAAACATCATGGAGTAACAACTGTGGAGAATATTTGTCAAACTTAGAGCCGAGTAACAGCTGTTGTCACATCTCATTGTCAGACACATTTATCGCAGCAATTAAAACCACTTAGGAACTGAGTGAATGAAATTAAACATAATAGCAGAGTTTGATCAAATAATCATGAACCTATTTCATTAATTTATGCGGTTAGTTTATGGATGATGACCAAGCTTCTCCATCCTAATTAAGTAGACTTTGTAACAGGAACAATTGAAGCAATATATTGTTTAGTGAATGTGCACACACACGGACACACACACACCAAAAATGCAGATATGAGTGAACAAAGCTGAGATTATTGTAAAACTGGTTCCTTTAGGGTTGTGGCTTAAAAACCCACACGGTATTTTTTTCCATTATCTGCAACAGGTTGAATTGGAGCAGACCAGTAGACACCCCAGCTGCCCTTTAGGACCAGGAGTGATAGGCATCCAGTGCACTGGGTCACAGATCCATACCTGCAGTATTCATGTCAGGTCTATAAGGTGCCAGATCTCATTTACTAACATGGCCCGTATCTCATGGTATGGCTGTCCAGCGGAGCAGATGAAGGAGAGGTCACACACCTATGAAGGTCAACGGCTGTCACCTCCATTTGTCTGCAATCCTCTTATCAAATCCTGCTCATATTTGAAGCTAAACTCGAAAGAGAGTAATGTGGATGAAACAGGCTTAATGCTGAGGTGTTTGTCTAATGCATAACTAAATGTTAGTGTCCTTTGGATGCAGGGGTGTCAGATATTAGAGAATAATTGTTTTCAAAACAGCTAGAAAATGGCTGCCGTGAAGAGATGAAAGATTACGGTTCTGGTTGTCTCTTTGGTCATTTGACTCCATCCAGAATTATATAATTATTTCTCGAAAAATCATCAGTCCACCCTGCTCACCTACTCCTGGTGAGCTCGCACCATTAGAGAGGTGAGACAGAGAACAGACAATATCTTTACATCCTCTCACCTCAAATCAACCCTGCAATCAATTAAACATTTCCCCTTACTAAGTAATTGAGCTAAAAACACTGGTGGAATTTTCAGAGTAAAAGGACATATATGGAAAACAAATTCTGTCTGCACATGTATTCTTCATGAGGAAAAGATCCCCAGGTATGTGCCTATAATTATGTTTAATAGCCCTCTGCTCGTTCTGCAATTACCAGGCTCAGTTCTAAAGCTCGTTCTGATGCTGCAGAGGCGGCTGGCTGGCTATAATTCATTATTGTGAGTTTGTAAATAGTTGTTATTCATTCTGCGGAGGCCTGGCATCTCTCTTATGAGACACTGAGTGGGCAGAGGAGAGGCCAGGCTTTGATGAAGGAAGGTCTGACCTTTACTGAGCTGTCAATCAAAGTGTAGATACGTATATAAAATTGTCTTTTGTACATGTATAGCTGTCTTATTGCAACTGGGTTGCGTGTTATGCTTTCGCTGTTCAAAATGTGGTTACTTTTCCAAACTGAACATGACAGTAAGACATGCCTGCCCGTAGGAGAGACATACAGTATAGGGTGTGTTGGTAAATTCAATCTTGAGTGCCAGAGTGCGCTCATAGTGCGATCTGAGCATTCTGACCTCACAACGTCAGTCAAGCACCCAAGCTAACTGGCTAACGTTGCTAGCTTGCTAGCTACTTCCAGACACAAATGAGAGAACACCTCACTCTGACCAATTTACTTGCCCTAGCAGAGCTGGTTAGGCTGTTTTCATGTTATCCAGAGTGTTGATGACTGTAACTGTGCTGCTGGCATCAATTTAATTACGCTTTTTTGTAGGTGTTTACTGACAACGGCCATATTCAATGGGTGTTGAGGGTTCGTAAATTCATCAGTTATTACGAGCTCTGGCACACTCAGACGAGAGTGCTCTGAGATCGGAGTAGATAGACAGAGTGAATTTATGAACACACCCTTAATTATTCTCAAACAGATAATTATGATATTATTATAAATGTAAAAGAAAGACATGTTAAAATGTCACAGACACAATCATATCAAATCAAAGTGTATTGGTCACGTACACATTTTAGCAGATTTTATAGTGGGTGCAGCGAAATGCGTATATTACAAGCTCCTAACAATGCAGTAAAATGTCAAACAAGTACACAAATAAAATGTTTTAAACACAACAAGAAATCAACAAATGTCGTAACGAATCTAATTAACAATGCAAATAGCACTGTAACAGTAATCCAAATGCAATGTACACTACCGTTCAAATGTTTGGGTCACTTAGAAATGTCCGTGTTTTTGAAAGAAAAGCAATTTTTTTTGTACATTTATAATAACATCAAATTTATCAGAAATACAGTGTAGACATTGTTAATGTTGTAAATGACCGTCGTAGCTGGAAACGGCAGATTTTTTATGGAATATCTACACAGGTGTACAGAGGTCCCTTTTCAACAACCATCACTCCTGTGTTCCAATGGCACGTTGTGTTAGAGAATGATAGGTTTCTCATTTTAAAAGGCTAATTGATCATTAGAAAACCCTTTTGCAATTATGTTAGCAAAGCTGAAAACTGTTGTCCTGACTAAAGAAGCAATAAAACTGACCTTCTTTAGACAAGTTGAGTATCTGGAGCAACAGCATTTGTGGGTTCGATTACAGGCTCAAAATGGCCAGAAACAAAGACCTTTCTTCTGAAACTCGTCAGTCTGTTCTTGTTCTGTGTCACGCCCTGGCCATAGAGAGGCTTTTATTCTCTATTTTGGTTAGGCCAGGGTGTGACTAGGGTGGGCATTCTAGTTTCTTTATTTCTATGTTTTCTGTTTCTATGTTTCTATGTTTTGGCCTGGTATGGTTCTCAATCAGGGACAGCTGTCTATCGTTGTCTCTGATTGGGATTCATACTTAGGCAGCCTGTTTTTCCACCTTAGTTGTGGGTAGTTGACTTTGTTTGTGGCCTGTATAGCCCTAGTAAGCTTCACGGTCATTTTTGTTGTTTCTTGTTTTTGTTGGCGACATTTTAAATAAAGTGAAATGTACGCTTACCACGCTGCACCTTGGTCTCATCATTATGACGATCGTGACATTCTGAGAAATAAGGGCTATTCCATGTGTGTACTACTTCCTTCACTGAACAGTGCACACTTTCTCTAATCGGAAGAGAAAGAGGAGTGGGAGGCCCCGGTGCACAACTGAGCAAGAGGACAAGTACATTAGAGTGTCTAGTTTGAGAAACAGATGCCTCACAAGTCTTCAACTGGCAGCTTCATTAAATAGTACCCTTTAAAAACCAAACTCAATGTCAACAGTGAAGATGCGACTCCGGGAGGCTGGCCTTCTAGGCAGAGTTCCTCTGTCCAGTGTCTGTCTTCTTTTGCCCATCTTAATATTTTATTTTTATTGGCCAGTCTGAGATATGGCTTTTTCTTTGCAACTCTGCCTAGAAGGCCAGCATCCCGGAGTCGCCTCTCCACTATTGACATTGAAACTGGAGTTTTGCGGGTACTATTTAATGAAGCTGCCAGTTGAGGACTTGTGGTTAGAGCCAGTTTGCGCTGTTTTGTGAAGGAAGTAGTACACAGCGTTGTACCAGATCTTCAGTTTCTTGACAATTTCTCACATGGAATAGCCTTTATTTCTCACAACAAGAACAGACTGATGAGTTTCAGAAGAAAGTTCTTTGTTTCTGGTCATTTTGAGACTAATCAAATCCACAAATGCTGATGCTCCATATACTCAACTAGTCTAAAGAAGGCCAGTTTTATTGCTTCTTTAATCAGAACAACAGTTTTCAGCTGTACTAACAAAATTGCAAAAGGGTTTTCTAATGATCAATTAGCCTTTTAAAATGATAAACATGGATTAGCTAACACAACGTGCCATTGGAACACAGAAGTGATGGTTGCTGATATTGGGTCTCTGTACACCTATGGTATGTAGATATTACATAAAAAATCTGCAGTTTCCAGCTACAATAGTCATTTACAATGTCTAAACTGTATTTCTGATCAATTTGATGTTATTTTAATGTACAAGAAATGTGCTTTTCTTTCAAAAACAAGGACATTTCTAAGTGACCCCAAACTTTTGAAAGGTAGTGTATGTGTATATACCGTGCATTCGTAAAGTATTCAGACCACTTTACTTTTTCCACATTTTGTTATGTTACTCATTCTAAAATGGATAAAAAATATATAATCCTCATCAATCTACACACAATACCCCATAATGAGAAAGCAAAAACAGTTTTGCAAATGTATTGAAAATAAATAACTGAATTATCATATTTACATAAGTATTCAGACCCTTTACTCAGTACTTTGTTTAAGCACCTTTGGCAGTGATTAGAGTCTTGAGTCTTCTTGGGGATGACGCTGCAAGCTTTGCACACCTGAATTTGGGGAGTATCTCCAATTCTTCTCTGCAGATCCTCTCAAGCTCTGTCAGGTTGGATGGGGAGCATCGCTGCACAGCTATTTTCAGCCGGGCTCTGGCTGGGCCACTCAAGGACATTCAGAGACTTGTACAGAAGCCACTCCTGCATTGTCTTGGCTGTGTGCTTAGGGTTGTCGTCCTGTTGGAAGGTGAACCTTCTCTCCCAGTCTGAGGTCCTTAGCGCCCTGGAGCAGGTTTTCAACAAGGATCTCTCTGTACTTTGCTAAGTTCATCTTCCCCTCGTCCCTGACTAGTCTCCTGAAAAATATCCGCACAGCGTGATGCTGCCACCACCATACTTCACCGTAGGGATGGAGCCAGGTTTCCTCAAGACGTAACACTTGGGATTCAGGCCAAAGAGTTCAATCTTGGTTTCATCAGACCAAAGAATCTAATTTCTAATGCTCTGAAGTGCCTTTTGGCAAACTCCAAGCAGGCTGTCATGGGCTTTTTATGGAGGAGTGGCATCCATCTGGCCACTCTACCATAATGGCCTGATTGGTGGAGTGCTGCAAAGATGGTTGTCCTTCTGGAAGGTTCTTCCAACTCTGGAGCTCTGTTAGAGTGACCATCGGGTTCTTGGTCACCTCCTTGACCAGGGCTCTTCTCATCCGGGGTATTGGGTGTAGATTGATGAGTAAAACATTTAATTTAATAATTTTTAGTATAAGGCTGCAACGTAACAAAATGTGGAAAAAGTCAAGGGGTCTGAATACTTTCCGAATGCACTGTACACCGGATTAATATACACAAGATATACTAAGAATGATATTTACAGCAGTAGTTAATTAGAGTAAACTATGTCAAGAATCTAGTATACAAATAAATATGCAGTGTGTATGAACAGTACAACTAAAATGCAATGAACAGTAGTAGAAATATTAGAATGAGCTATGTCGCGAATACAGTATTTAAATACACAGTACAAAACCCCATGGCAAAATGGACAGAATTGCAGGAAACCAGAGTACGGAATATACATAAACACTGAGTATATAAACATTAGGAACATCTTCCTAATATTGAGTTTCACCGCCCCCTTATGCCCTCAACACAGTCTCAATTCGTCGAGGCATGGACTCTACAAGATGTCGAAAGCGTTCAACAAGGATGCTGGCCCATGTTGACTCCAATGCTTCCCACAGTTGTGTCAAGTTGGCTGGTGGACTATTATTGATACAAACAGGAAACTGTTTAGTGTGAAAAACCCAGCAGCATTGCAGTTCTTCACACAAACTGGTGCACCTACAACGATAACCTTTCCAAAGGCACTTAAATATTTTGTCCATTCACCCTCTGAATGGCACACAAACCATGTCTCAATTTTCTCAAGGCTTAAATGTTTTTTATTTAACCTGTCTCTTCCCCATCCTCTACACTTATTAATGTAGATTTAACAAGTATCAATAAGGGATCATAGCTTTCACTTGGATTCACCTGGTCAGTCTGTCATGGAAAGAACAGGTGTATGTAATATTTTGGATACTCAGTGTATATGTAGAGTATGTGAATAGAAAAGTGTGTATAGCAGTAGTAATATAGGAAGAACCATGACTAGAATACAGTACCAGTCAAAAGTTTGTAAACCCTTGAATGAGTAGGTGTGACCATTGTAGAATAATAATGAAGACATCAAAATGATGAAATAACACATATGGAATCATGTAGTAAGCAGAAAAGTATTAAACAAATCAAATATATTCTAGATAATTCAAAGTAGCCAACCTTTGCCTTGATGACAGCCTTGCACAATCTTGGCATTCTCACAACAAGCTTCACCTGGAATGTTTTTCCAACAGTCTTGAAGGAGTTCCCACATATGCTGAGCACTTGTTGGCTGCGTTTCATTCACTCTGCTCTCCAGCTCATCCTAAACTATATAATTTGGATTGAGGTCAGGTAATTGTGGAGGCCATGTCATCTGATGCAGCACTCCATTACTCTCCTTCTTGGTCAAATAGTCCTTACACAATCTGGAGGTGTGTTGGGTCATTGTCCTGTTAGAGAAAAAAAAAAATTCCCTGTAAGCACAATCCAGATGGGATGGCGAATTGCTGCAGAATGCTGTGGTAGCCGTGCTAAATAAGTGTGCCTTGAATTCAGTGTCACCAGCAAAGCACCATCACACCTCCTCCTCCATGCTTCACGGTGGGACCACACATGCGGCGATCATCACCACCAAACACGGCGGTTGGAACCAAAAATCTCAAATTTGGACGCATCAGACCAAAAGACAGATTTCCACCAGTCTAATGTTCATTGCTCGTGTTTCTTGTCCCAAGCAAGTCTCTTATTCTTATTGGTGTCCTTTAGTAGTGGTTTCTTTGTAGCAATTTGACCATGAAGGCCTGATTCACTCAGTCTCCACTGAACAATTGATGTTGAGATGTGACTGTTACTTGAACTCTGTGAATCATTTATTTATTTGGGCTGCAATCTGAGGTCCAGTTATCTCTAATGAACTTGTCCTCTGCAGCAGACGCAACTCTGGGTCTTCCTTTCCAGTAGTGGTCCTCATGGGAGCCAGTTTCATCATAGCGCTTGATGGTTTTTGCGACTGCACTTGAAGAAACTTTCAAGTTCTTGACATTTTCCGGATTGACTGACCTTCATGTCAAGTAATGATGGACTGTCGTTTCTCTTTGCTTATTTGAGCTGTTCTTGCCATAATATGGACTTGGTCTTTTACCAAATATGGCTATCTTCTGTATACCACCCGTACCTTGTCACAACACAACTGATTGGCTCAAACACAATAAGAAAGAAATTCCCCAAAATGTACTTTTAACAACGCAAACTTGTTATTTGAAATGCAGTCCAGGTGACTACCACATGAAGCTGATTGAGACAATGCCAAGAGTGTGCAAAGCTGTCATCAAGGCAAAGGGTGGCTACTTTGAAGAATCTCAAAATAAAATATATTTTGATTTGTTTAACACTTTTTTGGCTACTACATGATTCCATATGTGTTATTTCAGAATTGTAATGTCTTCACTATTATTCTACAATGTTGAAAATAGTAAAAAATTAAATAAATCCCTTGAATGAGTAGGTGTGTCAAAACATTCGACTGGTACTATACATGTAAAGTGGGTAAAACAGTAGGTAAACATTATTAAAGTGACTGGTGTTCAATGTACGTAGGGCAGCAGTCTCTATGGTGCAGGGTAGAGTACCTGGTGGTAGCCGGCTAGTGACTGTGTTTAAGGTTTCGCGCATGGTAATGGGTGGAGGCCGGCCAGTGGTGACTTTTTAACAGTCTGATGGCATAGAGATAAGTCAGTCCCGGTCATTTGCTACACTGACCAACCTTGTTGCATTACTCATTACAGCATTGTTACCTCATCAGTCTCATTTCTGAACGTCGCAAACCCTTGGATATCTGCACGAACACGAGCATCAAATCATGAATCAGCGATATACAAATTGGCTTAATTATTTATTTGCTAACTAACTAATCAATCACATAATTACATAAACACACACACAATAGGTCATATATTGGTTACTAACATGATACAAATAAAAAGCCCCTAGTGGACGAAACCAATATGACGGCTTGGTAGACAAGAAAAGGGTTGGGGACAGTTCAAGAGCAGGAAACTCAGAGTGGACCCACTGTAATACAGTTCATAACTACAGTCATATAAATGCTAATACTTTGAACATGAACAGCCGCTCATTAGAAAATAAATAGCAATTTACATATTTACTAGTGTATGCCTTTGTCCATCTCTGTGATCGCCTGTCCGTGTGTTGGATAATAGTCAGTCGACAGAAAGCCTCTGGTTTGTCCACCAGAGATCAAAGTATGTCGTAGTTGTAGGTTGTTATAATGGCTACGTCAGAGTACCATTCGGAAATTATCTTACATCGGACGCGTTTACCAAACTAAAGTTGTAGTTTGAACCACTTCACACACCAGCATCACCCGGCGTGTTTTGGTCTAATGTAAATTTTGTCGCAAGTGGGTTTTATACTTTTAGTAGAAAAGGGGGCGTTCCATGACGCCAATGTA
Source organism: Salvelinus alpinus (assembly GCF_045679555.1). Classification (NCBI taxonomy): domain Eukaryota; kingdom Metazoa; phylum Chordata; class Actinopteri; order Salmoniformes; family Salmonidae; genus Salvelinus; species Salvelinus alpinus. The sequence continues at coordinate 31,321,593 of NC_092101.1, read as the reverse complement.
AATGTCTGTGCTCACGGGGTGTGGTCACTGACTAGTTAAAACTTTATATGAAAACCCATACTCTCATTTAGAAGGCTAACATCACATTTCATCCTTTCAAATGTATTCCTATACTCAATCATTTATTTTGTACAACATTCAGATGCAAACCCCATAATTGAGAAGTGTATACAAACAAAGGAACAGTAATATGTGTCTCCTGTCCTTCATGAGGTCACCAAATGAAACAAACTCAACATGACTTTTCCTTAAGTGTCCACGGACCACTCCAACTGCTTGGAATACAGAAATGCTGTTCAATTATTCAACCTTTTGACGTTACCCTACTGCAGTCTTTTTCTGTGGTAACAAAGCGATTCTCAACTTTCAATTTGGCCGAGTGGGGTAAAGAGTTTTAGGTAGTTTTGACCGTCATAAACCTGTGGTGGGAGAGAGAGAGAGAGAGCTATGATTCTCACCCAAAAAGGGCATGTCATGACAACATTATACAATTAAGTCATTTATCAGACTATAAGGGTTTATGGAAGTTCAAAGAGAGTGATAATGAATGGTGCTGCTCGGTCTGCTTTTTTGAAAAAAGTGGAAGGTCACTATCAGAAAATCAAAGCACAGATCTGAGACAACAACTGAGCTTCCTGTGTTCCTAACAAACACAAAGTGTAAAGAAAACATTGCACCCTGGTCGATGCTCAATTCAGTTTTAATGGGTAGGCTGTGTGGCAACCATTGTACTGTGACACAGGAAGTAAGATCTCAGGTTTCCGACAAAACTTTCCCCTCCTGGGGACCGGGCAGTATATTGGGAATAGCAAACACAAGAAAAAGGTAACCGCTGTTGGCCGATAAATCAATAGTCTGCTTTATTACCTGGGAGAACAACAGGTTCTGCAGAGATCAATAATTACACTTAGGAGGCTCCTCTGGCATTTTGTCCCCCCTTCCCTTCACCCCGACCAAACGAGACTAGATCAGAACCAATTTATTACTGAGATGTCGATTTCCGCCTGGCGTGGTTTGTATAAGCTCAATTCAATCCTGATTTTTATTTCCAAGGATGATGCATTTTAAAATTACATTAGTTCAGGTGTCAGTTTAGCAAACTCCATTGCTCAGCCACTCAGGCTGTGAACACAAAACCCCCAACTGTGAGGAGAACAACAAATAACATAGCTACATATCTTGACGATGCTGTGAGAAGAAGCTCAACTCCAACATGAATATAGAGTTTCAGACAAGAGAAGTAATAATAATAACTTCTAAGTGAGAAATTCATAATTTTTCCCTCAGAGTTGTTTCTGCCTGTGGGGGAACAGTGTCTTGGGACCCAGAACAAAGTGCCTTTCAAAATCAAACCACAGCGAGGGGAGAGCAGCATGTTTTCAGTACCAGAAAGAATTATACCACATGCACACCCAAGCCTCTTACAAAAGAGTTCTGCAGAGTAGCAACGTTTCGCAGTAACAAATACATAGCCTATAAATCTTCATCACCAAAACCCTAGCTCCCAAACTGTTCTTGTTGATCTCTACATTTACAGACAATGTAAGAAAATGAAAGGAAACACAAAGGAAACAAAGTAAAAAGAACATGCAGAAGTGTTTTTCCTATGAATAGGAATATTCCAGTGTGATTTCTCCTGATGCCATCAAGCAAAGATATTCCCACAGGAGGCTCAACACCTGTTCAAAGGTATGCTGTTAGATGTGCTAGGCTGTAACCAAGAGTTACTGGAACCACCACATTAGCATTCTATCCCTAGAGCGCACCCAGCAAACCACTTTTTAAATGAACAAAGGGAGAGAAAAGGACAGAGAGAGTGAGAGAGAGAATGCTCCAAGCTGCTATTTAACTCTGACTTATGGCTGAAGAGATATACATGGGCATGTTGTTTTGTGAGGTCTTTCCCGAATATTCTTTCTCCTGAATTTCAAAGAAAGGTTAGATAACATAGAAATTAGAGAGAGAATGGTAGAGAGAATACAGCTGTCCACATGCCCCTCCTCAGTTCATTAGAATGCATTACAAACATACTATATACTGTATATGGAAGTTGTTTGATCTTGAAAGCAGTGCATGGACAATGGGCTTGAAGGTCTTGTATGGAGGATAGGATGATTGAGTCTGAAGCTATCATTCTTCCTGGTGTGTTGAGTGAGTGTTTGCGATGCAGACAGAAACCTAATCAGCCCGGGCCTACCCAGAGACATTTTATGCACAAATGAATTGCTTTGGGCATCTTCAGGCCAGGTTTTCAATGCATCTTGTATTAGACAGTGTTTTACTGTAGCATGTACTCATCACAGGATGTATGAACATAGTCATTTAGGAGGCAGCCTCAGCTGGTGAGTCATATAATTTACCTGGTATCTCCAATATTCTTTGAAGTCATTTTCTAAATTCTTTGAAGTGACTGAAGTCTCCAGGTAGAATTGACAAATGGGTCAGACACATAACGTACTGCTTTATCCCTTTTGTTAGTACTGTACTGTAGCCTATTCCAGGTTTCAGAATCAAATTTATTTGACAGACTTTCCCCAACCAATGAATACTGTGGACCATTGAATGTTGATAATGTCCTCAGCTCCTATTGTCATAAGATAGTGTTTGTTATCTTTCACTCCTCCATGTCCTGCCCCTGATCTCTACACCCTTAGAAAAGGGGTTCTTTGGTTGTACCCATAGGAGAACCCTTTTCGGTTGCAAGTAGAACCCTTTCTAAAGAGGGTTCTACATGAACCTCAAAAGTGTCACGACTTCTACCGAAGTCGGTTCCTCTCCTTGTTCAGGCGGTGTTCGGCGGTCGACGTCACCGGTCTTCTAGCCATCGCTGATCCATTTTTCATGTTCCATTTGTTTTGTCTGATTGTCACACTCACCTGGTTTCAATTCCCTAATTACATGTTGTACATGTTCCCTCTGTTTCCCCCATGTCCTTGTCGGGAATTGTTCATTGTTCATTGCCTTTTGTGACTGGTGCGAGACGGGTTTTGTGCCCATGTGTTATTTTTTGTGATTTTTGTAAGCCGGGAGTTATGTGCATTAAACGGCTCCAGCCATTTACCAAGTTCTGCTTTACTGCGTTTGACTTCCATTTGAACACCAGTTACGCACCCCTTGACGAAAAGACCTGGAACCAAAAGGATTCTTGTACCTGCAACCGAAAATGGTTCTTCAAAGGTTTATTTTATGGGGATAGACGAAGAACCCTCTGCGGTTCTAGATACCACCTTTTTTATATAAGGCCCCACAGTTGACAGTGCATGTCAGAGCAAAAACCAAGCCATCAGGTCTGAGGAATTGTCCGTAGAGCTCCGAGACAAGATTGTGTAGAAGGGTACCAAAATTGTCTGCAGCATTGAAGGTTCCCAAGAACCCAGTGGCCGCCATCATTCTTAAATGGAAGAAGTTTGGAACCACCAAGACTCTTCCTAGTGCTGACAGCCCGGCCAAACTGAGCAAATGGAGGAGAAGGGCCTTGGTCAGGGAGGTGACCAAGAACCCGATAGTCACTCTGACAGAGCTCCAGAGTTCCTCTGTGGAGATGGGAGAACTTTCCTAAAGGACAATCATCTCTGCAGCACTCCACCAATCAGGCCTTTATGGTAGAGTTGCCAGATGGAAGCCACTCCACAGAAAAATGCACATAATAGACCGCTTGGAATTTGACAGAAGGCACCTAAAGGACTGATGAAACCAAGATTGAACTCTTTGGCCTGAATGCCAAGCGTCACGTCTGGAGGAAACCTGGCACCATCCCTACGGTGAAGCATGGTGGTGGCAGCATCATGCTGTGGGGATGTTTTTCAGCGGCAGGGACTGGGAGACTGGTCAGGATCAAGGGAAAGATGAACAGAGCAAAGTACAGAGATCCTTTATGAAAACCTGCTTGAGAGCACTCAGGAAACTGGGGTGAAGGTTCACCTTCCAACAGGACAATGACCCTAAGCACACAGCCAAGACAATGCAGGAGTGGCTTTGAGACAAGTCTCTGAGTGTTCTTGAGTGGCCCAGCCAGAGCCCCATCTTGAACCCGATATAACATCTCTGGAGAGACCTGAAAATAGCTGTGCCACGACGCTCCCCATCCAACCTGACAGAGCTTGAGAGGATCTGCAGTGAAGAATGGGAAAAACTGCCCAAATACAGGTGTGTCAAGCTTGTAGCGTCATACCCAAGAAGATTCTCGGCTGTAATCACTACCAAAGGGGCTTCAACAAAGTCCTGAGTAAAGGGTCTGAATACTTATGTAAATGTTATATTTCCTGTTTTTTTTTGATAAATTTGAGAACATTTCTAAAAACCTGTTTTTGCTTTGTAATTATGGGGTATTGTGTGTGTAAATTGATGAGGGGGAAAAACGAATCAATTTAACATAACAAAAGGTGGAAAAAGTAAAGGAGTCTGAATACTTTCCGAATGCACTGTATTAGGTAATGTCAATGTTATATGGCATACAGTCACCATAAAAAGCAAGTGATAGTATCAACAAATACATCCTAAACTCTAACACAAACAACTATATCAATACAGAGAAGAAACAGCATGTTCTTTTCAGCTGCCCTTCCTGTCCTTCAGTTTCCCCAGCAAAACGTTTAGTATGTTAAGAGGCAAGACGAGGAGGATAGTGGAGCCCTGGTAACGCTTTTCCTGTTCTGTTTACTGAACAACTCAGCCATTCAAATGACACAAGCGCTTTGGAACCAATTGAGCTGTGCCTTGAGTGTTGGTGAGTGACCCCAGCAGCACTCGACATGGCAGTGTGACTGATGCATTTATCTTCCAGGGCTACTGTAGCATCATCTTTTTCTCACAGCAATCAGAGTCAAATCAGTGCTCTTAACAACAGAAATAATTACAATAGGTCTAAATCTGCAAACATAATCAACTGCCATTCAGAAGATGCATTGTGATGAATGGAAGATGTCTGAAGAGGGTCTGCCTTTGTTTGTTTTTATGACGCAAGAGAGAAGTGGAAGGCTGTAGGAACACATTTTATAGACACTTTCAGCATTTACGTCCTCCAGTTTTGTACTGTATGTCATCAAATGATTGGCATATGTATTGAAATGACACTCTTTCTTTCTGTATATACAGTATATATTTATTTTTTTAAGAAGCCTTACTTGAGAAATGTGAGTGTGACTGAAGGTGGTACTTTCCCTCCAAAGTAAAACCACCCCACACTGGGAAGTTAATAATGATTTTGCTGTGGAAGTGTGAAATCTGTTAAAATAATGAAAGGCTGCGGGAACTGTGGTTTTAAATCAATGAACGCTGTCGTTATCATACACAAGAGTTGGAGAAAAGGATATAGTATTGATTGAGAAGATATTAGAAATTAAGGACATCACAGTGCAGATCCTGTGAAAGAGTTCCTTGCTCTGTTAGTTCGAAGTGATTTCAGACACACAGACATGGATGAAGTGCATTGGCCATGTCAAAATCGGCATCTCCTGAGTCTCTCCCCTGGACTGTAGGTCTATAAACATCCTGGTTGTCCTCTAACTCCACTGCTTATCCACCCTCACCTCTCTCTCTCTCTCTCTCTCTCTCTCTCTCTCTCTCTCTCTCTCTCTCTCTCTCTCTCTCTCTCTCTCTCTCTCTCTCTCTCTCTCTCTCTCTCTCTCTCTCTCTCTCTCTCTCTCTCTCTCTCTCTCTCTCTCTCTCTCTCTCTCTCTCTCTCTCTCTCTCTCTCTCTCTCTCTCTCTCTCTCTCTCTCTCTCTCTCTCTCTCTCTCTCTCTCTCTCTCTCTCTCTCTCTCTCTCTCTCTCTCTCTCTCTCTCTCTCTCTCTCTCTCTCTCTCTCTCTCTCTCTCTCTCTCTCTCTCTCTCTCTCTCTCTCTCTCTCTCTCTCTCTCTCTCTCTCTCTCTCTCTCTCTCTCTCTCTCTCTCTCTCTCTCTCTCTCTCTCTCTCTCTCTCTCTCTCTCTCTCTCTCTCTCTCTCTCGTTATTATTATACCTCCAGCAGACCTTTTACTCTGATCCGGCCCACACTATATCCTTTAGACATACTAAAATCGAAGATCCACTTCATATGCTGCCCTGGATTCCCGCCCCCCACGCCAAGAGCATCCTGCCTGGCCGTGCTCTCTGCCTGGTGGAGGGTAAGAAAATTGGAGGAGTGGGGCGACGGGCTTGATGTTCCAATTTGGCCCTGAATACAATGTGCAATCATCCAGGTCTGAAACGACACAGCAATGAAGAGGCGTCCTCGGGTGTTTATGTGTGGATATGTGTGTGTGTGTGCGTGCACATGGTGCATTTAGTAGGTATCCATCACTCTTGAGAGCTCTGGAATTGATATGTTGAAACCAAATTGAATGGATGAGGTGATTGCCCAGCAAGAGCAGCATTGTCACACCTCAATAGACCAGGGGTGGGAGGAGCTGTAGAAGGGCTCATTGTAATGGCTGGAATGGAATCAGTGGAACGGAGTCAAACAGTTGGTTGCCTTATGTTTGATGTGTTTGATACCGTTCCATTAATTCCATTCCAGCCATTACAATGAGACTGTCCACTTACAGCTTCTCCCACAAGCCTCCTCTGCAATAGACGTGCCCTTATTAGGAAATAATAAGTATATTTTCACCTCCCAATTTAGACCTGCATAGCACACCAATCAGAAAAATGTTTGAACCGAAGCGTACCAAAGAGGATGCTTATTAGAGAAGTTCAATTTGCATATATTGCTTGTCAAGAATATGGAGAGAAAACTGTCAAAAGTAGATCGGTATATTTGATGAAATTGTTCCTTGATTAGTCTGACAGAATGTGACAGAATTGTGACAAACCTGTTATCCTGTAGACATAAATCATTGTCAAGATATACGTCAGATATTGCATCTCCACAACTTGCTGTTCTCAATTGGTTTCACTCGAAGTAGTATAGAGAGTAATTGAAAGACATATACCATTACATGTAGGAGTGTGAAATTTAAGTGAATTTGAGAACGTTAACATTTAGAAAAAATCCTACCCAAAACATACATATATTACAGAATATATACAGTACCAGTGAACAATTTGGACACACCTATTCATTCCAGGGTTTTTCTTTATTTTTTCTTTATTCCCTTATTTTATGTTTACTATTTTCTACATTGTAGAATAATAGTGAAGACTTCAAAACTATGAAATAACACATATGGAAACATGTAGTTACCAGAAAAGTGTTAAACAAATCAAAATATATTTTATATTTGAAATTCTTCAAAGTAGCCACCCTTTGCCTTGATGACAGCTTTGCACACTCTTGGCATTCTCTCAACCAGCTTCATGAGGTAGTCCCCTGGAATGCATTTCATTTAACAGGTGTGCCTTTGATAAAAGTCAATTTGTGGAATTTCTTTCTTTCTTAATGCATTTGAGCCAATCAGTTGTGTTGTGACAAGGTAGGGGTGGTATACAGAAGAGAGCCCTGTTTGGTAAAAGACAAAGTCCATATTATAGCAAGAACAGCTCAAATAAGCAAAGACAAATGACAGTCCATCATTACTTTAAGATATGAAGGTCAGTCAATCCAGAAAATTTCAAGAACTTTCTGCAGTCACAAAATCCAACAAGCGCTATGATGAAACTGGCTCTCATGAGGATCGCCACAGGAAAAGAACACCCTGAGTTGCCTCTGCTGCAGAGGATAAGTTGATTAGAGTTACCAGAAATTACAGCCCAAATAAATGCTTCACAGAGTTCAAGTAACTGACACAACTCAACATCAATTGTCCAGAGGAGACTGCATGAATCAGGCCTTCATGGTCGAATTGCTGTAAAGAAACCACTACTAAAGGATACCAATAAGAAGAAGAGACTTGCTTGGACCAAGAAACACGAGCAATTGACATTAGACCGGTGGAAATCTGTCCTTTCGTCTGATGAGTCCAAATTTTATATTTTTGGTTCCAACCTACGTGTCTTTGTGAAATGCAGAGTAGGTGAACGGACGATCTCTACATGTGTGGTTCCCACCGTGAAGCATGGAGGAGGTGTGATGGTGTTTGGGTGCTTTGCTGGTGACACTGTCAGCGATTAATTTAGAATTCAAGGCACACTTAAAAACCTTGTGCCCTGTTTTAAAATGTTTGCCTAAAATGACATACCAAAATCTAACTGCCTATAGCTCAGGATCTGAAGCAAGGATATGCATATTCTTGCTGTAATTTTTTATCATAGGTACACTTCAACTGTGAGAGATGGAATCTGTGAGAGATGTGAGAGATGGAATCCAGAAAATCACATTGTATGATTTTTAAGTAATTAATTTGCATTTTATTGCATGACATAAGTATTTGATCACCTACCAACCAGTAAGAATTCCGTCTCTCACAGACCTGTTTTTCTTTAAGAAGCCCTCCTGTTCTCCACTCATTACCTGTATTAACTGCATCTGTTTGAACTCGTTAGCTGTATAAAAGACACCTGTCGACATACTCAATCAAACAGACTCCAACCTCTCCACAATGGCCAAGACCAGAGAGCTGTGTAAGGACATCAAGGTTAAATTGTAGACCTGCACAAGGCTGGGATGGGCTACAGGACAATAGGCAAACAACTTGGTGAGAAGGCAACAACTGTTGGCGCAATTATTAGAAGATGGAAGAAGTTCAAGATGACGGTCAATCACCCTCGGTCTGGGGCTCCATGCAAGATCTCACCTCGTGGGGCATCAATGATCATGAGGAAGGTGAGGGATCAGCCCAGAACTACACGGCAGGACCTGGTCAATGACCTGAAGAGAGCTGGGACCACAGTCTCAAAGAAAACCATTAGTAACACACTACGCCGTCATGGATTAAAATCCTGCAGCGCACGCAAGGTCCCCCTGCTCAAGCCAGCGCATGTCCAGGCCCGTCTGAAGTTTGCCAATGACCATCTGGATGATCCAGAGGAGGAATGGGAGAAGGTCATGTGGTCTGATGAGACAAAAATAGAGCTTTTTGGTCTAAACTCCACTCGCCGTGTTTGGAGGAAGAAGAAGGATGAGTACAACCCCAAGAACACCATCCCAACCGTGAAGCATGGAGGTGGAAACATCATTCTTTGGGGATGCTTTTCTGCAAAGGGGACAGGACGACTGCACCGTTTTGAGGGGAGGATAGATGGGGCCATGTTTCGCGAGATCTTGGCCAACAACCTCCTTCCCTCAGTAAGAGCATTGAAGATGGGTCGTGGCTGGGTCTTCCAGCATGACAAAGACCCGAAACACACAGCCATGGCAACTATAGCAGCCAGGGCAACTACGAAACCTGAAGGATCTGGAGAAGGTCTGTATGGAGGAGTGGGCCAAAATCCCTGCTGCAGTGTGTGCAAACCTGGTCAAGAACTACAGGAAACGTATGATCTCTGTAATTGCAAACAAAGGTTTCTGTACCAAATATTAAGTTCTGCTTTTCTGATGTATCAAATACTTATGTTATGCAATAAAATGCAAATTAATTACTTAAAAATCATACAATGTGATTTTCTGGATTTTTGTTTTAGATTCCGTCTCTCACAGTTGAAGTGTATCTATGATAAAAATTACAGACCTTTACATGCTTTGTAAGTAGGAAAACCTGCAAAATCGGCAGTGTATCAAATACTTGTTCTCCCCACTGTATATATGTTAACACACACAAATGCCTAATGCAACAATGCTGTAAGATCAGTAGAAGGAGATAAGCATCTTTCAAATGATTTGCCACGGATTTAAAGTGCACGTCATCGTTGTTAACAGTTGGAAAAATGCCAGAGAGTGAGACAGGGAAGCGACAGCGGGCAAGTCCTGTATGGCAATACTTTCAGAAGGTGATGAAATGCAACCTTTGTGAGTGGTAATTGAGCTACAGTGGTTAAAGGGATGCACCGTGAGACGCAACCCGTTGCTAGCATGTAGTCATTGTCAATGGTGGAGGATGTCACCCTCAATACCCTAATGGCATACTGTATCTAGAACCAGACTACAGATGCCATGTTGAAAAACGGCCCTGCTGGAGAAATTGTATAATGATAACAACAAATTGTTGAACATCTATGAACACGCTGTCATACATCACCGCAACAAGCCACCATATTGATGAGAAGTGGAACATGAAGTCCCATGTACTGACAACTGAGAACATGGAGGAGAGGCACACAACAGAGAACCTAAAACAACATTGCTGAGTGGGTGACATTGTCACATACCTAGTTACATGATTACTAATGTTTTCCTGTTTCAAAAGGTATGATATTTTTGAGAAATGAAATTTACTGCTCTTTCAGGAATTTTATTTCACACTTAGCTCAGCTAAAAGCCTTAAGCCAAATCAATATGCATTTCATAAAATATGTATAATATACAGAACAACAGAAATATCAATATTTTTTTTCTACTGGTAATATTCTGAAAAAAGTAATGCTGGCTGTTCCTGGATCTGTGGCTGTTGAAGCTTCTTTCCACCACCTCCATGTTTATGATGACTCTGATTGAACTCTCCACCATACTGTCACTTATCCATGGTACAGATCTTCCGGTGATTGTGTCCCAAAAATAGCCTTCAAGATGAAAGCAGAAGCAGATCTTCCAGTGCTTGAGTTTTCCAATACTCTCCTCCACCCATAGTGAATATATTGCTGCAGATGCTCTTTTGAGTCGAGTCGAGTTTCTCAAAGTGATCTAGACTGTAACTTTAAACACAACGAGCGAGGCTCCAAACAGATACGCATCGTGTATATGGCTCAGATGGTAGCAGATGGAGGCCAGTCAGTCTCTCTCTCTGCTCTCAGAGGGACAGCTAGGTGGTCTTTAATGTCACTTAAGACAACTGTCACTCTCAGCCCGATGGTCAGAATATGAGAATCATATAGAGGATGGATGTATGGATGTCAGACAGAGCAGAGCAGAGCTGGAATCTGAGTAGAGCTTTTGTCATTATCACCATCATCATCATCATGGCCATCATCATCATCAACATCATCATGAACATCATTATCACCATCATCATCATGACCATCATCATCATCATCATTATCGTTGTTGTCATCATCACTTTCACCTCCACTGATTTCCAACAGCCGGAGATTATTTGATCTATGTGAAGCGTTATCTTTCATAGAGGGCCCAATGCCATCAGAAAACTTACAAGCATTAATTATAAATCCATTAAAAGAACAGATTCATCAGAAATGTAGTCGTTACCCGATGACATCCCATTATTTTATCCTCGATAGTGATCTGTATGCGAGTGCGGTAGCTGGTGTTTCCTTGTGCCTTATGGAAAGAGAGCACGAAGAACCATCTGTTTATGGCAGTTCAAGATGCAGGCTGAATTTTAATCAGGACTGTCAGTGTCTTATGTAATGGTAGCATGTGAACTCACTTCTCATAGCAATGGGCTCTGCCAGTGGGGTACCATGTTCCTCACACCATGTGTGTCAGTCTTACACAAACAGCCAGACATCAGATATCTGTCTGCAGCCTGGTAACATCATGAATACCGACAGAATATATCAAAGGTGTTTTATCTTTGTATTATGGCTTATGGACAGAATTAATATTATATCAGGGAAATGTGGTGGCTTGTATGGACCGTGTCTCATCCATGATGATAAATGGTGTGAAAAAATGAAATGGTAGATGTAATATTTAATGATATTGAAGTGAAATTCTCACAAAAGCTCAAAGAGATGATGCTATCCTCACAATATTCATGTAGCACATTGCTTTTCTGATATCTGTGTGAGCATAATACTCACATTTGGGGATTGGTCAATGAAAGTTACATTTTGAAATGTGAAACCCCGAATACAGGAAGCTATTCGGAGACCAATTACTTTATATTTCAATAGGGCACATTTCTGGCTCCCCTCCAACAATGTCTCTGTATAATGAAGTCTGCCCTGAGCAATAGCAAGGTTATTTTGAATGTGAAAGATAAGACCTGCTCATTGTAAATTTGTTCAGGTTTTCTTTTGCACTAATGCTTTTCTCTCAAGGTGATGGCTGTTCTGTCTATTCCGAAGCTGTGTCTCTCTGTCTGGTAGGATCATCTTGAATGGAGGACCATGGGGACTTAGTCAGAAGCCATCAAGGTCAAGTCTTAATATCATTGTCGTGTTGAAGGACGAGTTCATTTGGAGTCATTATGGATTCATCACCTTTGAGTCACGTCTGTCAGTCAAAGTAATAAATAAGTCAGCCGATAGGTCAAATGCGAGACAGTGGTCCACAGTGGATTGTAACACATCATTTAAAGGTAGCGCCAGCTCTTCTGATCCCTCAGCATCCCCTCATAAAGAAATCAAAGAGTGGGAGAAGAAAGGCAGAGCAACAAGATCAGCTGAAATCCCTCTAAGCTGCCTATGGGATAAACCATGGGATCTTAAAGAACCCATCTCTATGGAATGGACCTTTAGTGTAGCTACACTCAACACACAACAACAAATGTTTATACTTAGGCCCAATTCAATCAAAGACAAACTAGACTGTGGGCTCACTCAGAAAGTTTGCACCGGTTTGGTTTTGCATCAATATCCAACAACAATGACTGAGAGAAGAATAACTAGTTGGTGGAGTTGGTTTTAACATGGTTAACTCCCATACAGCATAATGATTTTGAGTGAACCCGCAATCAGGTTATGTTTTACTGCAGTGGGCGAAATCAGGGTTACACAGAGTGATTCTTGGTAGTCTTAAACAAATCTACTTTGAAACAAAAGTATACACCTCTCACACATGGTTATGGGCTTTAAAAAAAGAAGACACCTGTACCATGTCAGATATATAGTTAAAATGTATTCCATTTTGAGTTTGCATCCCAATATTACACTTTATATACACTACCGGTCAAAAGTTTTAGAACACCTACTCATTCAATGTTTTTTCTTTATTTGTACTATTTTCTACTTTGTAGAATAATAGTGAAGACATCAAAACTATGAAATAACACATATGGAATCATGTAGTAGCCAAAAAAGTGATAAACAAAGCAAAATACATTTTATATTTGAGATTCTTCAAATAGCCAAATCAAATCAAATCAAATTGTATTTGTCACATACACATGGTTAGCAGATGTTAATGCGAGTGTAGCGAAATGCTTGTGCTTCTAGTTCCGACAATGCAGTAATAACCAACGAGTAATCTAACCTAACAATTCCACAACTACTACCTTATACACACAAGTGTAAAGGGATAAAGAATATGTACATAAAGATATATGAATGAGTGATGGTACAGAACGGCATAGGCAAGATGCAGTAGATGGTATCGAGTACAGTATATACATATGAGATGAGTAATGTAGGGTATGTAAACATAAAAGTGCATAGTTTAAAGTGGCTAGTGATACATGTATTACATAAAGATGGCAAGATGCAGTAGATGATATAGAGTACAGTATATACATATACATTATATTAAGTGGCATTGTTTAAAGTGGCTAGTGATACATTTTTGATCAATTTCCATTATTAAAGTGAGCTGGAGTTGAGTCAGTATGTTGGCAGCAGCCACTCGATGTTAGTGCTGGCTGTTTAACAGTCTGATGGCCTTGAGATAGAAGCTGTTTTTCAGTCTCTCAGTCCCTGCTTTGATGCACCTGTACTGACCTCCCCTTCTGGATGATAACGGGGTGAACAGGCAGTGGCTCGGGTGGTTGTTGTCCTTGATGATCTTTATGGCCTTCCTGTGACATCGGGTGGTGTAGGTGTCCTGGAGGGCAGGTAGTTTGCCCCCAGTGATGCGTTGTGCAGACCTCACCACCCTCTGGAGAGCCTTACGGTTGTGGGCGGAGCAGTTGCCGTACCAGGCGGTGATACAGCCCGACAGGATGCTCTCGATTGTGCATCTGTAGAAGTTTGTGAGTGCTTTTGGTGACAAGCCGAATTTCGTCAGCATCCTGAGGTTGAAGAGGCGCTGCTGCTCCTTCTTCACAACGCTGTCTGTGTGGGTGGACCAATTCAGTTTGTCCGTGATGTGTACGCCGAGGAACTTAAAACTTACTACCCTCTCCACTACTGTCCCGTCGATGTGGATAGGGGGGTGCTCCCTCTGCTGTTTCCTGAAGTCCACAATCATCTCCTTTGTTTTGTTGACGTTGAGTGTGAGGTTATTTTCCTGACACCACACTCCGAGGGCCCTCACCTCCTCCCTGTAGGCCGTCTCGTCGTTGTTGGTAATCAAGCCTACCACTGTAGTGTCGTCCGCAAACTTGATGATTGAGTTGGAGGTGTGCATGGCCACGCAGTCGAGGGTGAACAGGGAGTACAGGAGAGGGCTCAGAATGCACCCTTGTGGGGCCCCAGTGTTGAGGATCAGCGGGGTGGAGATGTTGTTACCTATCCTCGCCACCTGGGGGCGGCCCGTCAGGAAGTCCAGTACCCAGCTGCACAGGGCGGGGTCGAGACCCAGGGTCTCAAGCGTAATGACGAGTTTGGAGGGTACTATGGTGTTAAATGCTGAGCTGTAGTCGATGAACAGCATTCTCACATAGGTATTCCTCTTGTCCAGATGGGTTAGGGCAGTGTGTAGTGTGGTTGCGATTGCGTCGTCTGTGGACCTATTGGGGCGGTAAGCAAATTGGAGTGGGTCTAGGGTGTCAGGTAGGGTGGAGGTGATATGGTCCTTGACTAGTCTCTCAAAGCACTTCATGATGACGGAAGTGAGTGCTACGGGGCGGTAGTCATTTAGCTCAGTTACCTTCGCTTTCTTGGGAACAGGAACAATGGTGGTCCTCTTGAAGCATGTGGGAACAGCAGACTGGGATAAGGATTGATTGAATATGTCCGTAAACACACCAGCCAGCTGGTCTGCGCATGCTCTGAGGACGCGACTGGGGATGCCGTCTGGGCCTGCAGCCTTTCGAGGGTTAACACGTTTAAATGTTTTACTCACATCGGCTGCAGTGAAAGAGAGTCCGCAGGTTATGGTAGCGGGCCGTGTCAGTGGCACTGTATTGTCCTCAAAGCGAGCAAAGAAGTTATTTAGTCTGTCTGGGAGCAAGACATCCTGGTCCGCGACGGGGCTGGTTTTCTTTTTGTAATCCGTGATTGACTGTAGACCCTGCCACATATCTCTTGTGTCTGAGGCGTTGAATTGCAACTCTACTTTGTCTCTATACTGACGCTTAGCTTGTTTGATTGCCTCGCGGAGGGAATAGCTACACTGTTTGTATTCGGTCATGTTTCCGGTCACCTTGCCCTGGTTAAAAGAAGTGGTTTGTGCTTTCAGTTTCGCGCGAATGCTGCCATCAATCCACGGTTTCTGGTTTGGGAATGTTTTAATGGTTGTTGTGGGTACGACATCGCCGATGCACTTTCTAATGAACTTGCTCACCGAATCAGCGTATTCGTCAATGTTGTTGTTGGACGCAATACGGAACATATCCCAATCCACGTGATCGAAGCAGTCTTGATGCGTGGAATCAGATTGTTCGGACCAGCGTTGACCAGACCTGAGCGCGGGAGCTTCTTGTTTTAGTTTCTGTCTGTAGGCTGGAAGCAACACAATGTCTTTCCTTCTTAATGTGTTTGAGCCAATCAGTTGTGTTGTGACAATGTAGGGGGGGTATACAGAAGATAGCCCTATTTGGTAAAAGACCACGTCCATATTATGGCAAGAACAGCTCAAATAAGCAAAGAGAAACGACCGTCCGAAGACTGCAATGACAGTCAGAAGATTAGCATTCCACCCATGAGGCCAAATAGGGCGCTTTTGGGAAAAGGCTACCCTTCATCTGCAATATATTGAATCGGAGCACAACACTCAAAACTTTTTTTAATTGACTAATCACATTTCCACTTAGCCAAAACCCAAAAAGCAGGTTAGTACTCTAAGTGAGAGTGCGAGAGAGAGAGGGAAAGAGAGAATCACATTATGTTTACCTATGATTCTAATGGCCTCCATAGCAAATATGAAGTTGTCAGCCGGTGAAAACAAGCAGGGTGTAAAGTATTTAATGTCAGAAATGCCTTGTGCATTGTGATTACATGCTCTCAGAGTTATTGAACCAGACTAAGTCTGATTAAAGTTAATTACTCCCCGATGTGCTATGGCCAAGCATGACATATTGCATGGCTATTTACATCCATATTTGCAGGCCACAGCGCTGAAGTGTGATTGAATGCCTGGGGGTCTGATGCCAAGAGGGATTTAAGGGAGGGCTAATGGGAAAGCTGTCCAACACGTTTTGATCGCCTAATTCTGAAGAGGTACTAAAAGGAACCCGCTGAGAAATATAGGCACCCCTGTCACGATACATCACCCATCTCTCTCTCACCTGAGATATTTATGACTCTCAATCTTAAATAGGGCTCCTTAATAATTTGTAATGTTCAAAACTGTGCACTCTCCTCAAACAATAGCATGATATTATTTTACTGTATTAGCTACTGTAAATTGGACAGTGCAGTTAGATTAACAAGAATTTAAGCTTTCTGCCAATATCAGAAATGTCTATGTCCTGGGAAATGTTCTTGTTACTTACAACCTCATGCTAATCGCATCAGCCTACGTTAGCTCAACTGTCCCGTAAGGGACCCACCAATCCTGAAGAAGTTTTAAAAGTACCTTTAGTGTGGTCAGACAGTCTCCCTCCCTAAATATCTACCACCTCAGTGGAAACAATCCCAATTATTCACTTAATTAGAATTCAGTCAAAACCCAATATCATAAATTTCAAGTTTGAAAAGCAACTAGCAATGTCTAATAAGAGACTCCAGAGTCCCGAAGAGATATGAGTAATACATTTCAATCAAATAGTTCAGTCCACAGAGCGAATAATGTGCAGATCAATATGTCTGCTTTGTGCAGCTCTATACTGTACAGTTTTGTTTCAGGAACATTCCAGGAACGTTGTTTGTCCTCATGGCTGAGAAAATAATGTTGTCTGTAACAATAGCCAGAAGGGACTGGCTTGCCAATAAACCCTGATGCTGACATCAGAAACCAAACAGGGACCCCACCAGCAGATCAGTCTGGATATGGAGCTAAAAAAGCAAGGATAGTTACGGAGCATGAAAGAGACTAGAGAGAGCTTGAACAGTCTTTTTGCATATTACATTACTCGCCTTAAGATTCAGAGCACTGCATGGATAAAAAAAAACTGCCGATTTAAAACTTGTTTAACTGCAACAACTGAGGGCCTAGCACTTTTCTTGTTGCTTGGCATGATCTGTGTTGTATAAATGACCCAGGGAAATAAACACTTTCCTCTGAAGTAGCTTACAAAAATGAATGACAATTTATCTTTAAACATGATGAGAAGAAAGATAGATGTCCCTCTTAGGGAACAAAAACTATGGGCTCCCAAGTGGTGCAGTGGTCTAAGGCACAGCATCTCAGTGCAAGAGGTGTCACTGCAGTCCCTGGTTAAAATCCAAGCTATATCACATCTGTCCGTGATTGGGAGTCCCATAGGGCGGTGCACAATTTGCCCAGGTTTGTAAATAAGAATTTGTTCTTAAGTGAATTGCCTAGTTAAATAATGGTTAAATTTAAAAAAAACAACTGTGGTTCTAACAGATAGCCACAAACAATGCTGGTTTATTGTTCACAACACACACTAACGCACAACCACCACTCTGTTTTTGATCACAGGCAATTTGCTAACTATTGTGCAAACAATCACAATTTCACTGTACTAACACCTTGTAGAAGCAATAGTTATGTTATATAGACACAAAACGTTACAAGCCTCATCAACTCAATAAATTCTCATGCTTATAATCTTACATCTGGTATGAATTGCCAATATCTACGTTACATTACAAAAGAGAAACAAACACACACACAGACAGATACAAACCAGCTTCCATGCACACACCCATACGTACACACATACATAAGTACAAAACACAGGAGCTGACAGCATTTAATGGAAGCCACAGAGGTAGCCTGGACTACAGTCATATGGGCAACTCTGTAGTCTGCTGAGGAGAAATTGGTGCCTCAATTTTATCAATTGTGTTATCACAATGAGAGAGGCAGCTTTTAGGCTGACAGGTTCCCCCTCCTAGGAACTGTCGGGGTGTTTGGCGTTCTCTCACTCTCTCGTTCCCTCACTCTGCTCTGCTCGCCCTTCTGAGGAAACGGAAGTGGCATTTTCCAGGCATCCAGACTGCATCCCATTAAAAGTAGGAATCACAACTCCACTGCCAGAAAACGAAATATTAATAGAGGGAAAAAAAATCCCCCTTGTAATGAAATCACTGTCATTAAAGATTTTGGAGAATGTCATTTTAATTGAGAATTAAATAAATAGAACTTAATAAAGCTGATACATTCGACCACTCAACGTTACCAGTCTCCAGTCTCTGTCAGATTTTTTTTTGTTCTACAGAAACTATTTTTTCACAGGGCTCTTATTGAAATACATGTTTCCCATCAAGGTTACACTAAACATATTAATTTGGGGATTTGATGAGGCCTGCATTCTAAATGCCGGACCTGCTTATTAATTAAACAGTGCACACAGCATGTTAATGGTGGCCATTCTGGGGCCTCCTGTGGAGTGGTTGCATCAGGCTGAGTTTTCTGAGTCATTAGCGGTGTACCACTGCAAAACGGGTCGGCCTCAGCGAACAGCAGGGTCAACAGGGAGCAGACAGAACATAGCTACTCTCAGCCAATAGGTGTGAATGTTAACTCCAGAGGTTTCCTTCATTTTCTTTAACTTATCTGCTCTCCTATTGGTTTATAGTGGTTTATAGAGGACTTTATGCGGTCCACAGATTGTGTGTGTTAATTTAAGTGGATTGATAAATAGCAGGCACTAGCACTTAGAAAATAATATAATATGTTTGCGTAGCGGCATCTTAATACATCCCGTTGTACCTAAAATACAATATTCCATGAATTTGTGAAATGCAGTAGCGGTGCCTGGGTAAAATCACTGGGAAAGCCAGAAAAAAAGCCATATTTCAACCTATGTGTTGTAATAATTTCATTGTCTGCTCTATAACCTGTTAGTTCATATGCCTTGTGACCATGATATACAGTTGAAGTCGGAAATGTACATACACTTTGGTTGGAGTCATTAAAACTTGTTTTTCAACCCATCCACAAATTTCTTGTTAACAACCTATCGTTTTGGCAAGTCGGTTAGGACATCTACTTTGTGCATGACACAAGTAATTTTCCCAACAATTGTTTAGTGTCACGGCTGTTGAAAGGAGAGGACCAAGGTGCAGCGTGGTGAGCGTACATGTTCTTTATTTAGACAAGACGCCGAACAAAACAATAAACACTACAAAACAAACCGTGAAGCTAAAGGCTAAGTGCCCTAAACAAAGTCAACTTCCCACAAAGACAGGTGGAAAAAAGGGCTACCTAAGTATGGTTCTCAATCAGAGACAACGATAGACAGCTGTCTCTGATTGAGAACCACACCTGACCAAACACAAAGAAATAGAAAACATAGAAATAAAGAAACTAGAATGCCCACCCTAGTCACACCCTGGCCTAACCAAAATAGAGAAAAAAGCCTCTCTATGGCCAGGGCGTGACATACAGACAGATTATTTCACTTATAATTCACTGTATCACAATTCCAGTGGGTCAGAAGTTTACATACACTAAGTTGACTGTGCGCCTGAAGGTTGACCAGATGCCTGACGGTAACACGTTCATCTGTAAAAACAATAGTGTGAAAGTATAAACACCATGGGGCCACGCAGCCGTCATAACGCTCAGGAAGGAGACGCTTTCTGTCTCCTAGAGATGAATGTACTTTGGTGCAAAATGTGCAAATCAATCCCAGAACACCAGCAAAGGACCTTGTGAAAATGCTGGAGTAAACAGGTACAAAAGTATCTATATCCACAGCAAAACAGGTCCTATATCGACATAACCTGAAAAGCCGCTCAGCAAGGAAGAAGCCACTGCTCCAAAACTGCCATAAAAAAGCCAGACTACGGTTCGCAACTGCACATGGAGTCAAAGATCGTACTTTTTGGAGAAATGTCCTCTGGTCTGATGAAACTAAAATATAACTGTTTGGTCATAATGTCCATCGTTATGTTTGGAGGAAAAAGGGGGTGGCTTGCAAACTGAATAGCACCATCCCAACCGTGAAGCACGGGGGTGGCAGCATCATGTTGTGGGGGTGCTTTGCTGCAGGAGGGACTGGTGCACTTCACAAAACAGATGGCATCATGAGGAGGAAAAATTATGTGAATATATTGATGCAACATCTCAAGACATCAGTCAGGAAGTTAAAGCTCGGTCGCAAATGGCTCTTCCAAATGGACAATGACCCCAAGCATACTTCCAAAGTTGTGGCAAAATGGCTTAAGGACAACAAAGTCAAGGTATTGGAGTGGCCATCACAAAGCCCTGACCTCAAACCTATAGAAAATGTGTGCGCAGAACTGAAAAAGCAGGTGCGAGCAAAGAGGCCTACAAACCTGACTCAGTTACACCAGCTCCGTCAGGAGGAATGGGACAAACTTCACCCAACTTATTGTAGGAAGCTTGTAGAAGGCTTCCCGAAACGTTTGACCCAAGTTAAAAAATTGAAAGGCAATGCTACCAAACACTAATTGAGTGTATGTAAACTTCTGACCCACTGGGAATGTGGGAAATCATTCTCTCTACTATTATTCTGACATTTCACATTCTTAAAATCAAGAGGTGATCCTAACTGACCTAAGACAGGGCATTTTTACAAGGATTAAATGTTAGGAATTATGTAAAACTAAGTTTAAATGTATTTGGCTAAGGTGTATGTAAACATCTGACTTCAACTCTTGGCCTAAAGGCCAAGACAATGAGAAGACACAGTGTAACAGACATTTAGATGACCTTCAGGATGGTCAAGCAAGTACATTTTCGGACAAATAAATAACTATTGATTTACCTCAAGTCGCAAAGAAAACAGGAGCTGCCTCCACTATTCCAGCACCATTTCAACTTCAACATTTCAACATCATTAAATCACCTCTGCTTAGTCTAATACAGTGACAACTATTTAGTCCAATCAACATAAGCTAAATATGATGTGGCTGTCCGTAGTTCTGATTTCTGTGTGTGCGTGAGTTCGTAAAAGTAGAAAAATATGTTGACGCACCCTATTTGTAAAGAAACGCCATTACCATCCTCCTCTCTTTCATGTTGACGAAATCTATCACTCTGTCATACAATATATGCTTCTAGACTACCTGGATAAAATGCTTCCTTGCTAGCCTAACTTTAATTCATTGGCAACGTCAGCTAGCTAACATTAGTCTTCTACATCTAGCTACATATTGAACTTCCATCCTCTCAGGCCAGGGGCACAACGATGTATGAATTAATGGTTGGATCAGAATTGCAGTTATAATCATTGGCCAGTACAGAGAATGAAGTAAAACCATGGCTAAGTTAGGAAAAGGACAACTTCAGCTAGCTAGCTAGCTAGCCACCAGAGGACAACAACACAATGAGATGCAAAAATTCAAATGGTTTCTGTCAATGATATATGCTCTCAATGCGATTTGATAGGACACTTGACACTTTATTTTGGTGTGCCAGGACCATTCACAGTTGAGCTCGCTCAGTTTAGCTCAACGCTGATTGGCTAATTCGTTATACTTTTTTTATCAAGGGAGGCCAAATGCTCGCTGGCTTCCTTTGCATTCAATGATATGGGCGGCAACAATCTCATACTTGTTTGGACCAGACAGAATCAGATAGATGGCCTACACGTACAGAGACAGAGGGGTGCTGTTTTGCTCGCTCTGATGCATTCTACGGTGAGATTCATTCAGATTCTTGCAAATTGAAGGAAAATTATGAAACACAGAGATACGAAAGATAAATCATTTTATGTTTTTCAAAAAAAGTATTGGTTCCTTTTTGGGGGAAGCCTGGCTTTCCTTGGAATCCATGAATACACACATCTGGTGAAATGATAAAGAGTAACAATGTGAATGAAATGGCATGTGCTTTGTCATGGCCATCACTTTCAGAGTACTTGTTTGCAGTAGATCTACTGTGTGTGGGTTTGTGGGTGTGCGGGTACGTGTGTGTGTCTTTGTGCGGTGTGTGTGTTGGTAATGAGGCCAAGTTGAAATGGAGTGGTCTGGTCTGAGTTTACATTGAGTGATGTGCTGTTTGTGACTGTCGGCTCTTATGGCAGACCAGCAGTGGATACTACTGGAAGATCAGCTCTCATCCCCTCTGCTCTGAGATATTGCAATGACCTCTGCAGTCCGCTGCCCCAGATTACCTCGACATCTGCTGTGAAGCTTTCAAAAAGCTAATTAATCCCTGCTGACCCAAAGTTTGGCCCAGTCTGGTCCAAAAGCATCTCCACTTCTCAGGGTAAAAGCCCACCATAGGTCAGACTGCATGCCTCTCTCCCTTGTGTCTCTCTGTGTCTCCATTTTTAGTAGTTTGTGAATTTTTTTGTAGACACAACTCTGAAAAACTCCTCAAATATGTCAAATTTCTGTGAACTGATGGGAAAAGTTGCCTGGAACTTTATATTGGCATGCTGTTGATACCTGACCTGGAGTCAACACTTCAGTCTGTTTAGCATAGAAGACGTCATGCAGTTTCCTCCAAATTAGTCGGAGAGTGGTTCTATCAATGATTCATCTGCATGGCTGTTCCGATTCACTCCATTGGAAGCTCACAACTCCCTTTTCACATTAGCGGCTATGATTTTCCTCTGCTTTGTCTCGTGGCCTATTCCAGCCCATTGAGTATTGCAAACAGTTCACACCATGAGGCAAAATTAATATTCATGAATAATATTATGCAGGAGAAGAAAATAAATTAATTAATAAATAAACAACCGCTAGCTACATTTGGCAATGTCACCCCCAAAAAGTACTAAGGGCCCCGGCGCAGCTTGATTTTTCTTCTATAATATTTGTAATTGTTACATTCAGGAAAATAGCAACCAATGATATTCCCACAATCCTTAAGGGAAACAAATACTTCCCCACAGTACTATATTTACCGCAGGGTTCAGAAAACTTGAAGATATTTGCTAAATTATTGTTCTGGTTACCGGCAGGCGAGGAGTGCCTTGGGCAAAATTAGTTTGATCAAATATTCGTTTGTGAGGGATTCCGCGGGGACCGGAAAACCCTCTCCGTTTGTCATTCCACACAGAAAGGAGTGTTCAGACAGTCTACCCTGGGAAATCATCGAGATGTTGTCTACCAGTGAAGGCTGTTGACGGGAGGACGGCTCATCATAATGTCTGTAATGGAAACCATGTGTTTGATGTATTTGATCCCATTCCACTAATTCTGCTACAGCCATTACCATGAGCCCGTCCTCCCCAAATAAGGTGCCACCAACCTCCTGTGGCGTCTACATGCAAGATGCACCTTTTGAAGTGGGCTGTTCTTCAGGCAAACACATCAACTATTCCACTTCTGAGACCTCCCTTCACTCCTACTAGATTCTAGCTCCATTTTGTGCCATAAATAATGAATTAAATGGATGAATCAGATTCAACAGCTTGCCTATTGTTACTCATTTTAGACTGAAAATCATAATTTCATTTCTGGGGTATTTTTGGTCAGGGAAAGGGAGTCCAGATTATTATCTGACAAGCGATGGATTGGCCTCTTATATTCTTGATGTGGGTTTGACTGAAATTTGTGAAGATGAGAAAAAGTGCACTTTGAAATGAAAGTAGTACAACAATCTGGTGTAGAAATACAAATATAGTCGTTGTAGCCTTCAACAAATAATGTGCTACTGAATATTTTCAAGGTCCTCACTCTCACCAGCTCATATCACACGCACAAGTCAGAATAAATCATGGAATAAAGTCTCAAATTCGACCTGGTCTGTTCCCCAGTGTTATAAACTCACACTAAGCTGTGGTACAGTCGAGTACAGTACGGTAGCGTAGGCTGTGTTTATATTATCCTAGCCAGGGCGTGTCCATTAAAAAATTGCCAACATGTTCTCTTTTTTCATCTGCACCAGCGCTGCTAAGCCCCAAATGATCCTGTGCCTCCTGGGTACACATCACAGAAAGGGCGACCTCTCTGCTTCCAATCTCCCTCATGACCTCCCACCTCCCTCCTGATTATCTAACCCCTCCATTTCCCCGGGCTCCAGGCCTCCTGTCCTCCTTCGCCCTCCCTTACTTGGCTATAGCGTTAGGGGTCCCCAGCTTCTGATCTCTCCATCTCCCTCCAGCCTGGTCCACCACTCGCTTCATCAACACATCCTTGGCTGAACTCCTGTGGACTCTGTCAGACTCTACATTTGGCCCTCTCAGTTGGATGGGGTGAGGTGAGGTAACAAAGCTTTGACCATGCATGTTTTCTTTTTAATCCCTTTAAATGGCAAATGAGCAGAGCTGCCTATCCAGAGAGAGAGCAGCTTGAGCAGGGAAAGTTGTTGAATAGAGCCCTGATTCTGTCCAAGGAGTCCTACCCCAAGCCCTGCTCCTCTCTTCCTCCGCTGTTGTACTGTTTGCTGCTTTTATTGTTGTGCTGATTTGCAATAAATATGTGGGGGGGTTAATGTATCGTAAAAACATATTTTATTCATCGTTTCTCATAATCCTTGATCTGATTTTATGGATGAACAGGTTAATTTACATTACATTACAAATGAGGAAGGATTTCTCCCCTCAAACAAGAGATAATCTAATAACAATAAATGTAGCATGGTGAGTTCTCCTGCGTTCACCAGACACATCATGGCGGTCATTGGAGTAAAAACTACAAATTGTCAGTGGTGGAAAAAGTACCAAATTGTCAAACTTGAGTAAAAGTAAAGATACCTTAATAGAAAATGACTCATGTAAAAGTGAGTCACCCAGTAAAATACTACTTGAGTAAAAGTCTAAAAGTATTTGGTTTTAAATATACTTAAAGATGCCCTATGTAGAAATCGCTCTGCCATTTCCTGGTTTCAAAAATTCTATTAATATGCATAATTTCAGTTTATGAGCCAAAACAAGCAGTCATCGTGAAAATAATCATTGCACCATCTAAACCGCTGTAAAATATATTTCTCCATAATCAAAAATATTGTATATTCAGCTGTTTGAAACTGGTGTACAAAACCTAAACTAAAAGATGCAAAAACAAAACTTCAGAATGGGAAGCATAGAAATAGCACACATTGATCATATCTACCACTTCTTAGCCTTGCTTTCAACTGGAATGAAATACCTATAACTAACATTTCTATGTGAATTTGGTTGGGTCGCTTAAAAATTTGGAAGTTGTAGCTTTAAGTATCAAAAGTAAATATATTTGCTAAAATATACTTAAGTATAAAAAAAAAAGTATAAATAATTTCACATTCCTTGTATTAAGCAAACCAGACAGTATGATATATATACAGTGGGGAGAACAAGTATTTGATACACTGCCGATTTGGCAGGTTTTCCTACTTATAAAGCATGTAGAGGTCTGTAATTTTGTATCATAGGTACACTTCAACTGTGAGAGACGGAATCTAAAACAAAAATCCAGAAAATCACATTGTATGATTTTTAAGTAATTAATTTGCATTTTATACATCAGAAAAGCAGAACTTAATATTTGGTACAGAAACCTTTGTTTGCAATTACAGAGATCATACAATTCCTGTAGTTCTTGACAAGGTTTGCACACACTGCAGCAGGGATTTTGGCCCACTCCTCCATACAGACCTTCTCCAGATCCTTCAGGTTTCGGGGCTGTCGCTGGGCAATACGGACTTTCAGCTCCCTCCAAAGATGTTCTATTGGGTTCAGGTCTGGAGACTGGCTAGGCCACTCCAGGACCTTGAGATGCTTCTTACGGAGCCACTCCTTAGTTGCCCTGGCTGTGTGTTTCGGGTCGTTGTCATGCTGGAAGACCCAGCCACGACCCATCTTCAATGCTCTTACTGAGGGAAGGAGGTTGTTGGCCAAGATCTCGCGATACATGGCCCGATCCATCCTCCCCTCAATACGGTGCAGTCGTCCTGTCCCCTTTGCAGAAAAGCATCCCCAAAGAATGATGTTTCCACCTCCATGCTTCACGGTTGGGATGGTGTTCTTGGGGTTGTACTCATCCTTCTTCTTCCTCCAAACACGGCGAGTGGAGTTTAGACCAAAAAGCTCTATTTTTGTCTCATCAGACCACATGACCTTCTCCCATTCCTCCTCTGGATCATCCAGATGGTCATTGGCAAACTTCAGACGGGCCTGGACATGCGCTGGCTTGAGCAGGGGGACCTTGCGTGCGCTGCAGGATTTTAATCCATGACGGCGTAGTGTGTTACTAATGGTTTTCTTTGAGACTGTGGTCCCAGCTCTCTTCAGGTCATTGACCAGGTCCTGCCGTGTAGTTCTGGGCTGATCCCTCACCTTCCTCATGATCATTGATGCCCCACGAGGTGAGATCTTGCATGGAGCCCCAGACCGAGGGTGATTGACCGTCATCTTGAACTTCTTCCATTTTCTAATAATTGCACCAACAGTTGTTGCCTTCTCACCAAGCTGCTTGCCTATTGTCCTGTAGCCCATCCCAGCCTTTTGCAGGTCTACAATTTTATCCCTGATGTCCTTACACAGCTCGCTGGTCTTGGCCATTGTGGAGAGGTTGGAGTCTGTTTGATTGAGTGTGTGGACAGGTGTCTTTTATACAAGTAACGAGTTCAAACAGGTGCAGTTAATACAGGTAATGAGTGGAGAACAGGAGGGCTTCTTAAAGAAAAACTAACAGGTCTGTGAGAGCCGGAATTCTTACTGGTTGGTAGGTGATCAAATACTTATGTCATGCAATAAAATGCAAATTAATTTCTTAAAAATCATACAATGTGATTTTCTGGATT
Source organism: Salvelinus alpinus (assembly GCF_045679555.1). Classification (NCBI taxonomy): domain Eukaryota; kingdom Metazoa; phylum Chordata; class Actinopteri; order Salmoniformes; family Salmonidae; genus Salvelinus; species Salvelinus alpinus. Next base: position 31,294,872 of record NC_092101.1, on the reverse strand, counting down.
TTTGTTTTAGATTCCGTCTCTCACAGTTGAAGTGTACCTATGATAAAAATTACAGACCTCTACATGATTTGTAAGTAGGAAAACCTGAAAAATCGGCAGTGTATCAAATACTTGTTCTCCCCACTGTATATATATTATTTTATTAACGGATAGCCAGGGGCACACTCCAACACTCAGACATAATTTACAGATGAAGCATTTGTGTTTAGTGAGTCCGCCAGATCAGAGGCAGTAGGGATGACCAGGGATGTTCTATTAATAAGTGTGTGAATTGGACCATTTTCCTGTCCTGCTAAGCATTTGAAATGTAATAAGTGCTTGTGCGTGTCAGGGAAAATGTATGAAGTAAAAAGTACATTATTTTCTTTAGGAATGTAGTGGAGTAAAAGTAAAAGTTGTCAAAAATATAAATAGTAAAGTACAGACACCTCAAAAAATTACTCCCTAAGTAGTACCTTAAAGTATTTTTTACTTAAGTACTTTACACCGCTGCAAATTGTTTGTGTCATTTGAATGCTTTACATAGCGGGGAACATAACAGTATTAGTTACACCTTATCTGAATACATGCTCAACTTCAGGATCAAGAAATTAGGAGTAAATCTTCATTGCCATTATTTAAAGCTTGCATGACAGAACTAGCCCGTCAATGTCTTTCTCGTAATGATGAGATTCAGTAATTTAGGATAATCATTATTATCCTGAATGACTGAATGTACTGAATGATAAAGAGGAAGGGATGATAACCTACCTCATTCATCTCAGTAACACACAAAAGTACATGTGTGCATGGTCACACTTTTAACGCAAAATGGCTCATTCAATATGCTAATGGTGATGATGGTGGAAACTAAGATACTTTTTATGCATCATGTATAATTATATAAGGTCCTTTTGTTCAATAGAATAATAATCATGTAAAATTCACAAATTAAAACAGAGAAATAACAGAAAAGTTTGCAGTGCGTCGGCTGAGTTATAGAAAGTCACATTATGGAAAGTCACATTTCAACCAACCTTCACAGATTTGCCAAATTATTATCACTCCTACAAACCTCTCAAAAAACAAATCCACATGAGATTCCATCAGTTAGTTTGAGACGTGACAGGTGGATTACAACATAGATTATCCCCTCCTCACAGATTGCCTGGTTCCCGCAGGTCATCTTTATGATGGTGTGGTGTCACGACACACAACAAGGGTAATGTCCCTGACCCTGCTTGTACACTGCACGGTCTGCTGCACAAATAGAGCAGTGCGCACCTCTTAGAAGGCACCAGGCATCCAAGTGTGTAATGATGCCAGGAGCTTGCTGCACTTTACAACCAAACCTTACCCTCACAATGGAGATTAATTGATATTGATGTGTTAAATCAGATATGGTGCCTTTATAAATCCCACTCTGGGTCAGGCTCTTACTGGAGGGGCCCAGTATGTTCAATACGTATTGAACTCTTATCAGAGCAGGGCTAATTAAAGGCTATTTCCATGTGGGGTTTTCCTTCCTCATTTTGTGACCACACATGGTGCATAAAATGCATGTGATAGGATTACTGGTGGTGTGCATGCTTGTTGTACAAAAAGGTCAATGTACTGTATTATGTGAGGACGGAGTGTTGATGTTAATGGAAACAGACAGTAGCAGTGCATGGGTGAAACAATAGCTTTTAACTTGCTATATGGATATGCCAACAAAATAAAGGCCTTTTCATTTTCTTATACTGTATTTGTTTATTTTAGCTTATTTGTTTATTTTGCAGAGGCAGCAGCTATTCTTCCTGGGGTCCACAAAAAAACACAAAACATGACAAGTAACAAAACACTGGTACACTCACAGACAAGGACAGTCACACAAATATAAACACAACCATATAAAATATATAATAAGAATAATAATAAACAAACAATACAACTAAATTAAGAATGTGTGTGTTAGAGTGTGTCCATGAGATGTTGTTTAATCTTTTTTTAAAGGTCATTTTGCTGTTTGCTTGAGTAATTTGAGATGGAAGGGAATTCCATGCGATTATGGCTCTGTATAATACTGTCATGACGTTGGCCTAGGGGTAGGTTTATGACAGTCATAAATACCTCTTTCCCCCCCTTTTCCCTCTCCCTACTATAACTGATGTGACATAAGAAAGCCCCTTGGTTAACATAGAGATTCTGGGAACATCAGAAGTGGGGGGAAATGAACTATATTCTGGTAATCCGACCAACTGAACATATGCGGTGGTACTTAAGGTATATTATGTCAGTTCGGTTGTCATCTGACACATTCTCATCAATGATAGAATGACATAAACTCTACTGTGGAAAGTCTAAACGTCAGAGGTATCGGATTCACATGGAATTGTTGTTTAATTCAAATGTTTGAATATGAAATTATTTGTGAAGAGATTAAATGTAATTTTAGCTTCCAAATGAGAGATTTGGATTTTCATAAATTTGGGCTTCTGCTCAACTAGGGGCCCGCCCCTGTGAAGAGACATGGGTTATAAACTGTTCAGACACACCCCTCTCCTTCCACTATAAAAGCCATTGACAAAAATATAACTTCCTGTTCCGGGTACATTTAGGATGACGATCCGATGTCAGAATGGTTCAGATAATAACTACAGAACTAAGCCAACATCAGCATGGACTTTGGTTGTAAATGGTATGAACTTTGAACTCGTATTCACTACAGAAGTGATACCTCCTAGCCGTTGAGTTAGCAACAGCTGCTACAAACGTAGTTTAGGAAGGACAGTCAGAGTATCCCGTCTACTACACATGACGTTACTCCAACGTATCCAGTGACCACCAGAGACATTCTTCAAAGGACAGAGGACTCGGGTTGGCGATACGGTCTTCCATCTACCACCAACCTACTGAAGCGCAGCTCAGAGTAAATATTTATTGCATTTTCCTTTTTCAAATGGGCGGTAATTTAGAATGCATAAGATACTGTATTTACGATAGCACAGCTCGCCTATGTTCCAGTCTCCCGCTCTTTCACTAAAATCCCGCCCCTTCCCTTTGTGTAACAAGCTGTCATATCTGTTCCGCCCGCTAGGGACGTTTGCCTTTATGATGGCAATTTGTGATCAAGTTATGATTTAATTGTTTATGTGTGATTCTGTGTGATTAGTTAGGTATTTAGTAAATAAATAATTAAACCCAATTTTGTATTGCTGATTCAACTTGTTAGCCAGGATTCTTGCAGATAACCAAGGATTTACCACTTTCAGATGAGACTGAATAAAATGACGATTAATGTGACTGCTATGGATGTAAAATATTACTAAATCTTTAAGAGTTTATTCGGAAGATAACAGCTCTATAAATATTATTTTGTGGTGTCCCTCTCTAGTTAATTATATTTACATGATTAGTTCAATCAGGTAATATTAATTACGGAGAAATTATTTTATAGAATAGCATGTCATAGCAATTAATCTGGCATAGCCAAAGACACGACAATACTGTACATTGCCTTCAATTCGTTTTGGACTTGGGCACTGTGAAGAGATCCCCGGTGGAATGTCTTGTGAGGTATGTATGGGTGTCTGAGCTAAATGTTATTTGATTATGCAGACAATCTGGAACATTCATTACAGTAACATTTCTCATATAAACTAGAAGAGAAGCAATTCATCTCCCATCAACCCTCAACCAGGAAAAACTGGCATCCATGCTGTTGATGTTAGTTCTCTATGTGCATTTAAGGGCAAGGTGTGCTGCTCTGTTTTGAGCCAGCTGCAGCTTTACTAGGTCTTTCTCTGCTGCACCTCTGGACAGTAATCAAGATGGGACAAGACCAGAGCCTGAACAACTAGTACAGATGATAAGAGTTTAGCTTCCTCAACATGCTGAATGGTCACACCCTTTATACACAACTCCAGTTTTGATTGAAGTCTTAGAGACTCTTTTGAACCAAAACAATTGCTTTGAATTTTATATGTATTTAAGACCAGTTTAGTATTAATCACCCATTCTGATACTGACTGTAACTCCTTATTTAGAATTTAAGTGAACTCACTGGCTTTGGATGCTGACATGTAGAGTGTGAATCATCCACATACATGTACATAGTCATTCTAGTTGTGTGTAAGACCAGTGGCAAATCATTTGGAAAAACAGAGAAGAGTAACAGCCGAAGGCAACTGCCCTGAGGGACACGGCACTGTACATTTACAATTGCCAGGTCGTAGTTGTAAATGAGAACTTGGTCTCAACTGGCCTACCTGGTTAAATAAAGGTTAAATAAATAAAAAATATATATTATATGTTAGAGAAGCTTCCTTTGAGTAACACTCTCTGGGTCCTATTTGATAAATAACTATTCAAATATGTGATGTAAAGCAGAATCAGGTGAGTTCTTCAATAACAATTTATGATCAATAACATCACTGAAATCAAGCAATACCACTCCAACTATCATCTTATTAGCAGGTTCTTCTAACCAATCATATGTCATCTGAGTCAGTGCAGTATAAGCGCCCTTCTCTATGTGCATGCTGAAAGTCAATAGCTAACTTGTTCTCTGAAAAATAGCATTGTATTTGGTCAAACACAATTCTCTCAATCAGTTTACTAAGAACAGGCAGCAACCTGATTGGGCAGCTGTGGGAACCAGTAAAGGGTGATTTACTATTTTTAGGCAGTGGAATTACTGTAGCTTCCTTCCACGTCTGAGGGCACACACTCCTTTAGGCTTTCGCATAAGATAAAGAAAATATTGATGGCAATACAGTCTGCTACTATTCTCAATAGTTTCCCATCAAGGTTGTATACAGTGCATTCAGAAAGTATTCAGACCCCTTGACCTTCTCCACATTTTGTTAAGTTAGACTTATTTTGAAATGGATTAAATTGTTTTTTTCCCTCATCAATCTACACACAATACCCCATAATGACAAAGCATTTAAAAATAATAATAACGGAAATATCACATTTACATACGTACAGTTAAAGTCGGAAGTTTACATACACTTAGGTTGGAGTCATTTATACTCATTTTTCAACCACTCCACAAATTTCTTGTTAACAAACTATAGTTTTGACAAGTCGGTTAGGACATCTACTTTGTGCATGACACAAATCATTTTTCCAACACTTGTTTACAGACAGATTATTTCACTTATCATTCACTGTATCACAATTCCAGTGCGTCAGAAGTATACATACACTAAGTTGACTGTGCCTTTAAACAGCTTGGAAAATTCCAGAAATAGATGTCATGGCTTTAGAAGCTTCTGATAGGCTAATTGACATAATTTGAGTCAATTGAAGGTGTACCTGTGGATGTATTTCAAGGCCTACCTTCAAACTCTGTGCCTCTTTGCTTGACATCATGGGAAAATCAAAAGAGATCAGCCAAAACCTCAGAACATTTATTTGACCTCCACAAGTCTGGTTCATCCTTGGGAGCAATTTCCAAATGCCTGAAGGTACCACATTCATCTGTACAAACAATAGTATGCAAGTATAAACACCATAGGACCATGCAGCCGTCACCCCGCTCAGGAAGGAGACGCGTTCTGTCTCCTAGAGATGAACGTACTTTGGTGCGAAAAGTGCAAGTCAATCTCAGAACAACAGCAAAGGACCTTGTGAAAATGCTGGAGGAACCAGGCACAAAAGTATCTATATCCACAGTAAAACGAGTCCTATATCGATATAACCTGAAAGGCCGCTCAGCAAGGAAGAAGCCACTGCTCCAAAACCGCAATAAAAAAGCCAGACTACGGTTTGCAACTGCACATGGAGAAATGTCCTCTGGTCTGATGAAACAAAAATAGAACTGTTTGACCATAATGACCATCATTTTGTTTGGAGGAAAAGGAGGAGGCTTGCAGGCCGAAGAACACGATCGCAACCGTGAAGCACGGGGGTGGCAGCATCATGTTGTGGGAGTGCTTTGCTGCAGGAGGGACTGGTGCACTTCACAAAACAGATCGCTTCATGAGGAGGGAAAATTATGTGGATGTATTGAAACAACATCTCAAGACATCAGTCAGGAAGTTAAAGCTTGGTTGCAAATAGCTCTTCCAAATGGACAATGACCCCAAGCATACTTCCAAAGTTGTGGCAAAATGGCTTAAGGACAACAAAATCAAGGTATTGGAGTGGCCATCACAAAGCCCTGACCACAATCCCATAGACAATTTATGGGCAGAACTGAAAAAGCATGTGCAAGCAAGGAGACCTACAAAACCTAACTTAGTTACACCAGCTCTGTCAGGAGGAATGGGACAAAATTCACCCAATTAATGTGGGAAGCTTGTGGAAGGCTACCCGAAACGTTTGACCCAAATTAAACAATTTAAAGGCAATGCTACCAAACACTAATTGAGTGTATGTAAGCTTATGACCCACTGGGAATGTGATGAAAGAAATGAAAGCTGAAATAAATAATTCTCTCTACTATTATTCTGACATTTCACATACTTAAATAAAGTGGTGCTCCTAACTGACATAAAACAGGGATTTTTTAAAAGGATTAAATGTCAGGAGTTTTGAAAAACTGAGTTTAAATGTATTTGGCTAAGGTGTTTGTAAACTTCTGACTTCAACTGTAAGTATTCTTACTCTTCACTCAGTACTTTGTTGAATTTTTTTCCGCAGCGATTACATCCTTGAGTCTTCTTGGGTATGATACTACAAGCTTGGCGCACCTGTATTTTTTGGAGCTTCTTCCATTCTTCTCTGCAGATCATCTCAAGCTATGTCTGGTTGGATGGGGTGCATCGCTGCACAGCTATTTTCAGGTCTCTCCAGAGATGTTAGATCGGGGTCAAGTCAGAGCTCTGGCTGGGCCACTCAAATGACATTCAGAAACTTGTCCCGAAGCCACTCCTGCGTTGTATTGGCTGTGTGCTTTGGGTCGTTGTCCTGTCGGAAGGTAAAGGTTCACCTCAGTCTGAGGTTCTGTGTTCTCTGGACCAGGTTTTCTACAAGGATCTCTCTGTAATTTGCTCTGTTCATCTTTCCCTTCATTCTGACTATTCTCCCATTCCCTGCCGCTGAAAACATCCCCACAGCATGATGCTGACACCACATGCTTCACCATAGGTATGTTGCCAGGCTTCCTCCAGATGTGACGCTTGGCATTCAGGTCAAAGAGTTCAATCTTGGTTTCATCAGACCAGAGAATCGTGTTTCCCATTGGCTGAGTCCATTGTGTACCTTTTGGCAAACTCCAAGCGGGCTGTCATGTGTATTTTACTGAGGAGTGGCTTCTGTCTGTCCACTCTACCATGAAGGCCTGATGGGTGGAGTGCTAAATAGATGGTTGTCCTTCTGGAAGTTTCTTCCATCTCCACAGAGGAACTCTGGAGCTCTGTCAGACTGACCGTCGGGTTCTTGGTCCCCTCCCTGACCAAGGTCCTTTCCCTTGATTACTCAGTTTGGCCGGACGGCCAGCTCTAGGAAGAGTCTTGATTGTTCCAAGACTCTTCCTTCCAAATACACTGCTGTCCCCAAATGCTTCAAGATGGCAACCATTGTTCCTGTACCCAAGAAAGAAAAGGATACTGAAGTAAATGACTATCGCCCCGTAGCACTCACTTCTGTCATCATGAAGTCCTTTGAGAAACCAGTCACGGATCATATCACCCCAAGTGGTGGAGTAAGGCAAAAACACCTCCACTTAGCTGATCCTCAACACTGGGGCTACAGAAGGATGCATGCTCAGCCCCCTCCTGTACTCCCTGTTCACCCATGACTGCGTGGCCACGCACGCCTCCAACTCAATCATCAAGTTTGCAGACAACACAACAGTAGTAGGCCTGAAAAACAATGATGATGAGGGCCCTGGGAGTGTGGTGCCAGTAAAATAATCTCTCACCCGACGTGAGCTGATCGTGGACTTCAGGAAACAGCAGGAAACAGCAGAGGGAGCACCACCCTATCCACATCGACTTGACCGCAGTGGAGAAGGTGGAAAGCTTCAGGTTCCTCGGCGTACAAATCACTGACAAACTAAAATGATCCACCAACACAGACAGTGTGGTGAAGAAGGCGCAACAGCGCCTCTTCAACCTCATGAGGCTGAAGAAATTTGGCTTGGCACCTAAAACCCTTGCTAACTTTTGCACAATTGAGAGCATCCTGTCGGGCTGTATCACCACCTGGTATGGCAACTGCACCACCCGCAACCGCAGGGCTCTCTAGAGGGTGGTGCAGTTGCCCAACTCATCACCGGGGGCAAACTAGGACATCTACAACACCCGATGTCAGGAAGGCCAAAAAGATCATCAAGGACAACAACCACCCGAGCCACTGCCTGTTCACTCCGCTATCATCCAGAATGCGAGGTCAGTACAAGTGCATCAAAGCTGGGACCAAGAGAATGAAAAACAGCTTCTATCTCAAGGCCATCAGACTGTTAAATAGCCATCATTAGCACATTAGAGGCTGCTACCCTATGTACATAAACTTGAAGTCACTGGCCACTAATAATGGAACACCAGTCACTTTAATAATGTTTACATATTTTGCATTACTCAACTCCTATGTACACTACCGTTCAAAAGATTGGGGTCAATTAGAAATGTCCTTGTTTTTGAAAGAAAATATAATTTTATTGTCGATTAAAATAACATAAATTGATCAGAAATACAGTGTAGACATTGTTAATGTTGTAATTGACTTATGTAGCTGGAAATGGCAGATTTTTTATGGAATATCTACATAGGCGTACAGAGGCCCATTATCAACCATGGCAAGTTGTGTTAGCTAATCCAAATGTATCATTTTAAAAGGCTAATTGATCATTAGAAAACCTTTTTACAATTATGTTAGCCCAGCTGAAAACTGTTGTTCTGATTAAAGAGGCAATAAAACTGGCCTTCTTTAGACTAGTTGAGTATCTGGAGCATCAGAATTTGTGGGTTCGATTACACGCTCAAAAGGGTCAGTAACAAAGACCTTTCTTCTGAAACTCGTCAGTCTATTCTTGTTCTGAGAAATGACGGCTATTCCATGTGAGAAATTGCCAAGAAACTGAAGATCACGTACAACGCTGTGTACTACTCCCTTCACAGAACAGCACAAACTTGCTCTAACCAGAATAGAAAGAGGAGTGGGAGGCCCCGGTGCACAACTGAGCAAGTGGACAGGTACATTAGAGTGTCTAGTTTAAGAAACAGACGCCTCACAAGTCCTTAACTGGCAGCTTCATTACACCAGTCTCAACGTCAACAGTGAAGAGGCGACTCCGGGATGCTGGCCTTCTAGGCAGAGTTTCTCTGTCCAGTGTCCGTGTTCTTTTGCCCATCATATTTTAATTTTTTTATTGGACAGTGTGAGACATGGCTTTTTCTTTGCTACTCTGCCTAGAAGGCCAGCATCCCGGAGTCGTCTCTTCACTCTTGACGTTGAGACTGGTGTTGTGCTGGTACTACTGTATTTAATGAAGCTGCCAGTTGTCCAATCTAGATTGGTGGTTGTCCTTCTGGAAGATTCTCCCATCTCCACAGAGGAACTCTGGAGCTGTGGAGCTCATCGGCTTCTTGGTCACCTCCCTGAGCAAGGCTCTTCTCCCTCGATTGCTCAGTTAGGCTGGGCGGCCAGCTCTAGGAAGTGTCTTGGTGGTTCCAAACTTCTTCCATTTAAGAATGATGGAAGACACTGTGTTCTTGGGGACCTTCAATACTGCAGAAATGTTTTGGTACCCTTTCCCAGATCTGTGCCTCGACACAGTCCTGTCTCGGAGTTCTACGGACAATCCTTCGACCTGATGACTTGGTTTTTGCTCTGACATGCACTGTCAACTGTGGGACCTTATATAGACAGATGTGTGCCTTTCCAAATCATGTCCAATCAATTTAATTTACCACAGGTGGACTCCAATCAAGTTGTAGATGATCAATGGAAACAGGATGCACCTGAGCTCAATTTGGAGTCTCATAGCATAGTCTGAATACTAATGTAAATATGGTTTTTCTGGTTTTTCTTTTTAATACATAAGTAAACATTTTTAAAATCTGTTTTTGATTTGTTATTATGGGGTATTGTGTGTGATTGATGAAGTTTAAATTTTTTTAAATTTTGGAGTAAACGTCTCCAGAAACTTTGAACAACATCAAACCAAGGTCTCTCTTGTTCCGTGTTTAGCAAGCGTCGCGCTCTGATGATGTCACTGTATACAAAGAGCACCTAGGCCTTTTTTTCTAACCTGAGATGCCTTGATGTTGTTGAACATGTGATGTTTGATCAATGGAAATGCAGTAGAGCCTTTAGCAAATGAGGGAGAAGTCCTTGCCAAGTTTCTCTAAAGTGGCTTGCAAATGTGTCATTCTCAGAAATCAATTACACGCATCAACAGCCACTGAGAGGTATTGCCATAGCTTTAATTAGATTAAAGTGCTTTACATACAGTCCATGAGCATATTATTTGAGTTTAATTTAATCGAGCTATCTATCTGTCCTCTGTCTTTTGAGCTTATTTTAAAGTCATCATGTGCATACAGATACAGTGTACAGGAGTATTTACTGTGGACATTGGTATTTTATGAACAGCAATCATTCCACGCTATCAACCCCCATAGCAGATATCCTAATTTCACAATTTCTCCTTTCCTCCATTCCTAACACTCTGTCACATATACCTGTTCTTCTTCTTCTCCACCTACCCTACTCTTCTAACACTTAAACATATTTCTCCCCATTCCTTATAGTCATACTCTTCTCCTCCTGCTCTTGTAATACTCATGAACCTCTCCTCTTCCATCTCCTTTCCTTCCTCTACCTGAGTTCTGATTGACAGCCCGCTGTGTCCTCTAACCTCTCTCCAGGTGGCAGTAGACAGCTGACTTGACCAGGTCAGCCTCTGCGTAGACCTGTGATAAGAGAAAAACACTCACACACACAGAGAAAAGGACAGCCAATCCGACCTTCAGATCCTAACGACACATAGCAGAGAAAGAGAGAAGACAGGAAAGGCTCTTACCTCTAACACAGCAATGGCAATCTGATATCAGAGAAGGTGATTGCCCAGTGGAGCGAAATAATAAAATCACACATAGGTGGTCTTCATTGCTCGAGCTTCGCCCCCTGCCACTGTCAAAGGCCTTAATCAATGAATGCCTGGAAGTTCAAATGAAAGTCTGAGACGTGTTAGAAAGGAACCTGACAAGTGTCGTGTCCCTGCAGCTGGCTAACAGCATGTGATAGATTGACTAATAATATTACAACCACCAGGGGATTGCAGAAGAACAAATCAGCAAAACTGTTTGAATTCAACTGAACAAGATGCAACACGTCCAATTGTTACCAGATGGGAGATTTGACCAAACACCTTCCTGTCATGTATTTGCAAATATTGACAGAGAGGGAGTTCAGAGACATACAACACACTGAGAAAGCATAATCTCAACAAAAAAAAAGTGAAATCAATCAATTACTCTAGCATGCATGCTACATTGTGTATTTGCCCATTAGAAACATTTATTGTGTTAGAGATGGGAATAATTAAAATATAATCAGTCTATGATATGTTTTTCACCATAAGTCAAATTAAAATCTAATTGAATATGTCATTTAAATATCACGTAAAAGATCAGCAGTAAAATCAAAATGATAAAAAGCATTTTAATCATGACGTGTTTTCTTCTCTCTCATGATAATCATTCACATTCAATGCTATTCAAGCTTATTTGAGAGAAATATTGGAACGATATGGAGTAATGGTTAATTATAATGCAAAATGTCCTCATTAAAGTAAGTACCTGAGGCAGGTTTATTCTACAGCGGATTTAATAATGAATCTATTAAAATGAATGTCGGATTTTGTCAGCTAGCTAGATATAATCATCACTGACCATTCTCTTTTATTCCCACTTGGTGACAGGATGTAGTTACCCGGGCAAGACTTTACAGTACATTGCCCATATCTACAGTAAAACTTCAGTTAATTAAAAGCCAAGTCTCAAATAGCCGCCTGTCACTTTTAATAGCTGGGCAAAGGCAAACATTTCAGCAAATAAACCAGTAAAAAAAAATGCCTGGTCAAAATGAATTGTTTGAGGTTACCATGAATTAGCATGAATTGTTTACAAGGTTTAATGTTTGATTTGTTACATTAAATAATTCAGTAATGACTCAATGGCAGTCATCTGTTTCTATCACCAGTAAGAAACTGCTAGCCATTGTCTGCTAACTGGCAGGCACAAAAACAGTGAACAGCTATGGGAGTACAGACCCCAAGAAATAGGCTGATCGCCATCTAGTGACGTAAGTAAGAACTGCCGAAAAATGCACAGTCAAAAAGGAAAAAATATATTTTTTTTATATAGAGACATACCAAGACAAAAGAAATGTGACACAGTGAGTAAATGTAAACACATTAGTGCAGGAAATGAATACATTGATTAAAATTCAAAAATTAACTATTCTAAATAGCAAAAGTTTTGTGCATTTAAGAAAATAGACTCCAACTGGAAGACTTCCAATACAACTGGAAATAAACATGTTACTGTATGTGACTACCTTTGATCATTATCGGTAATCCTTCCCACAACATGTTGTACTGTATATGATTTATTTCATGTTTCTGCTTGAAACAGTTAATTCAGTTCAGTGCCAGATCAGCAATATGTTTCCCCCCCTAGCTATGTGGCATTTGGAGGTTACTCAGGCATCAGTATGATCAAATTAGGCAGAGACAGAAAAAACTAAGTATTTATTTCTCTCTCTTTCTTTACTTTTCTCTATCCATTTTTATTAAATATTTGTGAGCATAGATGCCAGGAAGCCGGTGAAACGCCGGCAGGTCACAGTGACTTTGAAAGGAGAAGGATGTTAAAAAGAAACTGCAGACACATAAGTGATGTTCACAAGCCCTGAACGGGTCTTTACACGGAAAGAGCAGCAACTGAACTTCACCCGTCAGAGGAAAAGAAAGGAGATGAAAAGGTCTGTGTACTTTACATGTCAGATGCAGACCCCTGCTGGTATGCATTGTGAAACTGCTTGTGTCAGGCTTGTGTGACTAACTATGGATACAGCTACATGAGATTGACACCTGCCGTGAGAGGTGACATAGCTTGGCATGTACTTTTATGGCTTGTTCTTTTCAGATAGTCTATGTGTATAAACCCATAACATTACTCAGTACACACAGGACACAAAAGGTTCAATATTCTTTCATGGCAATAACAAATGGAAAAACACTCACACAAAGCAAAACTTTAAATTAATTAAGCTCATTGGTTTCTTTGAATTAAATAGATTTTTTTTCAGTTGACAGGAAGGAGAAGCATTCAATTTGAGTGAGAAATAATTGACCTCTATCTTTCCCCTTCTGTTCCAATTCAAAATAGTGTGTGAGTTAGTGGCTTATCTTTGTGAGGTGGCCTGCTGTGGTGGATAGAACAGCTCTGATGCAGTCATTACAGCAGTGGAGCCAGGGCGCTGCCTAATGATTTTCTTAATAGGAACACTGCAGTGACTTTGAATGCGGACGCTGTTTGGAACATGCACAGGTGGTGATTCTTCTTGTAGGAAAATGGGTTTGCAGTTTATTTGGTGGATGAATGAAGTGTGAAAATGTCCTTCTCAAGATGCAAGATTTGAATCAAAGACATTTAAAAAAATCCTAGACAAGAAAGCCCTTTGTGTTAGTTTTTCTCAATTGCATTGAAGCATTTTTTGGAACAAAAGCGTGCTAAATGGCAAATATAAAAGAACACGACTACACCTATCTCTTGAATCCAAGCAGACAACACATAAAATTAGACTGTTTTAAAAATCCCAGTAGATCAATAAATATTCCTTGCAGTCACTAAATAACGATGATCAAAATTGGAAGTGTGAGAGTGTCGGTATATTGTGTGTGAGTGAGTGTGTACTGCATATAGTGTGTATATACAGTGGCTTGTGAAAGTATTCACCCCCTTGGCATTTTTCATATTGTTTTGCCTTACAACCTGGAATTAAAATTTATTTTTTGTGGGTTTGTATCATTTGATTTACACAACATGCCTACCACTTTGAAGATGCAAAGTATTTTTTGTTGTGAAACAAGAAATAAGACAAAAAAACTGAAACTTGAGCGTGCATAACTATTCACCCCCCAAAGTCAATATTTTGTAGAGGAACCTTTTGCAGTAATTACAGTTGCAAGTCTCTTGGGGTATGTCTCGATAAGCTTGGCACATCTAGCCACAGGGCTTTTGGCTCATTCTTCAAGGTAAAACTGCTCCAGCTCCTTCAAGTTGGATGTGTTCCGCTGGTGTACAGAAATCTTTAAGTCATACCATAGATTCTCAATTAGATTGAGGTCTGGGCTTTGACTAGGCCTTTCCAAGACATTTAAATGTTTCCCCTAAACCACTCAAGTTTAGCTTTAGCAGTATGCTTAGGGTCATTGTCCTGCTGGAAGCTGAACCTCCGTCCCAGTCTCAAATCTCTGGAAGACTGAAGCAGGTTTCCCTCAAGAATTTCCCTTTATTTAGAACCATCCATCATTCCTTCTATTCTGACCAGTTTCCCAGTCCCTGCTGATGAAAAACACCCCCACAGCATGATGCTGCCACCACCCTGCCACCACTGTGGGGATGTTGTTCTCGGGGTGATGAGAGGTGTTGGGTTTGTGCCAGACATAACGTCTTCCTTGATGGCCAAAAAGCTACATTTTAGTCTCATCTGAATAGAGTACCTTCTTCCATATGTTTGGGGATTCTCCCACATGACTTTCAGCGAACACCAAACGTGTTTGCTTATTTTTTCTTTAAGCAATGGCTTTTTTTCTGGCCACTCTTCCATAAAGCCCAGCTCTGTGGAGCGTACGGCTTAAAGTGGTCCTATGGACAGATACTCCAATCTCCGCTGTGGAGCTATGCAGCTTCTTCAGGGTTATCTTTGGTCTCTTTGTTGCCTCTCTGATTAATGTCCTCCTTGCCTGGTCCATGTGTTTTGGTGGGAGGCCCTCTCTTGGCAGGTTTGTTGTGGTGCCATATTCTTTCCATTTTTTAATAATGGATTTAATGATGCTCCATGGGATGTTCAAAGTTACGGATATTTTTTTTATAACCCAACCCTTATCTGTACTTCTCCACAACTGTGTCCCTGACCTGTTTGGAGAGCTCATTGGTCTTCATAGTGCCACTTGCTTGGTGGTGCCCCTTGCTTAGTGGTGTTGCAGACTCTGGGGCCTTTCAGAACAGGTGTATATATGCTGAGATTGTGACACTTAGAATGCACACAGGTGGACTTTATTTAACTAATTACTTGACTTCTGAATGTAATTGGTTGCACCAGATCTTATTTAGGGGCTTCATAGCAAAAGGGGTGAATGCATATGCACACACCACTTTTCAGTTTTTTGTTGTTGTTTAGAATTATTTGAAACAAGTCATTTTATTCATTTCACTTCACCAATTTTGACTATTTTGTGTATGTCCATTACATTAAATTCAAATAAAAATCAATTTAAATTACTGGTTGTAATGCAACAAAATAGGACAAACGCCAAGGGGGTAAATACTTTTGCAAGGCACTGTAGTAATGTGGACGCCAACGAACTTGAAGCTGTCGACCCGCTGATGTGGATGGGGGTGTGCTCTCCCCTCTTTCTCCTGTAGTCCACAATCAGCTCCTTTGTCTTCCTGACGTTGAGGGTGAGGTTGTTGTCCTGGCTGGTAAGCCTGTGAGCCTGTAATTGTTTCCTAATCATCCTTAAAATACACTCACAAAGCTGTTTGACTGGAGTAACTATCTTTCATGATACAAGAAAAAACACATTCCTTCGCTGTTTGACTTTCCAGGAAGCATCTTGTCAAGAATTGTCTCTTGTCGGCAGCAGCGTGGCAAGTTCACTGAGATGAAATCCCCTGTCAGCCATGTCACCTTATTCTGGGGCCAACCTCACAATCCCTCTGAATTGTAAAAACACAAAGCCTTTATGAATTTGTCACTTCCCGTCGTTTTATCTTCAGCTGCAGGCAGTCTCTCTCACAAAGCGCCACGGATACGCAGAGAGCAGTGCTCAACCAAGTTTTCCCTTCTATAGCCCCCCCATCCCAAAACTAAAAGAGTGGTCTCAATGTTATCAGAAAATTATATAGAAACTGGTCGTAAGCTTTTGTATATCCATATATATATATATAAAAAAAGTTATGTCCGAGGTTACACCATTTGGTCTTGTACTATACCCAGAATAGTGCATTGTCCCTTTTTGAAATGGTAAGCCCTTTCGCTCAATTAGCTTTTTTATCTCACTATGCATGTTTTACAAAAGGACAGACCGACTGTTAAATAGCCAGATAATTCAAATGTAATTAGGGGACTTTTGAAAGACTCTGCCAGAGGAGAGGATAGACGGAGGGTGACTAGTCATTGCACAGGGTGGAGGCCAGGGTGAACCTCTGTCTGTACTATAGATTTCAGAAAGCTAATATTTGACAGATTACATTTTCAGGTGCAATAGTCTAAAAAGGCCTCATCTTCTCTTTTCCATGACAGATCTGAAGATTAAGATGCCCATTTTGTACCTTTTCCCCTACTGTAAGTATACTATACCAGTGAAGCTCGGTGTCGTTTAAGATGAGGGAGGATGATAATTGTTTTTATGAGCATGGCATTATTTCTACTACAGCATTTTGGATGAGTGCCATTCACCCAGCTCAATGTAACATAGATAGATTTAGGCTTCTACATGATACTCTAATTTCTCTATACCCATTATGAGGTTTCTACAACCTAGCCTATGAAGTGTACAACGTAGGTGCACAGGTTGATTTTTTTTTTTTGTAATCAAGGTGACAGACAGTGACACATTCAATAGCACCTTGCACACTCTTGCCTGCATCTAGCTGATCTAGGTAGTAATCATTTGTCCACCAGTTGCAAATGAGAGTTTCTACTGGACAAATTCAGGTATGTTTATCCCCGTTTCATTCTGTTTGCTTCTGTTTAAGAAAAGTTTTTCAACAGAATCGGCAGAACGAATACACCCCTGATCACACGCAAACACAGTTCACTTTCAAAACAGCCACATACAAACAGCATGATCACTTTGCTCATTGTAATTACTTCTCTCATCTACACGCCCTCCTCCTCTCTCACCTTTTTACTTCTCTTGTGGATTTCAGTGCACATCAACTGTCTGTGACCAGGTGAAAAACAGCAAGCAATGCAGAAGCATGGTGGCTAGGAAAAACTACCTAGAAAGGCCAGAACCTAGGAAGAAACCGAGAGTGGAACCAGGCTCTGAGAGGTGGCCAGTCCTCTTCTGGCTGTGCCGGGTGGAGATTATAACAGAACATGGCCAAGAGGTTCAAACATAGCCGATCATTCAGAGTTAGAGACAGTAGGTGCGGTTTGATCGAGAGTCCATAACAGCAGGTCCGGGACAAGTTAGCACGTCCAGTGAACAGGTCAGGGATCCATAGCAGCAGGCAGAACAGTTGAAAGAGTGTTGTTGATGCTACTGTAGACCTTCATAGCAAAACAGCATGTTTTAATCCATTATTTGGTGAGGTGAATATATGTAGTATAGTTTTATAAAGAAAAATGACAGCTTTTTGAATGTTTCACTATTTTTATTTTTACAAAATTGACTGAGGAGGATGTTATTCCCCTTCCTCTTTTGAGGAGCCTCCACTGACGTATACAGTACATGTATTCTGCAGATTTGTCAATTTATTTTATGTTATTGCAAAGGTAAACAGTCCCCACTCAATCCTTACTCATATTAATTCCTATAAACATTAACTAAAGTATGTGATGTGATTTATTTTATTATCCCATTCACACAAACCAATCAAGACAGTAGTGCCTCACAGGCAGTACAGCTGAGTCCTCTGGAGAGCGACCGAACTATCAGATCTTCCGCTGCGGCAGGTAGAGTACAAACTTGAGCTTCCTCTGTGCTCCGGGTTCTGTCACATTACCTGGGAATTGTAACTCAGCCAAATGTCACTCTCCTTGCCACCCATAATGCCAACTGGAACAGGTTGAGTATGAGAGACAGAGGGAATAAGAACATCTGCTCAATGCAAATAATAAGCCGTTCTAATACAATGCTCTTCAGTTTCAGAGTACAGTTAGACCTACGCTGTAAGAACCTCACACTTGGTGTATGATGACTTTTGTTTAAAGCTACTTGTATTGATAAGAAGTTTAACCTGAAAGGTTGAATGACATCATACCTGTTTCTTCAGGGTTAACATTGGGAAAACATAGTGTATGAAGTATTGAACATATTAACCCAAACTGGTATGGCTGTGAATGTCTATTTTAGGATTTGTCATTCGATACTATTATCAGATGTGAAGATTTATGATGAAAGCACTTTTCAGAGCATTGATAATCGGCTTGACTCTTCGGACAACAACATTTCCATTCTAATAACAGCTAATCGTGATGCACTGCAATTAGTCTTTAATTTCCTCCCCAAAGGACATAACTCAGCATCGGGCCGAAGATTGTTCCTCACGCTCTCTTTCAGGCACCATCAATCAGCCATGGATCAATCTGCCTCCACTCAGGCCCTGGAGGAATGGAATTGAGGAAGGAGGGAGAATCTAAAAGCCTGTGTACTGTAGGCAGGTAGTAGCTGTAGTGGTGAGTTTCTCTTCTTCACTATTTTTCATATTTCCATCTTTGTATTTCACAAGCACCTCTTCGGCAGCTGAGGCACACATGCATTCTGAATGTCACTTCCAATGTTCTCACCTTCAGAGTGGCAACGGTGGAAGGTAATGTGAGGAGAGGAGAGGAGGGGACCATCTGGTTGAGGCTGAGGGGGAGTCGACAGCCGTGACTCAGGCCAAGTGACCTTGGCGTGGCCTTGGCCTGGAGGTGCCGAGATGGCACTAATCATATAACACTCAGACACCCGAGGTCTAACACACGGGCAAGCCCATGACTTCTGCCAGGCTGCTGATGACAGGGAGTGGGTGGGCGGTGGAGGTTTACATCAAAGTGCTTAGCATCCATCCACATGGCTTTGGGTTTTCACTAGCTAGGAAACAGTGTGTATGTGGTTAGCAGCCTTCTTGGAACTAGTGTTTAATTCTTAAATTAAAAAAACTGTGTCTTTAAGCAGAACTTTGGGAAAACAGCTTTTGCGTAACTAGCTATGAAAGTCTAGAGGGCTTGTAAATATTTATTTGCTTAGAAGTGGGTCACGATTAGGGTGACTAACAGAGTTTAACTACTAGTATATTACGCATTTCGTCTTTCTCATGGATTAGTATGATAGTATTTACATTGAATGCATCTCTGAAGGCCACAGTAATCATTTGGATTTTCTGTTGACCTACAGTGGCTGAATATTACTGTACAGAGCCAAATGACTCTTTATTGTCTGCCTGTTAGACAGTTGGATATTTGGTAGATTTTGTTCCCAGAAATAAAGCATCGACTTTGATCAATTGATACACTTCTGGTTTGCAACCAACATGGATTTTCTAACTTATTGTTTACAAAATAATCATATTCCCTCAATATGGAAAGCAAGGAGTTGTGGGTGCCATTTCTCTCATAAATTCTCCTTGAAGGGAAAACTCAGGCATAGCACCTCCACACTCTAAAGAGCACAGCAGCACATCCAGCCTCTGCCAAATAATTTCTCAGCACAAACAATTTACTGTTTTCCTCTAGACCTAGTCAACTCAAACGATCCCAGAGACTCCCCAAAGGAAACAGTCAAGCTGAAGCAGAGCGTAGCATTTCATGGAGTGTGTCCTAATGACAGATGGCATTTTCACAAGCGCTGGCAACGACGACCTAGCTCTGGAATGCCACCTAATTGCTAAAATGGCGCCCATAATGAAATAAGTCGCAACTAACCTTTGTCTCCTCGTCGCTGGTGGGCGAAAGAATAATTGCCACACAGAGTCGCCGGTGTAGGGACTGGGAGGGAGGGAGCGTATCGGATGTTGGTTCAGTGGGTTCCAGGTTGAGTCAGGCCCACTCATCTGCTCCAGCAAGCACACGGAATGAAGTACATTAGAATTAAAATATGGAAATCACTCCGTAGAAAAGTCTCCTTCTAGTCAGGGATTGTTTATTATTTTGAGGTGCAAAGCCTGGTAGAGGGTGCATGATCTAAGAACATGTTCGGGCATGTCTCTCCAGAGACCTCTCATTGGAACCCTTGGTGGTTGAGATGGCGGTTGTGTTTTGTAGTCCCAAACCTATGAAAGAATACAAATAGTCTGCGCAGTTTGCCACTTCCGGTTATCAGCAGTGCTTCCGGTTTCCATTTCCTTTCCATGTTAGCATGCTAGATAGAGTGTTTAGCTTGTCTAACTACATTATTGGTATTGCTAGCACCGTTAGCATGATTAGCATGCTAACTCCACATTGTACATAGTGTGTTCTGTTTCACTAACTGCATTGCTAGCACCTTTAGCATGATTAGCATGCTATCTCGCCACTGTAAATAGTGTGTATTGGTTGTTTGTTTACTGTAGCCTTTACGTGCCTATGCTATTAGCCATTTAGCCTAATGCTAGGCTGTTTACTGCACTTTATATGCCATTTATACCATTTTTACTGTTATTTATCTACTGGTTACTGCTAATATTGCACTGATAATATTGCACTGCTAATCTGTATTCGCTGATTATGCTATGCTAATTTGATTATTAGTAATTTACTATTGCTGCAATGTTCCATTGCGCTGCGCCTGCTAGCACCTTATGTACATCACTGCTAATACATTAGCATAGTAGCATACATTGCTATTGTATAGTAATAACTGTAATTACAGCCTGTGTTTCTTTCTGTTTCTCATCCATAGAAAACCACTATCACTATCCCTTCCACTTCCACCATCATCAATCCTAGTACTACAATTCAATGCCGTGTGTGTGCTTGTAGCAATAAATGAGTGACTTGAGTATGTCTCCTGCCAGGTCATTGCATTTGTCACGTACACATATTCGGCAGATGTTCTTGTGGGCGTAGTGAAATGCTTGTGTTCCTAGCTCCAACAGTGCAGTAGTATCTAACAATTCGCAACAATACACACACATCTAAAAGTAAAATAATAGAAGGGACCAAGGGACCAAGCCAAATATTGTTGGTAATCAGGCCTACTACTGTTGTGTCATCTGCAAACTTGATGATTGAGTTGGAGGTATGCGTGGCCACGCAGTAAACAGGTGAACAGGGACTATAGGAGGGGCGAAACACGCACCCTTGTGGGGCCCCTGTGTTGTGGATCAGCGAAGTTGAGGTGTTGTGTCCTACCTGTGGGCGGCCTGTCAGGAAGTCCAAGACCCAGTTGCACAGGGCGGGGTTCAGACCCAGGGCCCCGAGCTTAATAATGAGCTTGGAGGGTACTCCGGTATTGAAGGCTGAGCTATAGTCAATGAACAGCAATAATATATACAGTACCAGTCAAAAGTTTGGACACACCTACTCATTCCAGGGTTTTTCTTTATTTTTACTATTTCCTACATTGTAGAATAATAGTGAAGACAGCTAAACTATGAAATAACACATATGGATTCTTCAAAGTAGCCACCCTTTGCCTTAACGATAGCTTTTACACTCTTGGGATTCTCTCAACCAGCTTCATGAGGTAGTCACCTGTAATGCATTTCAACTACATTTACATTTTACATTTAAGTCATTTAGCAGACGCTCTTATCCAGAGCGACTTACAAATTGGTGCATTCACCTTATGATATCCAGTGGAACAACCACTTTACAATAGTGCATCTAACTCTTTTAAGGGGGAGGGGGGGGTTAGAAGGATTACTTTATCCTATCCTAGGTATTCCTTAAAGAGGTGGGGTTTCAGGTGTCTCCGGAAGGTGGTGATTGACTCTGGGTGCCAGAGCAGCGAATAGTTTTGACTGGGCTGAGCGGGAACTGTACTTCCTCAGAGGTAGGGAGGCGAGCAGGCCAGAGGTGGATGAACGCAGTGCCCTTGTTTGGGTGTAGGGCCTGATCAGAGCCTGAAGGTACGGTGCCGCCGTTCCCCTCACAGCTCCGTAGGCAAGCACCATGGTCTTGTAGCGGATGCGAGCTTCAACTGGAAGCCTAATAGGTGTGCCTTGTTAAAAGTTAATTGTTGGAATTTCTTTCCTTCTTAATGTGTCTGAGCCAATCAGTTGTGTTGTGACAAGGCAAGGGAGGTATACAGAAGATGGTATTTTACCAAATTTTGCCATATTATGGCAAGATCTGCTCAAATAAGCAAAGAGAAATGACAGTCCATTATTACTTTAAAACATGATGAAGAAGAGACTTGTTTGGGCCAAGAAACACGAGCAATGGACATTAGACCGGTGGAAATCTGTTCTTTGGTCTGATGAGTCCAAATTTGACATTTTTGGTTCCAACTGGCATGTCTTTGTGAGACGCATAGTAGGTGAATGGAGGATCTCCGCATTTGTGATTACCACCGTGAAACAAGGAGTAGGAGGTGTGATGGTGTGGGGGTGCTTTCCTGGTGACACTGTCTGTGATTTATTTAGAATTCAAAGCACACTTAAGCAAAATGGCAACCACAGCATTCTGCAGCGATATGCCATCTCTTCTGGTTTGCGCTTAGTGGGACTGTCATTTGTTTTTCAACAGAACACTGACCCAACACACCTCCAGGCTGGGGAAGGGCTATTTGACCAAGAAATAGAGTGATGAAGTGCTGCATCAGATGACCTGGCCTCCATAATAATCTGACCTCAACCCAGTTGAGATGGTTTGGGGTGAGTTGGACTGCAGAGTGAAGGAAAAGCAGCCAATAAGTGCTCAGCATATGTGGGAACTCCTTCAAGACTGTTGAAAAAGCAGTCCAGGTGATACTGGTTGAGAGAATGCAAAGAGTGTGCAAAGATGTCATCAAGGCAAAGGGTGGCTACTTTGAAGAATCTCAAATGTAAAATATGTTTTGATTTGTTTAACACTTTTTTGGTTACTACATGATTCCACATGAGTTATTTCATAGTTTTGATGTCTTCACAATTATTCTACAATGTGAAATAGTAAAAATAAAGATAAACTCTTGTATGAGCAGTTGTGTCCAAAATGTTGACTGGTACTGTAGGTATTCCTCTTGTCCAAATGCGATATGGTAGTGTGCAGTGCGATGGTGATTGAATCGTCTGTGGATCTATTGGGTTGGTATGCAAATTGAAGTGGGTCTAGAGTGTAAGGTAAGGTAGAGGTGATATGATCCTTAACTAGCCTCTCAAAGCACTTCATGATGACAGAAGTGAGTGCTACGGGGCAATAGTCATTTACTTCAGTTGTCTTTGCTTTCTTCGGTACAGAAACAATGGACATCTTGACGCAAGTGGGAACAGCAGACTGGGATAGGGAGAGATTGAAAATGCCCGTAAACACTCCAGCCACCTGGTCTGCGTGTGCTTTGAGGACTCGGCTAGGGATGCCGTTTTAGCTGGCAGCCTTGCGAGGGTTAACACGCTTAAATGTCTTACTCACGTCAGCCACGGAGAATGAGAGCCCACAGTCCCTGGGAGCGGGCTGCGTTGGTGGCACTGTGTTTTCCCTTTGTAGTCTGTGATTGTCTGTAGACCATGCAACATACGTCTCATGTCTGAGCCGTTGAATTGTAACTCCACTTTTTCTCTGTACTTACGTTTTGCCTGTGTGATTGCCTTATGGAGGGAATAACTACACTGTTTGTATTCAACCATATTTCAAGTCACCTTGCCATGGCTAAATGTGGTGGATCGCACATTCAGTTTTGCGCAAATGCTGCCATCTATTCACAGTTTCTAGTTTGGGTAGGTTTTAATAGTCACAGTGGGAACAACATCCCCTATACACTTCCTGATGAACTCAGTCACTGTGTCCTTGTATACGTCAATGTTATTCTCAGAATAACATTTGATCATGCTGACTGAACATATCCCAGTCTGTGTGATCAAAACAATCTTGAAGCATGGATTCCGATTGGTCAGACCAGCGTTGAATAGACCTTAGCACGGGTACTTTGTGTTTGAGTTTCTGCCTATAGGATCAGAGGAGCAAAATGGAGTCGTGATCTGATTTACCGAAGGGAGGACAGGGGAGGTGTCACGTTCCTGACCTGTTTTCTGTTGTTTTGTATGTGTGTGATGGTCAGGGCGTGAGTTTTGGGTGGGCAGTCTATGTTTGCTGTTTCTATGTTGGTTTTGGGTTGCCTGGTATGGCTCTTAATTAGAGGCAGGTGTTTTGCGTTTTCCTCTAATTGAGAGTCATATTAAGGTAGGTTGTTCTCACTGTTTGTTTGTGGGTGATTGTCTCCTGTGTCAGTGTCTGTATGTTACGCCACACGGGACTGTTCCGGTTTTTGTTAGTTCGTTCGTTTTATGTAGTCTGTTTTCCTGGTTCATGCGTTCTTCACGTTGTATGTAAGTTCGTGTCCAGGTCTGTCTACATTCGTTTATTTGTTTTGTAATTATTCAAGTGTTTGTCGTGTTTTTCCGTTTTGTCTATTAAATCAATATGTATTCACAACCCGCTGCATTTTGGTCAAATCCCTGCTACTCCTCTTCGGATGAGGAGAAGGAGGAAGCCCGTTACAGAATCACCCACCAAACCCAGATCAAGCAGCGGGTTAACGGACAGCCACGACAGCAGCAGTGGGAAAAGGAGGATTGGACATGGGAAGAGATCCTGGACGGTAAAGGACCCTGGGCAGAGCCAGTGGAGTGTCGCCGCCCCAAAGCGGAGCTGGAGGCAGCGAAAGCGGAGAGGCGACGTTATGAGGAGGCAGCACGGAAGCAAGGCTGGAGGCCCGTGAGTAACACCCAAAAATTTCTTGGGGGGGGGGGGGCAAAAGGGGAGTGTGGCGAAGCCGGGTTGGATACCTGAGCCAACTCCCCGGGCTTGCCGTGGAGTAAGAGGTCGTCGTACTGGTCAGACACCGTGTTATGCGGTAAAGCGCACGGTGTCCCCAGTACGCGTGCTTAGCCCAGTGCGGGCTATTCCACCTTGCCGCACTGGGAGGGCTAGGTTGGGCATCGAGCCGGATGTCATGAAGCCGGCCCAACGTATCTGGCCTCCAGTACGTCTCCTCGGGCCGGCCTACATGGCACCAGCCTTACAGGTGGTGTCCCCGGTTCGCCTGCATAGCCCAGTGCGGGTTATTCCACCTCGCCGCACTGGCAGGGCTACGGGGACCATTCAACCTGGTAAGGTTGGGGAGGCTTGGTGCTCAAGAGCACGTGTCCTCCTTCACGGTCCGGTATATCCGGCGCCACCTTCCCGCCCCAGCCTAGTACCACCAGTGCCGACACCACGCACCAGGCTTCCAGTGCATCTCCAGAGCCCTGTTCCTCCTCCACGCACTCTCCCTATGGTGCGTGTCTCCAGCCCAGTGCCTCCAGTTCCGGTACCGCGCACCAGGCTGTCTCTCCGTCTCCTCCCTACAGAACTGCCCGTCTGCCCAGCGGCGCCTGAACTGCCCGTCTGCCCAGCGGCGCCTGAACTGCCCGTCTGCCCAGCGGCGCCTGAACTGCCCGTCTGCCCAGCGGCACCTGAACTGCCCGTCTGCCCAGCGGCGCCTGAACTGCCCGTCTGCCCAACGGCGCCTGAACTGCCCGTCTGCCATGAGCCTGCAAAGCTGCCCGTCTGCCATGAGCCTGCAAAGCCGCCCGTCTGCCAAGAGCCTACAGAGCCTTCCGCCAGACCGGATCAGCCAGAGCCTTCCGCCAGACCGGATCAGCCAGAGCCTTCCGCCAGACCGGATCAGCCAGAGCCTTCCGCCAGACCGGATCAGCCAGAGCCTTCCGCCAGACCGGATCAGCCAGAGCCTTCCGCCAGACCGGATCAGCCAGAGCCTTCCGCCAGACCGGATCAGCCAGAGCCGTCCAGCCAGGACCTGCCAGAGCCGTCCAGCCAGGACCAGCCAGAGCCGTCCAGCCAGGACCTGCCAGAGCCGTCCAGCCAGGACCTGCCAGAGCCGTCCAGCCAGGACCTGCCAGAGCCGTCCAGCCAGGACCTGCCAGAGCCGTCCAGCCAGGACCTGCCAGAGCCGTCCAGCCAGGACTTGCCGGAGTCCCTCAGCCCGGACCTGCCGGAGTCCCTCAGCCCGGACCTGCCGGAGTCCCTCAGCCCGGACCTGCCGGAGTCCCTCAGCCCGGACCTGCCGGAGTCCCTCAGCCCGGACCTGCCGGAGTCCCTCAGCCCGGACCTGCCGGAGTCCCTCAGCCCGGACCTGCCGGAGTCCCTCAGCCCGGACCTGCCAGAGTCCCTCAGCCCGGAGCTGCTGCCCCTTATCCCGGAGCTGCTGCCCCTTATCCCGATGCTGCCCCTTCATCTAGGTGGGTTTAGTTGGAGGGTGGTCATTGGGAGGGGGATACAGAAGCGGGGAGTGACTATGGTGGTGTGGGCACAGCGTCCGGAGCCTGAGCCACCACCGTGGTCAGATGCCCACCCAGACCCTCCCCTGGACTTTGTGCTGGTGCGCCCGGCGTTCGCACCTTGAGGGGGGGGTTCTGTCACGTTCCTGACCTGTTTTCTGTTGTTTTGTATGTGTGTGATGGTCAGGGCGTGAGTTTTGGGTGGGCAGTCTATGTTTGCTGTTTCTATGTTGGTTTTGGGTTGCCTGGTATGGCTCTTAATTAGAGGCAGGTGTTTTGCGTTTTCCTCTAATTGAGAGTCATATTAAGGTAGGTTGTTCTCACTGTTTGTTTGTGGGTGATTGTCTCCTGTGTCAGTGTCTGTATGTTACGCCACACGGGACTGTTCCGGTTTTTGTTAGTTCGTTCGTTTTATGTAGTCTGTTTTCCTGGTTCATGCGTTCTTCACGTTGTATGTAAGTTCGTGTCCAGGTCTGTCTACATTCGTTTATTTGTTTTGTAATTATTCAAGTGTTTGTCGTGTTTTGTCTATTAAATCAATATGTATTCACAACCCGCTGCATTTTGGTCAAATCCCTGCTACTCCTCTTCGGATGAGGAGAAGGAGGAAGCCCGTTACAGGAGGGCCTTGTAGGCATCCCGGAATCGGGAGTAAAAGTGGTCAAGCGTTCTTTCAGCGCGAGAACTACAGTTAATGTGTTGATAGAACTTCTGTAGCGTTATCCTCAAATTTACTCTGTTATAATGCCCAGCTACAATAAATGCTGCCTCAGGATATGTGGTTTCCATTTTGCACCAAGTCCAATCCTCATTGTAGTTCCTTGAGGGCCGTCGTGGTATCGGTTTGAGGGGCAATATAGACAGCTGTGATCATAACCAAAGATAATTATCTTGGGAGTTAATACAGTACAGTCTACATTTGATTGAGGTATTCTAGGTTGGGTGAACAAAATGACTTTCTGTACGTTATCACAATCACACCATGAGTAGTTAATAATGAAACATACATCACCGCCTTTTTTCTTCTCTGAGAGTTCTTTATTCCTGTCTGCGCAATGTACTGAGAACCCAGCTGGCTATATGGACGAGGATATTATATCAGAGAAGATGCTAAACTTAAAGAGAATTTTTTTAAATTCAGCTTCATATTTATCGTCTCCAGCACCACCCCAACGTCAACAGTATGTGAAAATTGTGTTTTCAAGCAAAAAAGAGTGTTTCCAATTAAATTGTCGGTGTGCATCGTGTGATTTTAACCAATTATAAGTAGGCATTGCCTACTAATTGTCTACTAATTGGTTGATGATGTCATTCGGAAGACACTAATCTTCCTCTATATTTTTTACTACAAAACATAGAAACGTGCCATTTTCACATATGTTGATGTTGAGGTGGTGCTTGAGATGATGAATATGAAGGTATTTACTATAAAAAAAAATCTCGAAACTGGTATTCTGTGAGATCATTGTTGCTAGTTGCTAGTCACTGCTGCTGTTACAAGCAAATACCATACAGCATTCTTCTTCATTTAAGTCACCAAAATACCACAAAGGCATCACATTCTCCTTAATAGATCCTCATCCATAAAGACTGCAAAACTTACTCGCCAATTTGTGTGTGTGACCAGATCATTTTCATATATCTGCCAGAGTAAAGAACAATGACAGACGTTTCACCTTAAAAAGCCATTAACTTCCCAGCAGATGCAATTACCCAAGCCTCAATCTGACTCTGACCTTTGACAGTGTGTCTCCCGGCGTCATGATGGCCTAAGATGGCTCTGACTGGGAAGCTAATCGTCCCAGCAGCTCTGGATAGCATTCACCACTCTGGATAGCACTCGTAGCATTCACAGCACTCTTAGAATTTAACACTGCATAGTACTGAAGCGTTCAAGTGTTTACAGGAGGCCCCTAGAGGAAGCCTGAGTGCTTGTTTGACTGTTTATCTTAATCAAAGGGCTAATTCCTTGGCATTTAAAATCAGCAAAAACATGACACTGTCTAACATAATGGAAAATTCAATGAGGAAAAAGCATGGCAAATTAGAATATACAATATACAATTTTTTGCACTACGATTAGAAATGTTTCCACACAAATCTAACAAGGCCCTTTTGACCATGAAGCCATGAATGAGACAATAGAAAAACTATCTTTAGGAAAGCTGAGGCTCAGCTATTGTGTTATCGCTTAAGAGCACCAATTCTGTATTAAGATGACGAGGTACTCTGTCGTAACAAGTTCTCCTTTGGTACCCCTGCCCTCCTATCCAACACAGTGATACAAACCCCCAAAGGCGACATCACCTGGGTATGTTCACAACTTCAAACCAATCAAAGTCAATTATGAGAGGGGTGGTTTTTCATGCTATGTGGAATTGAATTTGTGTCCTTCCATCTGTCACCTTAGGACATTCATTTCTGCAGCACTGCCATGTGGATGGCATACAGACAGTATCCGATAGCTAGCCCACTTCTGCACCTGGACACACTGATCCATTCATCTGTGGCAGAACTGGGCTGTGTTTCATTCCAGAAATATGCTCACCGCCTTCTACCCTTGTCCTCTCTCCTTCACCAATCTGACCTCTCCTATACTCTGATCAGCGAAGCATCTAATCGAGCAAAACAAATAACAACACCTCTGCAACCTAATGATGTGACTGCTTGACAGCTGATAGTTTTTTTACAAACCAATACCAGTTTAGTCTTCACTGCACATGTCCATGCATTGAGACAGCCCAGTAAGTCTATCAGCATTGAAAACAAAGAGCATCTGATAATTGGTCATCAGTGTCTTATTTGAATAATGAATGTTTAACGTTTACAAACACTAATACTTTAAACTCATAACAAGGCATTTATTAAGTTGCATTATTACCGCTGAATTTCTCCAGCAATCCAAATAGAAGCACCTGAGTCTCTGAGCCCTCAGCCAACCTTTTTCCATTAGGATAAAAACATGATGAAAATGCAGAAAGAGTGTATTCAGTGACACAGCACTTAGAAGGGACCCAATTCATTAGTGTTTCAATTTGCAGCAAAACAAATGCACTGTGTTTGAGATATTATATGAATTGGTAAACTGGCTATGTGGAGTGTTGTGCATGGCAGACTTTGCTGCTGTCACAGAGGCAATGTGACTTATGTGCTGTGAATTAAAAATAATTACCATACCATGATTCTAATGCCCGTCTAGGCAAAGAGCATGTTGTGCTCACAGCAATCTCATATTTTCACACTACCCACTGGGCACAGACGTCAATTCAACATTGATTCAACCAGTGTGTGCCCAGTGGGTGGTACATTTCAGAATGTTGGTTTTGCATTGTGTGAGCAATTACATAGTTGAATTCGTAACACATTTTTGGGGGTGCCAATTATGGCGAGGCCTCAGGCTTTTTGAAACTTTGGATACCCTATCATTAGTGTTCTTTTATTTGTCAGAATCTAGATATGACTCATGTACAGCTTGCTGATTATCATTGAAGTGATTATAATGGATTTGATTGGTTATAATGGGGAAATTAAGTGATTTGAGTATCACAACACTCATTGGACGTTGTATTTGTGACTTGAATAATATCCTACCATTTGAGATCAAGCTCCTAAAGTATTCTGTGTTGTGGCAATTAAATGTACAACTTCGGTAGTACAATATTGTTTTGGTTCCACCTGTCACCAGAGGGCAGCAGAGACCATCCTAGAGACATTAACGACACTCAGGTGTGTCCTATTTACTCACTATGATTTCCCTGTTTGTAACGTTCGTCTTGCGGAGAGAGATTGGACCAACTAAACACATACAAAAACAAGAGAAAACAGGTCAGGAACGTGACACTGTTAAATTCTCTGCGCTACGGATCCCTTTAGCGGGATCATTTTCCTAAACAACCTGAATTGCAGGGCGCAAAATATTACTAAAAATATTTATAATCATGCTATCACAAGTGAAATATACCAAAACACAGCTTAGCTTGTTGTTAATCCACCTATCGTGTCAGATTTTGAAAATATGCTCTGCAGCGAAAGCAATCCAAGCTTTTGTGAGTGTATCAATTAATGCTAGAACAGTTAGCCTTATATTAGCTTGGTTTGCTTGGTCACAAAAATCAGAAAAGCAATAAAATTAATCGCTTACCTTTGATAATCTTCGGATGTTTGCACTCATGAGACTCCCAGTTACACAACAAATGTTCTTTTTGTTCGATAAATATTACCTTTATAACAAAAAAACGCCATTTGGGTTGCGCGTTATGTTCAGAAAACCAAAGCCTCGTTCCGTTCGACGAAAATTCCAAAAAGTATTCGTAATGTTCGTAGAAACATGTCAAATGTTTTTTATAATCAATCCTCAGGTTATTTTTAACAAACATAATCGATAATATTTCAACCGGACCGTAACCTATTCAATAAAAGACAGAAAGAAAATGGAGAGCTACCCCTCTCGCGCGCAGGAACTAATCAGAGGACACCTGACTAGTTTTGAAAAATCTCGCTCATTTTTCAAAATAAAAGCCTGAAACTATGTCTAATGCCTGGTCACAGCCTGAGGAAGCCATTGGAAAAGGAATCTGGTTGATACCCCTTTAAATGGAAGAAAGACGGGCCAGGAAACACAGATTTTAAAATAAAAAAAATCACTTCCGGGTTATATTTCCTCAGGTTTACGCCTGCAGAATCAGTTTTGTTATACTCACAGACAATATTTTGACAGTTTTGGATATTCTACGATCTGGACCTGAGAAATAGTCCGTTTACCTTGGGAACGTTATTTTAAAAAAAAGTCTGACCCCTAGCGTCAAGAGGTTAACCACTGATTCCTCTTCTGGTCTCTTCTCTGCACCTGGGTCCAACCTCACCATGTCACAAATAAACTCAGCAAAAAAAGAAATGTCCTCTCACTGTCAACCAGGTTTATTTTTAGCAAACTTAACATGTGTAAATATTTGTATGAACATAACAAGATTCAACAACTGAATCATAAACTGAACAAGTTCCACAGACATGTGACTAACAGAAATGGATTAATGTGTCCCTGAACAAAGGGGGGGTCGAAAACAAAATTAACAGTCAGTATCTGGTGTGGCCACCAGCTGGATTAAGTACTGCAGTGCATCTCCTCCTCATGCACTGCACCAGATTTGTCAGTTCTTGCTGTGATATTACCCCACTCTTCCACCAAGGCACCTGCAAGTTCCTGGACATTTCTGGGGGGAATGGCCCTATCCCTCACCCTCCAATCTAACAGGTCCCAGACGTGCTCAATGGGATTGAGATCCGGGCTCTTCGCTGGCCATGGCAGAACACTGACATTCCTGTCTTGCAGGGAATTATGCACAGAACGAGCAGTATGGCTGATGGCATTGTCATGCTGGAGGGTCATGTCAGGATGAGCCTGCAGGAAGGGTACCTGTAACGCACAGCGTTGAGATTGCCTTCAATGACGACAAGCTCAGTCTGATGTTGCTGTGCAACACTGCCCCAGACCATGACAGACCCTCCACCTCCAAATCAATCCCGCTCCAGAGTACAGGCTTTGGTGTAATGCTCATTCCTTCGACTATAAACGTGGATCCGACCATCACCCCTGGTGAGACAAAACCGTGACCCGTCAGTGAAGAGCACTTTTAGCCAGTCCTGTCTGGTCCAGCGATGGTAGGTTTGTGCCCATAGGTTGACGTTGTTGCCGGTGATGTCTGGTGAGGACCTGCCTTACAACAGGCCTTCAAGCCCTCAGTCCAGCCTCTCTCAGCCTATCGCGGTCAGTTTGAGCACTGATGGAGGGATTGTGCGTTCCTGGTGTAACTCGTGCAGTTGTTGTTGCCATCCTGTACCTGTCGGGCAGGTGTGATGTTCGGCTGTACCGATCCTGTGCAGGTGTTGTTACACGTGGTCTGCCATTGTTAGGAGATTCAGCTGCCCATCCTGTTTCCCTGTAGCGCTGTCTTAGGCGTCTCACAGTACGGACATTGCAATTTATTGACCTGGCCACATCTGCAGTCATCATGCCTCCTTGCAGCATGGCTAAGGCACATTCACACAGATGAGCAGGGACCCTCGGTATATTTCTTTTGGTGTTTTTTCATAGTAATAGAAAGGCTTCTTTAGTGTCCTAAGTTTTCAAAATTATGACCTTAATTGCCTACCGTCTGTAAGGTATTAGTGTCTTAACGACCGTTCCACAGGTGCATGTTCATTAATTGTTTATGGTTCATTGAACAAGCATGGGAAACAATGTTTAAACCCTTTACAATGAAGATCTGTGAAGTTATTTGGATTTTTACGAATCATCTTTGAAAGACAGGGTCCTGAAAAAGGGACGTTTCTCTTTTTGCTGAGTTTATGTATACTTCTCCAATATTGTAACATATAATGCTACATTAATTATCCCTTGTCACAAACAATACACTATGCTGACATCAGTTTATAGACAAAGGAGGCCTATGTTCATATATATGTAAGTTTCACAGATAATACAATTACAAAACAACTTCATTATGCTGTGTCTGTGGTGTGGAATGGCTGTTGAATGAGTCAGACCACCAGAATGTACCACAGCATGTCTGCAGGCAACAAATGTAATTTCTCCAATCAACAAAAAACAACAGCTACATGCCGCCTACCTTCCTTTCCCCAAAATACCTCCATGAAAGATGACATTGACGCCCAGACCGGCTGAGGAGAGCACCACCACCAGCGGGCCAGATGTAATGGAAACACTTGGTCTGCAGTCAGTGGCTCTGCTCGGCGGCGGCTGGGAAGGCAGGTTTGCATCGATACATCTCTTCTCTTCTGAGGAAAACATTTGTTCCTTGGGGCCCTGAGGGACACGGGTGTCAAACAGTACACTTACAATGAGTAATGGAGGAACAAGACCTTAAACGCCTTCACTGACCTTTATGTATGCAAACAGCAGATGCAGGGAAGAGAGGCGAACAACACTCCAGCATTTATTGCTCCCAATCAGAGTGTTTTTGTGTCAGAGCAGGAAAAGAAACCCTGTAATAAGTGCCAGAGGATAAATAAAAATGAAGAAGCTACGTGGAGTTGGAGCTAGAACAGGAGGAAGTGGACCAGAAAGCGAAAGGAGAGCTCTAATCTGCAGTAAACTGTCAGCCGGCTACCAGGCCCAGCCTGCCACGTCTCCATGCTTGGCCACTGGCCTGATTTCCCTGTCTGTGTGGAGAATGTGCTCTGTTGTCTTTCATTGAATGCCTATTTACTTATATTTGTTTGGATTATATACTGTATGGGAGGTTGTCTGTAGCTGTAATGTGTATTCTGAGCACACCAGATTACATTTACACACTGTGGTAGGGAGAACAATGTGGGGTTAGTATATGAATGCTATGGTCAAGCAAGAGTGGATATCAGACTGTTTGTAGTTTTGTGTATATGCAATCAATTGGTCACAGAAACCAAAAACTATAGTTTAGAACTATTTGTGAAACATATTTCCTTCTCACAAACAAGCATTTTCTTTTCCTCCCAAGTAGGCATTTTTCTTGTATTTTCCCAGTAACACTTAGGTGTGATTTGACCCTTTTGGTCAAAATGATCCCTTCAGTCTTTCTCTCCACATGTTGAACATAATGTGCGTGTGTGCTTTCTGCAGATGTATTTATTTCATTCTACATAAGTGGTGCTGGTTTTACTGTCTTGTCGAAGAGAGCAGAGCAAATCGTGTAGGCCCTGGAACAATTTTGATTACATTGTAAGCTGACAGTCTACCTTGACTTTGTTGTGGTGATGGTGACCATTCTATATTACCATCTTTAGACTTCCATGTCCTCTCTTCTCTGGATGATTGTTGTTGCATGCTCTCTCTCTGATCTGATGGAGGAGATGGTATGGCAGACTCCTCTAAATCCTCTTCACCATAGAAAAATTAACAATCTGGATCATCAACAGCATTGTCCTCTATTTCTGAAATGTACTCTGTCTCTGAAACCTCCTACGTGTCTGTCACAGTCCAGATTTTGTGATAAGGCTTCATTGACTGAACATCTTTTGGAGCTCATTTTTGAGTGTCTATGTCAGAGATCTGCTGCTCTCGCACTGAGAAAGAGAAGCTTGGGAAAGCTCCTTTTCACCCAAACATAATTTAAAAAATGCAACCAGAACCAGTCAAAATGAAATGCATCAAATACACTTCTTTATTTTGGACCTATCCAAATATCTATACACATGAAAGCCTCCGGGTCAAAATGACCCACAACATCATGTTTGTATACAACATCTACACAGACATTCCACAACACATGTGTGTCCACATTCTGACATTAGGTTCATGATCCTAATTGAGGAAATCTAATTTCTTGGAGAAATAGAGAGGTTAACTAGTATTTTAGACAACTCAAAAGTAGAAATGTGTCAAATTGACCCGCAACGTAATAGGAGGGTTAAATCCCAAATCTCTCAGCTTTTAGCTTTTGATTATTATCTTGACCTAAACTGCCACAACCGAAGGTAAAAAAAAAAAAAGCAACAGTATAACACAGTAGCAGCAGTATAACACAGTTTTCAGTAGAGATCAGAGATGTGGCACATCATCACCACCACCCTGACACACATTTATCCATCTCATGACCCACTTCTTGTTGTGGGGCTAGTGTGGCGGTCAGTCCTGGTGACGGTATAAATCATACTGGGACTGAGATCTATGCTTGATCGATGGAGCCATCAGTTGCACTAACAGTCCAGTTCGCTGTTGGCCACCTTTTCCCTCATCTTGTCATGTAGTATATAATGTTGCCAGTTTGCTCTCTGCTAATTGGCTCTTTCTAGTACATAAATCACCTAAAAAATCTCTAGCTGCACCAAATACACAGTTCCCTCTGAGGCCTAACTAACTAACAGTGTTCAGAATGAGCAGATCCTCCTCATTAGTAAGGCAGGGACATCCTCCACCGATCGTCTCTACTGGGGGAAAGAGACTAGATGGGTCGTTCCACCAATTAGGTGCCATTTGAGTAGTGTAACTTTTAAAACATTGTTTTGCCTAATTTTAACATTCTGTCATAAAGAGCACATGTTTAACTTAATGAAAAACACATTTTCTCATCTCAAGAGGTTAAATTAAAAATATATATTTTGTAAGTTCCTAATAAAGTAACAGGGTTGACCCTAACATGGACGACTTCATCTTCAATCAGCCATAAATCCCTTTGTGTGCAACAGGGAGGGGAAATGGAATGCAAATGGAATGCAAGCCTCACATTTCTTTTTCAAATGTTGAAACATTTGTAGCCTGTCCATCTAATGGTAACATGGTGGACATATACTCAACCCACTCAGTTTTCCACCACAAAACACCAGACAAGTATCAAAAAGAGTATAACCAGCTCACCTTCTTTTACACTATGATTTGACAATGAGATGTTCAATGTCTGTTTTGAAAAATAAATATTTAAAAAGGAATAGGTTCACCATATTAAAAGTTCATGTACTGTAACAGGGTTAACCTTAACATGAGGGCCACTTTTTTTCTTTTTTATATTAAAATGAATCACTAATAACATGAAATAAATTATCATCTTCAGAAATTATTTTGTCAAAGCAACAAAATAACTAGGGCTTTACAATGATGTTGAAAACTTGGAGAAATGTTGGGGTTAAGTAGGTTAAAATCTTCCTAGGCGTCACAGAGGATGCACAAAGGGAATGCTGAATCTTGGCAATTTAGCAAGTCTTTACTCATATAAAAAATCTGATGTATTGAATTTTCAATGTGGTCTATATTAAAGGGCACTTAACTTAATATAACAGGCTGTTAATTAAAATTCAATATTTGTGCACAATTTCTACTTGAATTATAAAATTCAAGGCAGTAATTTTGTGAAACGACCCAGATGCTGCTGGTCACTTTATTGAGTTTCTATTCAGAGGTTAGTGATGGGATATGGATGAAGTAAAGTAAGTAAGTAAAGTAGATATTAGCCATAAGAGTTTGATTTATATTCACCTTCATTGGGAAATGATAGCTAACAAGCACTGTCAATCAACCAGAGTAATCACCAACCCAACCCGGCGAAACAATCAATTGTTGACAAACAAGACATACGTGTAACAAAGGTGATCGTGGTAGTCCCTACTAAGGTATTAGTAAAAGGAATTAACCTCTTACAACATAATGGCAGAATTGGAGAGACTATTTTGTGCATTGTTATCTTTAGACAACACCTTCAG
Source organism: Salvelinus alpinus (assembly GCF_045679555.1). Classification (NCBI taxonomy): domain Eukaryota; kingdom Metazoa; phylum Chordata; class Actinopteri; order Salmoniformes; family Salmonidae; genus Salvelinus; species Salvelinus alpinus. The sequence goes on along the minus strand of NC_092101.1, from coordinate 31,258,420 downwards.
TTGGCCTTTGGAATGTCACAAAGCAGAGCTCCAGTATTAATTGGATGAAGAAGCAGCTACTTTAGATCCCTAATCAAGATTCTACCCTTCAATAGAAAGAGTCATATCATGATCCAATTCTGTTCTAAATTCAATCATTGACATTAAAAGAGAACGTCAACACAGAATTTAATGTATTTCTTAATATCAAGAACCGTAATGTGACAAACTGTATTGACATCAGTTAGTGGGCTATTAATGTCAAAGTGTCTCGAGACAACATTTTCAAATGTTAATTTTGTATTCCGTATAGGACCTCTCTCTGCATTGTGAATTATCATTTTTGTCATTTTTGTCATTTCGGCAGGGTTAATACCTGCCTGGCGCCTGAACAAAATCTTCTTTACCTTTCTCTAATTAATACCGCTACAACATGATAGTATAGTTTGTATTTTAATGATCATCTTCCAGTGTGATTTGAAAGGTTTCTGTACAGCACTTCGAGATATTAGCTGATGTACGAAGGGCTATATAAAATAAACTTGATTTGATTTGATTTTGCCCTGAGGGGCCTTGGAGCGTTTGAGTGGGCTAAGTATTATTTAATTAGTGGTGATAATATTTCTTTAGTCTTTCAAATGTATGACTGCATCCATGATAACTCTGAGTGAGAAGGAAAGAGAGAGAGAGACACTAGAAAGAAGTAACGCCATCCCTTTTCATAGTAAGTACTAACCTCATTAAATGGGTGAAATGTTTTAAAAGCTATAATCTGATGTATTCTACTAGTCCAGTGTCTCTGACACATGTTATGGCCGGGCTTATACAAGATGTACCTTTTTGTCAAATAACAACACGATGTTGATTGAACAAAATGGCAATTCCAATGGTTTGTCAGGTGAGATAAACCAGAGAATGAATCACCCTGGTCAACACACTCAGAACAGTGTGTGGTGAATAGAGTCATTGGGTGGGGATGGTCCTTAGATTTCACAGTTTTCACAGCAAATTGGTTTTAGCAGGGACTACGTAACCCATATGGACTCTGTGTAGAAAGCGCGGACGTCTATCAATCATTATTCAATTACATACAGTATATTCTGTAATCTACACTACCTATATCCTGTTCTTGTGTGTCTAATGTGTAGTTTATGCAATCATCAAACTGCAGAACTATGCCATACAAATTATACCATTTCCCTACATAGTAATTCTCATTAATAAAGGGAAGATCTTTGGGAACATATGTTGTATAATTCTGCAGTGAAAGTAATCGTTGGAGAAGGAAGGACATCCAGTCCTTGCCATCTTACATATCTCAGAAGGGGGTCACCTAAAACCTTAAAGCTGTAAGGAGAATGCAATTAAGTCGGCCTAATACTTTCAAGTGATAATTTCGCTCAGCTGGATAAGAGATAGTCAATTCTGTATGCTCTCCGTGCTTCCTTCGCACAAGGCACCGGCACAGACCTTCTAATGAGACCCAATTTAGTGCACTTCTTTTGTCCAGGGCCCACAGGGCTCTGGTCAAACATAGTGTACTTTAATATAGGGAATAGGGTGCCATTTGAGATGCATATTAGATTCATTCCAGATAAAGTATGATGGGAGGAGAGACTTAATCTGTACATACTGTACACTAATGTCACGGAGATCAACTGACTTTTTAAGAGATAAGCTGTTCTTGTCTATCGATGTTCTGTATTATGTCATTCTGTATTATGTTTCATGTGGACCCCAGGAAGAGTAGCTGCTGCTTTTGCAACAGCTACTGGTGATCCTAAAAAAATACCAAATAAGTTAAAAGAAAATAAGGTTGACGTGTATTGAAAATATATTAATGGGGAACATGTTTGGGTCAACCTACCTATGCGTTATCATGCACATCATCTTGAAAAAGCCTTGGTAATGCATAAAAGCTCATTTGAAGTTATACAATTCAGTTTTAGGCCTACGCTATAGAATTCCACCCCCAAAAATGCAGTTGTGCCCTAATATGTGTGAATTACAAACTTTATTTTTAGCACCACCTCAGGGAGTCAAATCAAACAGAATACTGATCATTTTCCAATTGCTGTGATTGAACATAAGCAAATAGATTACATCAGGTAATTAGCAGTCTGTTTGTTTTTACCTTGTATACAATTTGAAGGCCAACTGTGTGACAATTAGTGACAATTAATTTCTCACAATTAGTGTGGTGGTAGATTAAAATACCATGAACTTCTGCCATTGGAGTTAATTATTATATAACATACATTGTAAATACCACTGTAAGCACAAACACAATCGTACCACACACGTTCAAACAGTATTTTAACATGCCTTGCTAAATATAAGTAGTTGATTGAAACAGACCTATATACAGTATAAGTTCAGTTACGATGACTCCATATCCTCCAACTTAGCGGTGACTCCCCCATTATGCATGGCCATCCACCAGAGATGATTAAAAATGGGTCCCAACGACCATAGACAGGGGAATTAACTAAAAGTCTTTAATTACACTTCATGGACATTAATCACGCTGAGAGATGAGGTTCGTTTCCTGCCCTTCTTAATCTTCGTCATGGAGTGACCGGGAACAGCCTGGATCTATTCTATACTGTATGGTGCCTGTCTCTATAGACAGGGTGCCAGCAAAACACTAGCCACTTACCAGAAAAATCAGTCTACTCAAATTTGTCACATGCTCCAAATACAACAGGTGTAGACCTTACCGTAAAATCCCAACAATACAGTTCAAGAAAGAGTTAAGAAAATATTTACGAAATAAACTAAAGTAAAAATTGTAAAAGAAAAAGTAACACAATAAAATAACAATAACGAGGCTATATACAGGGGGTACCGGTACCGAGTCAATGTGCGGGGGTAAGTCAAATTATTTTGTACATGTAGGTAAGGGTGAAGTGACTATGTATAGATCATAAACAGCAAGTAGCAGCAGTGTAAAAACAAAGGGTGTCAATGTAAATTGTCCAAGTGGCTTCGGGGCTCTGGTACCGCTTGCTGTGCGGTAGCAGAGAGAACAGCCTTGGACATGGTGGAGAATATACCCCCTTTCTGCTTTTAAATGTGAGTGAAGCAGTTACAAAGATGCTTAAGGCTTTATTAGTAGCAAATAAGCTGACGGTCTCTTCTGTCAATATACAACATAGAATCTTTGCAACTTTGTTGACTTGAACTAGGTTTTTCTAGGTGCTCTCTCAGTATCAGACACATACAGTATGCTCTCTGATGAAAAATGTATGAACTTGTTTCCTTATGTACACCAGCCTCTAATTGGTCCTGACGAACATATATTAGAGTCAATTAATGAGCCTCTCCCATTCCCAGCTTAATGTATTGCCTCCCTAACCAGCAATGACACACTCTGCCTCCCTCATGGCATAACCACCCCATTACCTCACCTGGCATACACAACGTCAGCAAAGTGATGCTGAGGGATTCTGCCGTAGACTCCCTTCACTCTTTATAGCACCATATATTATTACTGATGTACCGTAAATTTAAAGGCGAGTCCTTTTAGGTTTAGCTATTGATGTATCGCGTATGGGTGTAAAAACAGACCTGTTATTGCATCAAAGGATGTTATGGATTAGTTTAGTAATTATTGCTAAGGGAGTGGGTGTAAGAGTATATGATAACACCTACAGGAAGTACTTTTCTTTCCGATGGAAGCTGTTTTCTTTTTTCTGCTCTGCTTCAAATGGTCACATTTACTTTGTCTGGTTTTTGAATACTCTAATTTGAATCTCATTGAAGAGCAGGGGTCGGCGATGGAAATTAGAAATTGAATTCCAAGGTCATTTGACCGTTGGGGAGATAGATACACACCCCAGCATATTTGTTTAGGGTTCTCACTGGACCCACTGCTCTCCAAAGCAATTAAAGTATTCAGTATTCAGTAATCGTGTTTAAAATATTCTTCTCAACTATTACAATTTTATTGAACAAGCAATGCCCAGTTTAAAACCAGGATTACAATATTTGCTTGATCTGATAAACAATATTCAGTATGAAAGTGTGACTAGGTGAAAAATATAAGCTTGAAACGGATTTGCTATCTTGCACATCATGACCATGACTCCTTAGCCTCAAGCATTTCAATACATCATTAGCCCCAAAGATGTCCCATAAGCCAGCAATGCTGCAAAACTATTTACATAAGTATCTTAAAAATGTAAAAATCATACCAACAGTACATGAGTGGGGTGCAATCATCTTTATTGAAACTACACTTTCTCTCTCTCTTTCTCTATACTTTCAAATGCTGTGTGTCTCCCTCTGCCTTGCTTTACTCTCTCTATATGTCTATCTATCACTCCCCACTCTCTCTCACTCTGCCTATCTTTTCTCTCCCTCTGTGTCTATCTCTCACTCTGCCTATCTGTTCTCTCCCTCTGTGTCTATCACTCCCCACTCTCTCTCACTCTGCCTATCTGTTCTCTCCCTCTGTGTCTATCACTCCCCACTCTCTCTCACTCTGCCTATCTTTTCTCTCCCTATCTTTTCTCTCCCTTTGTGTCTTACTTCCCACTCTCTCTCTCTCTCCCTCTCACTCAATCCCACTCCTGACTCTAATGGACTAAAATAACTACAATTAGACTCCCTAGACATTACTGCAAACATTCATTCTGTCTTGATAAAATGTAGCTGTAGAAGGACTGTGAAAACTCCCTGTACTTCAGAGAAATATATTATGTTTATGTGTTAATGAAATTTAGCAGAAGATAGGGACAAAGACGGTATATAATAAGAAACTTTGATAGCAAGTAGGCCTGCACAAAATGTCGAAGACAAACATTTTTACCAAATATTGCGATTGCAATTTGACTTGCAATATTATTTAAAACACTTGGGTGAACTATTGGAATCATAGAAATAGTATGATTATTCTAATTATATGGTTTGAATACAGTAGGCACTTGGAATACAATGCCGTTTAGCATGAAAATGAAGGAAAAAGCCAGGGAGAGGTTTGTTGTGACATGGTAGGAAATAAAATGTTGGTCTGTGTTTCCCAGGGGATCCTAGTTAGATTTGAATAGATGTTACAAAGCTTTTAGAATATGCTTTGATATTAATCTCTGATTCAGAACATGCCGTAGCACTAACAACATGCTGATCTACACCACCACTGAATTAGAGCTAAAGTTTGATAGCCAGATTTGCCCTGTCTCAGTCAATGCATTCAGCTAGCCAGCTGGCTAATTAGCATTAGCGGCTAACACATTTTAATACTACTATATTAAATAAAACATGTGGATTTATATTAACAAGTGGAAAGCAGCATCATTGTTATTTGTGGACTGCACATGCGTTGCTTGAGTGAGTGACAGAGGGTGGGGCTTGGTGTGTGTGGGGAAGCAGAGAGGGAGAGAGCTGACCAGTAGAGTAAACTACGAAAACTGATGTCACAGGAGGCTGAGTGGCATTTCAAAATATTGCTAAAATATTGATATTGATATTGTGCTATGGATTTTGCACATGTCTATATCACAATTTAGATGTACATTTGATAAATCGCGCAACCCTAATAGCAAGTGTGTAAATATATATACCGATCTTCCACCAAATTTCACAGTGGGTGCAAGACACTGTGGCTTGTAGGCCTCTACAGGTCTCGCACCCACTGTGAAATGTGGTGGACGATCGGTGATGATCTGGGGGTGCTTCAGCAAGGCTGGAATCAGGCAGATTTGTCTTGGTGAAGGACGTGTGAATCAAGCCATGTTCAAGGTTGTCCTGGAAAAAAACTAGCTTCCATCTCCTCACAATGTTCCCCAACTCTGAGGATTGGTTTTTCCAGCAGGACAATGCTCTACAGTCGTGGTCAAAAGTTTTGAGAATGACACAAATATTTTTGCTGCTTCAGTGTCTTTAGATATTTCTGTCAGATATTACTATGGAATACTGAAGTATAATTACAGGCATTTCATAAGTGTGAAAGGCTTTTATTGACAATTACATGAAGTTGATGCAAAGAGTCAATATTTGCAGTGTTGACCCTTCTTTTTCAAGACCTCTGCAATCCGCCCTGGCATGCTGTCAATTAACTTCTGGGCCACATCCTGACTGATGGCAGCCCATTCTTGCATAATTTATGCTTGGAGTTTGTCATAATTTGTGTGTTTTTGTTTGTCCACCCGCCTCTTGAGGATTTGTTCCCAGATACACTTAGTTATCACTTTTGCCTTATGGCAAGGTGCTCCATCATGCTGGAAAAGGAATTATTCATCACCAAACTGTTCCTGGATGGTTGGGAGAAGTTGCTCTCGGAGGATGTGTTGGTACCATTCTTTATTCATGGCTGTGTTCTTAGGCAAAATTGTGAGTGAGCCCACTCCCTTGGCTGAGAAGCAACAGCATACATGAATGGTCTCAGGATGCTTTACTGTTGGCATGACACAGGACTGATGGTAGCGCTCACCTTGTCTTCGCCGTACAAGCTTTTTTCCAGATGCACCAAACAATCGGAAAGGGGATTCATCAGAGAAAATGACTTTACCCCAGTCCTCAGCAGTCCAATCCCTGTACCTTTTGCAGAATATCAGTCTGTCCCTGATGTTTTTCCCGGAGAGAAGTGGCTTCTTTGCTGCCCTTCTTGACACCAGGCCATCCTCCAAAGTCTTCGCCTCACTGTGCGTGCAGATGCACTCACACCTGCCTGCTGCCAATCCTGAGCAAGCTCTGTACTGGTGGTGCCCGGATCCCGCACCTGAATCAACTTTAGGAAACAGTCCTGGCGGTTGCTGGACTTTCTTGGGCGCCCTGAAGCCTTCTTCTCAACAATTGAACTGCTCTCCTTGAAGTTCTTGATGATTCGATAAATGGTTGATTTAGGTGCAATTTTACTGGCAGCAATATCCTTGCCTGTGAAGCCCTTTTTGTGCAAAGCAATGATGACGGTATGTGTTTCCTTGCAGGTAACCATGGCTGACAGAGGAAGAACAATGATTCCAAGCACCACCCTCCTTTTGAAGCATCCAGTCTGTTATTCGAACTCAATCAGCATGACAGAGTGATCTCCAGTCTTGTCCTCGTCAACACTCACACCTGTGTTAACGAGAGAATCACTGACATGATGTCAGCTCGTCCTTTTGTGGCAGGGCTGAAATGCAGTGGAAATGTTTTATTGGGATTCAGTTCATTTGCATGGCAAAGAGGGACTTTGCAATTAATTGCAATTCATCTGATCACTCTTCATAACATTCTGGAGTATATGCAAATTGCCATCATACAAACTGAGGCAGCAGACTTTGTGAAAATTAATATTTGTGTCATTCTCAAAACTTTTGGCCACAACTGTATGCCACACAGCCAGGTCAATCAAGGTGTGGATGGAGGACCACCAGATCAAGACCCTGTCATGGCCAGCCCAATCTCCAGACCTGAACCCCGTTGAAAACCTCTGCAATGTGATCAACAGAAAGATGGATGGTCACAAGCCATTGAACAAAGCCGAGCTGCTTGAATTTTTGCTCCAGTAGTGGCATAAAGTCACCCAACATCAATGTGAAAGACCGGCATGCCAAGATGCATGAAAGCTGTAATTGAAAATCACGGTTATTCCAACAAATATTGATTTCTGAACTCAGCCTAAGTTAAAACATTAGTGTTGTGTAGTTTAAAAATGTATATGAACTTATTTTATTTCCATTATTCGAGGTCTGACAAAAAAACATTGCTATTTTGACCAATTTTTCTGCAAACAAATGCTCTAAATGACAATATTTTGGGGGGGAATTTGGGAGAAATGTTGTCCGTAGTTTATAGAATAAAACAAAAATGTTAATTTTACCCAAACACATACCTATAAATAGTAAAACCAGAGAAACTGATAATTTTGCAGTGGTCTATTAATTATTTCCATATGTATATATATATATATACTGTATATATGCACACTTCCGTTCAAAAATTTGGGGTCACTTAGAAATGTCAATTTTTTTGCCCAATAAAATAACATCAAATTGATCAGAAATACAGTGTAGACATGGTTAATGTTGTAAATGACTATTGTAGCTGGAAACGGCAGATTTTTAATGGAATATCTACAAAGACGTACAGAGGCCCATTATCAGAAACCATCACTCCTGTGTTCCAATGGCACGTTGTGTTAGCTAATCCAAATGTATCATTTGAAAACCCTTTTGCAATTATGTTAGAACAGCTGAAAACTGTTGTCCTGATTAAAGAAGCAATACATCTGGCCTTCTTTAGACTAGTTGAGTATCTGGAGCGTCAGAATCTGTGGGTTCGATTACAGGCTCAAAATTACCAGAAACAAAGACCTTTCTTCTGAAACTTGTCAGTCTATTCAACGCTGTGTACTACTCCCTTCACAGAACAGTGCAAACTGGCTCTAACCAGAATAGAAAGAGGAGTGGGAGGCCCCGGTGCACAACTGAGCAAGAGGACAAGTACATTAGAGTGTCTAGTTTGAGAAACAGACTACGTATAAGTCATCAACTGGCAGCTTAATTAAATAGTACCCGCAAAACACCAGTCTCAAATTCAACAGTGAAGAGGCGACTCCGGGATGCTGGCCTTCTAGACTGACAGCTGACTGACCAGGAGGAAAAACTTTTCCAAGTCAAACTTTAAGGCCCTTCACACAGTTGACTTGCCAAATAGTTCAGCATCGCCCACATTGTACAGGAAACTTCCAATGGCAAAAAATCACAAAGCAATACACAGATTTTCGATTGTTGTCAAAGCAAACCGCGTTGGGTGACATTTGCTATATATGTGTTGACTAGATATGAGTGTTTGTGTAGAAAAACAATAATGTTAAAAAGTAACTATTCGCCTCCCGAGTGGCGCAGCGGTCTAAGGCAATCCATCTCAGTGCCAGAGAAGTCACTACAATCCCTGGTTCCCATAGGGCGGTGCTGAATTGGCTGCTTTCAATCACTGACAAATTTAAGCTTTTGTGATTGCAACTCAATATTAGGAAGATATAGTTTCTAATATTATTTCCTATGCCCGAAAAGCACTTCTGGACATCAAATCGGAGATTACTCACCACAAATTCGACTTTCCGGAGTTGGATCCTTTGTCTGGACAACCCGAAGCAGTTCCATTAATCAAGGGAGCCCTTTCTCCAAAAAGACGCCGCCAGAGGAGAGAAAGGCGAGCTGGAATTTTAGTCAGATTAAGGAAAGGATTAAACCACCCTCCGCTTTCTAGTATATTACTTGCTAATGTACAGTCTCTGGTCAATAAACTTTGCAACCTCAGAGCATGGATTTCCTACCAGAGAGATACGAGAGACTATAACGTAATCGGTTTTACAGCGTCTTGGTTGTCGGTATAAGTGCTTTATCAGACTATAATGCCTACAGGATTCTCTGTACACCATACGGACAGGGTAAAATAGCTTTCTAGGAAAAACAAAGCCGGAGGAGTATGTTTTATAATGAACAACTGATGGTGTGAGATGTACAAACTGTTAAGAGTGTCTGTTCCTCTAACCTGGAATACCTCACAATCAAATGCCGACCCCATTATCTCCTGCGAGAATTAACAGCTGTTTGTGTCACAGCTGTGTACATCCCCTCATAAGCCGACACTACGCTGGCACTCAAGGAATTACACAGGACTTTGAACAAATTGGAAAAAGCATGTCTTAAGGCTGCATTTGATGTAAGGAGACATGGACAATAACAGGTATAAACAGACCACCTATGACCTCCGCAAGAGAATCAAAGAGGCAAAAAGACAGTACAGCAAGAGTGGAGTTGCAATTTAATAGCTCAGATGCGAGATGCATGTGGCTGAGACTTCAGACAATCACGAATTATAATGGGAAAACCAACCACATCGCAGACACAGATACCTGACTGCCAGACAAGCTAAACACATTTTTCACCCCCTTCGAGGAAAACAATACAGAGCCGCCGACATGTGCCCCCGCTCACGAGGACTGCTGGCTCCCTGTCTCTGTAGCCAACGTGAGTAGGACCTTCAAGCATGTTAACCATCACAAGGCGGCCTGCCCAGATGGCATCCCAAGCCACATCCTCCGCATCAACCTCTCACTATCCCAGTCTGTCGTCCCCACTTCCTTCAAGATGGCCACCATTGTTCATGTACCCAAGCAAGCCAAGGCAACTGAAATAAATGACTATCGCCCCATAGCACTCATTTCTGTCATCATGAAGTGCTTTCAAAGTCAAGGACCATATCACCTCCACCATATCCGACACCCTTGACCCACAACAATTTGCATACCGCCCCAACAGATCCACGGATGTTGCAAATGCTGTTGCACTGCACACTATCCTATCCCACCTGGACAAGGGGAATACCTATGTCACAATGCTGTTCATTGAGTAGAGCTCAGCTTTTAACACTATAGTGCGCTTCAAGGTCATCATCACTAAGCTTGGTGTCTTAGGTCTGAACTCCTCCCTGTGCAACTGGGTCCTAGATTTCCTGACGGGCTGACCCCAGGTAGTGAGGGTAGGCAACAACACCTCCGGCATGCTGATCCTCAACACAGGGCCCCCGCATGGGTGTGTACTCAGTCCCCTTCTGTACTTCCTGTTCACACATGACTCCAACTCAAACATCAAGTTTGCTGACAACACGAAAGTGGTAGGCCTGATTACTAACAACAATGACACGGCCTACAGGGAAGAGACTAGAAACCACAGGGATATTCCAGAAAGCCGGATTAGTGATTTAGCGAGATCTGTCAAATTAGAACTTGTGCAAACTCCGAATTTGCGGCTTCAGAAAGAGAACTTGAAAGAAAACCTGATCAGACACCATAGCAACGCATGCTTTGAAGCAAACCTGCTACCTACAAGGTTAACTTGAACTTAGCCTGTCCTGGTGAATAAATACGGCACTTCGTGGTTATGGCCTGTCCCTTCTTGGAAAATCCACTTGACATCGGAGCCTGCATTGTTTGCTGTGGTTTACAAAGGGAACAAATTATTGCACCTCAAATACATCCTCTAGATCATTCAGAATAATTTAGTTTAGAACATTTTTGCTTTTACCCCCTTTTCCTCCCCAATTTTGTGATATCCACTTGGTAGTTAAAGTCTTGTCCCATCACTGCAACTCCCCTACGGACTCGGGAGCCATGCTCATAAAAAAAGAAAAATTGACCTAACTCATCTTAAACGGCACTGACACACACACACACACCTCATACTCACAAACACATGCACATACACACCGACAATCATACAATCACACACAACCAATGCTGCTGTTCCATGCTATAGAGACATTGAACCACTGATCATTGAACCACTGTATCCCCGACGTAGCTCATCATAATTTTCTACTACTGTACATTTTTTTTAGTTACACTTTATAAACATCACATATTAATTAGTTTACTCTAATATATCTACTGCTGTACATATCATTCTTAGCTGATCTTGTGTAAATTATCCTGGTTTACATACAGTACGTATAGATTGCATTTGATTGCTGCTACAGTGCTATTTTGGTTGTTAATCAGATTCGTCCCGCCGTTCTTGATTTCTTGTCTTTTCTTTCTCGATTTTTTCCCTTACATTTGAATTGTTTTACATTTTACATTGTTTGGAGCTAGTTACATAAGCATTTGGCTTCACACACTATTCATTTGATATACAGTACCAGTAAAATGTTTGGACACACCTACTCATTCAAGGGTTTTTCTTTATTTTTACTATATATTTTAGATTCTTCAAAGTAGCCACCCTTTGCCTTCATGACAGATTTGCACACTCTTGGCATTCTCTCAACCATCTTCATGTGGTAGTCACCTGGAATGTATTTCAATTCACAGTGGTGCCTTGTTAAAAGTTCATTTGGATAGGGTCAAAAGGTCTCCAGGACATCTATAGCACCCGGTGTCAAAGGAAGGTCAAATAAGGACCTCAGCCACCCGAGTCACGGACTGTTCACTTGGTTACTGTCCGACAGACAGAGACAGTGCAGGTGCATCAGAGCTAAGACCAAGATACTAAAAAACAGCTTCTATTAGCAGACCATCAGACTGTTGAACAGCCATCACTAGCCATCTACCAGGTGATGCACACTCACACACACAAAACACAAACAGAAGGTATCACAAACACCAGTGGAAGCTCCTCAGAGGAGGAAGGGCAGGATCATCCCCAGTGAATTTCGTAAAACATTAAAAAAGCTATTATTTTTAGATAAAACTATACTAAATATGTACTTGTCACCAAACAATTGATTAAAAAATACACTGTTTTTCAGTGAAGGTCCACATCCTCAGAAATCGGCAATTAACTGCACCTCAGATTGCAGCCCAAATAAATGCTTCAGAGAGTTCAAGTAAAAGACACTTCTCAATATCAACTGTTCAGAGGAGACTGCATGATTCAGGCCTTCATGGTTGAATTGCTGCGAAGAAACCACTACTAAAGGACACCAATAATAAGAAGAGACTTGCTTGGGCCAAGAAACAGGAGCAATGCACATTAGACCGGTGGAAATCTGTCCTTCGGTCTGATAAGCCCAAATTGGAGATTTTTGGTTCCAACCGCTGTGTCTTTGTGAGACGCGGAGTAGGTGAACGGATGATCTCCGCATGTGTGGTTCCCACCGTGAAGCATGGAGGAGGAGGTGCGATGGTGTGGGGGTGCTTTGTTGGTGACACTGTCTCTGATTTATTTAGAATTCAAAGCACACTTAAGCAACATGGCTGCCACATCATTCTGCAGCGATACGCCATCTGGTTTGCGCTTAGTGGGACTAACATTTTGTTTTTCAACAGGACAATGACCCAAAACACACATCCAGGCTGTGTAAGGGCAATTTGAACAAGAAGGAGAGTGATGGTGCTGCATCAAATGACATGTCCTCCACGATCACCCGACCTCAACCCAATTGAGATGGTTTGGGATGAATTTGACCACAGAGTGAAGATAAAGTATCCAAGAAGTGCTCAGCATATGTGGGAACTCCTTCAAGACTGCTGGAAAATAATTCCTCATGAAGCTGGTTGAGAGAATACCAAGAGTATGCAAAGCTGTCATCAAGGAAAAGGGTGGCTTCTTTGAATAATCTAAAATAGAAAATAGAAGGAAAAACCCTTGAATGACTAGGTGTGTTAAAATGTTTGGCTAGTGGTGTATATATACATACAGTGGGGAGAACAAGTATTTGATACACTGCCGATTTTGCAGGTTTTCCTACTTACACAGCATGTAGAGGTCTGTAATTTTTATCACAGGTACACTTCAACTGTGAGAGACGGAATCTACAAAAATCCAGAAAATCACATTGTATGATTTTTAAGTAATTAATTTGCATTTTATTGCATGACATAAGTATTTGATACATCAGAAAAGCAGAACTTAATATTTGGTACAGAAACCTTTGTTTGCAATTACAGAGATCATACGTTTCCTGTAGTTCTTGACCAGGTTTGCACACACTGCAGCAGGGATTTTGGCCCACTCCTCCATACAGACCTTCTCCAGATCCTTCAGGTTTCGGGGCTGTCGCTGGGCAATACGGACTTTCATCTCCCTCCAAAGATTTTCTATTGGGTTCAGGTCTGGAGACTGGCTAGGCCACTCCAGGACCTTGAGATGCTTCTTACGGAGCCACTCCTTAGTTGCCCTGGCTGTGTGTTTCGGGTCGTTGTCATGCTGGAAGACCCAGCCACGACCTATCTTCAATGCTCTTACTGAGGGAAGGAGGTTGTTGGCCAAGATCTCGCGATGCATGGCCCCATCCATCCTCCCCTCAATACGGTGCAGTCGTCCTGTCCCCTTTGCAGAAAAGCATCCCCAAAGAATGATGTTTCCACCTCCAAGCTTCACGGTTAGGATGGTGTTCTTGGGGTTGTACTAATCCTTCTTCTTCCTCCAAACACGGCGAGTGGAGTTTAGACCAAAAAGCTCTATTTTTGTCTCATCAGACCACATGACCTTCTCCAATTCCTCCTCTGGATCATCCAGATGGTCATTGGCAAACTTCAGACGGGCCTGGACATGCGCTGGCTTGAGCAGGGGGACCTTGCGTGCGCTGCAGGATTTTAATCCATGACGGCGTAGTGTGTTACTAATGGTTTTCTTTGAGACTGTGGTCCCAGCTCTCTTCAGGTCATTGACCAGGTCCTGCCGTGTAGTTCTGGGCTGATCCCTCACCTTCCTCATGATCATTGATGCCCCACGAGGTGAGATCTTGCATGGAGCCCCAGACCGAGGGTGATTGACCGTCATCTTGAACTTCTTCCATTTTCTAATAATTGCGCCAACAGTTGTTGCCTTCTCACCAAGCTGCTTACCTATTGTCCTGTAGCCCATCCCAGCCTTGTGCAGGTCTACAATTTTATCCCTGATGTCCTTACACAGCTCTCTGGTCTTGGCCATTGTGGAGAGGTTGGAGTCTGTTTGATTGAGTATGTGGACAGGTGTCTTTTATACAGGTAACGAGTTCAAACAGGTGCAGTTACTATAGGTAATAAGTGGAGAACAGGAGGGCTTCTTAAAGAAAAACTAACAGGTCTGTGAGAGCCGGAATTCTTACTGGTTGGTAGGTGATCAAATACTTATGTCATGCAATAAAATGCGAATTAATTACTTAAAAATCATACAATGTGATTTTCTGGATTTTTGTTTTAAATTCCGTCTCTCACAGTTGAAGTGTACCTATGATAAAAATTACAGACCTCTACATGCTTTGTAAGTAGGAAAACCTGCAAAATCGGCAGTGTATCAAATACTTGTTCTCCCCACTGTATATCCACTTAACACTGACATAAGTCATTTTAACCTTTCGATTTACTTCTGTTGAGTTGTGTATTTATTTAAATATATACTGCGTATTATTATAAATACTGAACACACTGGATACATATATATCCAGAACGCCGCAGCCCGTCTGGTGTTCAACTTTCCTAAGTTCTCTCACGTCACCCCGCTCCTCCGCTCTCTCCACTGGCTTCCAGTTGAAGCTCGCATCCGCTACAAGACCATGGTGCTTGCCTACGGAGCTGTGAGGGGAACGGCACCTCCGTACCTTCAGGCTCTGATCAGGCCCTACACCCAAACAAGGGCACTGCGTTCATCCACCTCTGGCCTGCTCGCCTCCCTACCTCTGAGGAAGTACAGTTCCCGCTCAGCCCAGTCAAAACTGTTCGCTGCTCTGGCACCCCAATGGTGGAACAAACTCCCTCACGACGCCAGGTCAGCGGAGTCAATCACCACCTTCCGGAGACACCTGAAACCCCACCTCTTTAAGGAATACCTAGGATAGGATAAAGTAATCCTTCTAACCCCCCCCCCTTAAAAGAGTTAGATGCACTATTGTAAAGTGGTTGTTCCACTGGATATCATAAGGTGAATGCACCAATTTGTAAGTCGCTCTGGATAAGAGCGTCTGCTAAATGACTTAAATGTAATGTAAATGTAAATATATAATAGCATATATCTGAGGACTAATACAGCACTGGTCATAGTCAAACCATAATGGGTTAAATAGTGAGCTACTGTACTCATAATAACTCCCCAAAAGTTGTCGTAAATCTTCAGATTATTTAATGGATTCTTCCTATAGTTATTAAATCCCACAAAGGTAGGGCTACAAACCACCTGAACTCAATTAATATTTATCACTCTCTCTTTTTTTCCTCTCTCCTTCTCCCCCCAATGTTCTGTCTTTCTCTCAGGCTTTGTAATAATAAAAAAAGTGCCACAGACTCCAAGGATTAGACTATGATGCTGCCTCATGGCAAGCCTCAGAGATATACAGATGTAAAATAGAGAAGGACATATGAATTATTCCGGACAGAAACCATCAGTGATACTCACACCTATTTCTGTGTCCTTTGAAAAAGAGAGCAGTTAAAAAAAAAAGTTACCCGTGTCATTCTACAAGTTGTGTGATGGGGTGGGCTGCCTTTGATATTACACATTCAAAGTCTGTTTGTGTGTGTGCAATTCATACAGTTAATCTGTACACTAACAAAGGACTTGACATAAAAAAATTTGCTTGCACCTCCATATTCAATTATTCTCTGAGGAGCAACTGCAGCAGCAGAACCCAAATTGTATTGTGTCGAACAGCCACAATATTTTTTTTGTTCAGTCACCCATTATGAATATGGCTGATTTTCCCAATCGCCATGAATGATACAGTGTTATGGCACACTGAAATCAGAGATCAAAATGAGGCTGGAGACCAAAGCTGTAAGTCATCCTTAGTGGTGAGATCTATAATAGCGTCGCTCATCAGTAAAAGCTCTAATCACCTCCCTCATCAGAGCTGCTCCACACGCCACTGCCACCACCGCAGCAATTCAATTTAATTTGTGTCATTGCAATGACAAACTCATTCACGTAAGGTAACTTTTTAATGTCTTGAATTTTATATTTCAAACAGAAGCTATTCTCTCTGTTGTAATGAACAAATTGGTTTGGGCCGGGTGGAGAGTAGGAGTGGGGACAGACATTCAGATGAGATTGAGTCATTATCTGAACATCCTTTGTTTTAAGAACAGGTTTTGAATTTGATAATGGGAACTGCAGCACTGCATATTGTAGTGATGTGTCGTTTTAATGTCATGTTTTGAACATATGCAGGACTGAATGTAACTTAAAACTGTAAGTCCCCTACATTATATGGTACCCCGTGTGAGGAGAATTATGACAGAAGTTTGCCAGAAGCATACTGTAGTATTTTACATAGTGAGGTCACACTAACAAACCCATTGTCACAAGGAACATACTTGAAGGTCTTCAATGTCACTAAGGAGCAACATAACGATTGAGATCTGTCTCTTTCTCTGCTTTCATAATACAGCCTCACAGTAGTCAGTTGCCAATTCATCTTGATTCCTCAGCCGTTTTTCAAAGCCCTCCTTTGAGGAGTGCAGCTCGACTGGAAATAAGATTTGGTGCTGTGAGCACAGGCTGGGCCAATGTAGCTGCAACCCTCTTAGCTTCTTTTCCAATACAATTTCACAGCTGAAAAGTGGAACTTCAGACAGTTGCGCAAATTGTAGAAGGTTCAAGGCATTTCACCCACAGAGATTTTCTGTTTGGGGATCTAGTGATTAGTGTGGAACAGCTTGGGCCCAGGCCTGGACTCCAATAAGCTCCCCATCACCATGGCCTCACATCAACTTCACACTAGTTTAGAAGGGAAACAGTAGAGTTAACCCCTAGTATCACCCCTAGTACCACGGTGAAATTGCAATCAGGCCCACACAGCTTGTTCGATCCAAGCTTGTTCCCTCCTTTGTACACAGCAAACACACATACACAAACAAACATCGCACACATCCTTTACTCTCTGCAGTTGGTCCTGACTTCAAAATAAAGCTTGTTTTTGTAATATTACTCTGAAGACGCAGACCTACTGAGCAGAAACCACCAATTTATCTGAGGTGTGATATCTCTCTGATTGCCCTCCATTGTAAATGTTTGTAATGTTGGCCTATGCTTTTCCAATCAAACACGTACTTCACCATAAACAACACAAGGGTACAATTTGGCCCCAATCATCCGGTTTCCCTAATTCAACTTCAAGGCATAATCATCTGGAGTGTATCAACACGGTGTGTTCTCTCCTTGGTGCTCAGTGGGAAGGTGAAAATGAATGAACACAGAGCAGAAAAAGCCTCTCCAGTTTTTTGATTAGAGAGGCTGTAATTGCGTGATTCGTTTTCTGTGGCTGATAGATAAGACTTTGAGACAGCTGGTGGATCGTTGTATTTTATAAATTATATTTTCGGTTCAGGGAAGTGTTGTTTAAATTTTTGTTTTTATAGTGAGTTTTGTGTTTTACCTCAACATTTGGATTGGGTAGCATATGCTGTAGCTCTGGTATTAACTTGAATGAGAAGTTGCTGCCATGCATCACCATGAAGGATGGTAGACATTTTCAGTGATGTCCATGATTCATATAATTACACATGATTCTGCAGATGCGGAACAGTTGAATTTGCTGAGGATCAACCACCTGTTCCATAGCTGAAAAACAATCAGGCTGAGGTGGATAGCGGGAACAGGGAACAGGGTAGCCTATAAGCAAATTGTCTCAAGCTCAATAAAGCATGTCCTGCTGAGGCAAAAAACGAATTGCTGAATAATTACACTGTGGACAGTCTCTTGTGGCTGGCGCTCTCACGCATCGGTGAGAAATGATTTAATAAAATGAGGAAATGGAGGTTCAGGAATCTTTTATCTGTAGAACATCCCCCCTAAAGTTTTAACAGACATATTACTGAAGTGAAAAGGGTGTGTTTCATTATTTAGCTAGCTGTAAACTTGAACTGAAATATTTGTAGTGGGTAAGTGCGATATTTTGCTCAAATCTAATACTCAAGCCTGTTTTGATTATGTTGACACTGGATTGGTTTTCCTCAGTAATCATACTGTAGCTACTTGCCTTGGTTTCCCACTAAGCAGTTTCAATTTAGACTGTTCTTGTAAAATCCAACTCATTTAGCTCAGAGACAGGCCTTGGACCACAGAAAAGAGGCATTCTTTGTTTTCATGGAAATTAAAGCAGATTAAAACAAATCACAGATGAGCTAAGCAATTTATTTGCTTGAAATCAGAGTATAATGCAATAATGCTAGAGTAAACTTCATCCTAGAAGCTATGGAATGTTGTGTCTATGATTCATTACAAAGAATAAATGAGAATGCCTAGTGGGATCTGGAGACGCATTTTAAAATGTGACAGTGATGCCCACCCAGGGGATAATTTAATTGAATTTAAATTGTTGATTTTGCAGAGTAAAATTATTCTCGCTGTATTTCATATCATTGCAAAGTACAGTAATTGACTTGGACTGGGGAAGAGGCAGCACAATTTCACAGTCTCTGAGTGTACAGTATATATTCTAAGTACCCTTCACTGAGGCAGCCTCTGCCCTGTTTGCGTAGATCTGATTAGCAACATGACAGTGCGCTCCTGGAATTAAGGACCAGGTCCTATCGGTAGTGTTTCATCTGACTCTAATGCCCTAATACCCTGAGCAAAAACTGGGTGACCCACACATAAATCATCTCGATACAAACACATTAAGACCAGGGGGACAGCGAAACTATAGATATGGAAAGTCTATAAATCTACCAGGGACCTATATCTGGGGGCACTGATGGGACCACAGATGATGAATTTTGGCTACTATAGGCGTCTCTACCCCATAGGGGGAATTAAGTGCTGTATCTCACTACATTCGAAAGAGAGGGAGGGAAAAAACAGCTCATTACGGAAGGTTGTGTTTATTGTGTGATATAATAAATATTCTAAAGAAAACATCTCTGGCTGCGTTTGGGGAATGTGTATGGAATGTAAAACAGGCTCTAATGGGCCATCATGTTAGTACATTAAAACTTAGGAATGGATCCACCTGCCAAGAGCCTTACAGGATTCACTTTCATAACCGGAACTGAGAATGTGCCAGAAGAATATGACTCAAAGCATATCATCTTGACAAAAAATAGTGCTTTATTCCAATCCACAAGTTGCACCAGGTTTCTTCCAAAGCCTTGGCCACAGAATGTAGTCTTTGGTCTGTTGCTAGTTGTTTTTCAGCTGACTCTCCCCTCAGTTCCACTGGTAACCTCTTTCAGTCTTCTCTCTGCATGCCTCTGAAGTACAAGCAGCACATCCATATGCTTTACTGCATACCAGACAACTCTCTCTGTTCTGACTTTGAGAGCGTTCACAAACTTGTCATTGAACCTGCAGCCGTCACATTGTTAGGAGTGGAAGCATCTCGCAAGGAGTGTCTCCTGATCGTACAGAAGGGAGATACTGCTCACTGCTCACCTTGATGGACCCATGCAGTGAAGCCAGAAGTGCTGGGTTAAACACAATGAACACTGATAGAAACACCTTGGAGAATGTCATTGAGAATTTAGTATTTTCTTGTGTTATGTATAAATGGTTAAATATGGTTAAAGTTTGAATGCAAAAAACTGCACAATCTTCATTTAGTGGCATTGACTTTTATTCCTTTCAGCAGTATATTATAATTGGCACCCCCCCCAAAAGGACTGAGACTGGGTGATGAGAGGTGATAATGTATTTTGCTCAAATTGTATTTGTCACATGCGCCGAATACAACAGGTTAAAAATTAGGAATGGAAGACCTTACTGTTTGAAGAAGTTTTTAAGAAAAATAAGTGTTAAGTAAGAAATGGAAAATAAAACAAATAATTAAACAGCAGCAGTAAAATAACAATAGAGAGGGTATATACAGGGGGTAGCGGTACAGAGTCAATGTGCGGGGGCACCAGTTAGTCGAGGTAATTGAGGTAATATGTACATGTAGGTAAAGTTAAAGTGACGATGCATAGTTAATAACCAGAGAGTAGCAGCAGCGTAAAAGAGGGGTCTGGGTAGTCCTTGAATAGCTGTTCAGGAGTCTTATGGCTTGGGGGTAGAAGCTGTTAAGAAGCCTTTTGGACCTAGACTTGGCACTCCGGTAACACTTGCCGTGCGGTAGCAGAGTAAACAGTCCATGACAAGGGTGGCTGGAGTCTTTGACAATTTTTGGGGCCTTCCTCTGACACCGCATGGTATAGAGATCATGGATGGCAGGAAGCTTGGCCCCAGTGATGTACTGGGTCGTACGCACTACCCTCTGCAGTGCTTTGCAGTCAGAGACCGAGCAGATGCCATAACAGGCAGTGATGCAACCAGTCAGGATGCTCTCGATGGTGCAGCTGTAGAACCTTTTGAGGATCTGAGGACACATGCCGAATCTTTTCAGTCTCCTGAGGGGGTAAAGGTTTTGTTGTGCCCTATTCACGACTGTCTTAATGTGTTTGGACCATGATAGTTTGTTTGTGAAGTGGACACCAATGAACATGAATTGCTCCACTACAGCCCCGTCGATGAGAATGGGGGCATGCTCGGTCCTCCTTCTCCTGTTGTCCACAATCATCTCCTTTGTCTTGATCACGTTGAGGGTATGTTGTCCTGGCATCAGGCCTACCACTATTGTGTCATCGGCAAACTTGATGATGGTGTTGGAGTCGTGCCTTGCCATGCATTAATGAGTGAACAGGGAGTACAAGAGGGTACTAAGCACACACCAATGAGGGGCCCCTGTGTTGAGGATCAGCGTGGTGGATGTGTTGTTACCTAACTTTACCACCTGGATCCAGTTGCAGGATCCTCGACACCGGCCTCGAGGGCGACCCGGAGGGCGAGGCGCAGGGCGATCCGGATGGAGGCGATGGAAATCCCTCAACATTGACGGATCCAAAATGTCCCCCACCGGTACCCAGCACCTCTCCTCCGGACCGTACCCCTCCCAGTCCACGAGGTACTGCAGGCCCCTCACCCGGCGTCTCGAGTCCAGAATGGCCCGTATCGTATACGCCGGGGACCCCTCGATGTCCAGAGGGGGAGGAGGGACCTCCGGCACCTCACCGTCTTGCAGGGGACCAGCTACCACCAGCCTGAGGAGAGACACATGAAACGAGGGGTTAATACGATAATAGGAAGGGAGTTGTAATCGATAACACACCTCGTTTATTCTCCTCAGGACTTTGAAGGGCCCTACACACTGCGGCCCCAGCTTCCGGCAGGGCAAGCGGAGGGGTAGGTTTCGGGTCGAGAGCCAGACTCTGTCCCCCGGTACAAACACGGGGGCCTCACTGCGGTGGCAGTCAGCACTCCTCTTCTGCCGTCCACTGGCTTGTTTAACTTCTTCGGGGTAGGGGGCAGCATTTTCACTTTTGGATAAATAGCATGCCAAAATTAAACTGCCTGCTACTCATCCCCAGAATATAAGATATGCATATTATTAGTAGATTTGGACAGAAAACACCCTGAAGTTTCTAAAACTTTGAATCATGTCTGTGAGAATAACAGAACTTATGTAGCAGGCAAAACCCAGAGGACAAACCAATCAGAATTGTTATTTTTTTGAGGTCACTGTCTTTTCAATGAGGTTTCATTGGGACACCAGATTTCTAAGGGACTTGTTTGCAGTTCCTACCGCTTCCACTGGATGTCACCAGTCTTTGGAAATTGGTTGAGGTTATTCCTTTGTGTAATGAAGAAGTATGGCAATCGTAAATGAGGGTCACATTAATAAATTGTTTGAGAGAGGCACATTACCAAAAAAGTTGCATTAGTTTGTTTTCTTTTTGTATTGACCACAGATCATCCCGTCTTCAAATTGATTGATTATTAACGTTTGAAAATACCTAACGTTGTATTACAAAAGGAGTTTGAAATGTTTTGGTAAAGTTTACATGTAACTTTTGATATATTCAAATCAAATCAAATCAAATCAAATTTTATTAGTCACATACACATGGTTAGCAGATGTTAATGCGAGTGTAGCGAAATGCTTGTGCTTCTAGTTCCGACAATGCAGTAATAACCAACAGTAATCTAACCTAACAATTCCACACTACTACCTTACACACACACACAAGTGTAAAGGGATAAAGAATATGTACATAAAGATATATGAATGAGTGGTGGTACAGAACGGCATGGCAGATGCAGTAGATGGTATAGAGTACGGTATATACATATGAGATGAGTACTGTAGGGTATGTAAACATAAGTGGCATAGTTTAAAGTGGCTAGTGGTACATGTATTGCATAAAGATGGCAAGATGCAGTAGATGATATAGAGTACAGTATATATACATATGAGATGGGTAATGTAGGGTATGTAAACATTGTATTAAGTGGCATTGCTTAAAGTGGCTAGTGGTACATTTTTACATAATTTCCATCAATTCCCATTTTTAAAGTGGCTGGAGTTGGGTCAGTATGTTGGCAGCGGCCGCTAAATGTTAGTGGTGGCTGTTTAACAGTCTGATGGCCTTGAGATAGAAGCTGTTTTTCAGTCTCTCGGTCCCTGCTTTGATGCACCTGTACTGACCTCGCCTTCTGGATGATAGCGGGGTGAACAGGCAGTGGCTTGGGTGGTTGTTGTCCTTGATGATCTTTATGGCCTTCCTGTGACATCGGGTGGTGTAGGTGTCCTGGAGGGCAGGTAGTTTGCCCCTGGTGATGCGTTCTGCAGACCTCACTACCCTCTGGAGAGCCTTACGGTTGTGGGCGGAGCAGTTGCCGTACCAGGCGGTGATACAGCCCGACAGGATGCTCTCGATTGTGCATCTGTAGAAGTTTGTGAGTGCTTTTGGAGACAAGCCGAATTTCTTCAGCCTCCTGAGGTTGAAGAGGCGCTGCTGCGCCTTCTTCACAACGCTGTCTGTGTGGGTGGACCAATTCAGTTTGTCCGTGATGTGTACACCGAGGAACTTAAAACTTTCCACCTTCTCCACTACTGACCCGTCGATGTGGATAGGGGGGTGCTCCCTCTGCTGTTTCCTGAAGTCCACAATCATCTCCTTTGTTTTGTTGACGTTGAGTATGAGGTTATTTTCCTGACACCACACTCCGAGGGCCCTCACCTCCTCCCTGTAGGCCGTCTCGTCGTTGTTGGTGATCAAGCCTACCACTGTAGTGTCATCCGCAAACTTGATGATTGAGTTGGAGGCGTGCATGGCCACGCAGTCGTGGGTGAACAGGGAGTACAGGAGAGGGCTCAGAACGCACCCTTGTGGGGCCCCAGTGTTGAGGATCAGCGGGGTGGAGATGTTGTTACCTACCCTCACCACCTGGGGGCGGCCCGTCAGGAAGTCCAGGACCCAGTTGCACAGGGCGGGGTCGAGACCCAGGGTCTCGAGCTTGATGACGAGTTTGGAGGGTACTATGGTGTTAAATGCTGAGCTGTAATCGATGAACAGCATTCTCACATGGGTATTCCTCTTGTCCAGATGGGTTAGGGCAGTGTGCAGTGTGGTTGCGATTGCGTCGTCTGTGGACCTATTGGGTCGGTAAGCAAATTGGAGTGGGTCTAGGGTGTCCGGTAGGGTGGAGGTGATATGGTCCTTGACTAGTCTCTCAAAGCACTTCATGATGACGGAAGTGAGTGCTACGGGGCGGTAGTCGTTTAGCTCAGTTACCTTAGCTTTCTTGGGAACAGGAACAATGGTGGCCCTCTTGAAGCATGTGGGAACAGCAGACTGGGATAAGGATTGATTGAATATGTCCGTAAACACACCAGCCAGCTGGTCTGCGCATGCTCTGAGGACGCGGCTGGGAATGCCGTCTGGGCCTGCAGCCTTGCGAGGGTTAACACGTTTAAATGTTTTACTCACCTCGGCTGCAGTGAAGGAGAGCCCGCAGGTTTTGGTAGGGGGCCGTGTCAGTGGCACTGTATTGTCCTCAAAGCGGGCAAAAAAGTTGTTTAGCCTGTCTGGGAGCAAGACATCCTGGTCCTCGACGGGGCTGGTTTTCTTTTTGTAATCCGTGATTGACTGTGGACCCTGCCACATACCTCTTGTGTCTGAGCTGTTGAATTTCGACTCGATTTTGTCTCTGTACTGAGACTTAGCCTGTTTGATTGCCTTGCGGAGAGAATAGCTACACTGTTTGTATTCGGTCATGCTTCCGGTCACCTTGCCCTGGTTAAAAGCAGTGGTTCGCGCTTTCAGTTTCACGCGAATGCTGCCGTCAATCCACGGTTTCTGGTTTGGGAATGTTTTTATCGTTGCTGTGGGTACGACATCGTCAATGCACTTCCTAATGAACTCGCTCACCGAATCAGCATATTCGTCAATATTGTTGTTGGACGCGATGCGGAACATATTCCAATCCGCGTGATCGAAGCAGTCTTGAAGCGTGGATTCAGATTGGTCGGACCAGCGTTGAACAGACCTGAGCGCGGGAGCTTGTTGTTTGAGTTTTTGTTTGTAGGCTGGAATCAACAAAATGGAGTCGTGGTCAGCTTTTCCGAAAGGGGGGCGGGGGAGGGCCTTATAAGCGTCGCGGAAATTAGTATAACAATGGTCTAGTGTTTTTCCAGCCCTGGTAGCACAATCGATATGCTGATAGAATTTAGGGAGTTTTGTTTTTAGATTAGCCTTGTTAAAATCCCCAGCTACGATGAATGCAGCCTCAGGGTGTGTGGTTTCCAGTTTACAAAGAGTCAGATAAAGTTCGTTCAGGGCCATCGATGTGTCTGCTTGGGGGGGAATGTATACGGCTGTGATTATGATTGACGAGAATTCCCTTGGTAGATAATGCGGTCGACATTTGATTGTGAGGAGTTCTAGATCAGGTGAACAGAACGACTTGAGTTCTTGTGTGTTGTTATGATGATCACACCACTTCTCGTTAATCATAAGGCATACCCCCCCGCCCCTCTTCTTACCGGAAAGATGTTTGTTTCTGTCGGCGCGATGCATGAAGAAACCAGCTGGCTGCACCGACTCCGTTAGCGTCCCTTGAGTTAGCCATGTTTCCGTGAAGCAGAGCACGTTGCAATCCCTGATGTCTCTCTGGAATGCTACCCGTGCTCGGATTTCATCAACCTTATTGTCAAGAGACTGGACATTGGCGAGTAGTATGCTAGGGAGTGGAGCGCGATGTGCCCGTCTCCGAAGCCTGACCACGAGACCGCCACGTTTTCCCCTTTTTCGGCGTCGCACAGGGTCGCCGGCTGGGATCAGATCCATTGTATTGTGTGGAAGGCAAAACACTGGATCCGTTTCGGGAAAGTCATATTCCTGGTAGGAACGATGATGAGTTGACGTTAATCGTATGTTCAGTAGTTCCTCCCGACTGTATGTAATGAAACCTAAGATTACCCGGGGTACCGATGTAAGAAATAACACGTAAAAAAACAAAATACTGCATATTTTCCAAGGAACACGAAGCGAGGCAGCCATCTCTTTTCGGCGCCGGAAGATCAAATGGTGACGTTGCGCCAACGTTGCGCAAGTTGGAAGCTGTGTTTTTCTGGATGAAACGCGCCAAATAAATTGACATTTTGGATATATATCGACGTAATTAATCGAACAAAAGGACCATTTGTGATGTTTATGGGACATATTGGAGTGCCAACAAAAGAATTTCGTCAAAGGTAAGGCATGAATTATATTTTTATTTCTGCGTTTTGTGTCGTGCCTGCAGTGTTGAAATATGCTACTCTCTTTGTTTACTGTTGTGCTATCATCAGATAATAGCATCTTATGCTTTCGCCGAAAAGCCTTTTGAAATCTGACATGTTGGCTGGATTCACAACGAGTGTAGCTTTAATTTGGTATCTTACATGTGTGATTTAATGAAAGCTTGATTCTTATATAATTTTATTTGAACATGGTGCTCTGTATTTTCCCTGGCTATTGGCCAGGTGGGACGATTGCGTCCCACCTACCCCAGAGAGGTTAAGGGATTCCTGGACGGCCCTCCAGGTCTCCTTGGAGCGCTGTACCCACTCCTCCACCGCAGGAGCTTCGGTCTGACTCGGATGCCACGGTACCAGGACCGGCTGGTAGCCCAACACACACTGGAATGTGAATAAGTTAGTCGAGGAATGACGGAGTGAATTTTGGGCCAACTCCGCCCATGGGGTGATAAGCGGATGTCAAGCTGACCGAGACCCCCAGACGCCCAATGAACGCCCTCCATACCCGGCACGTGAACTGGGGACCCCGATCAGAGACGATGTCCTCCGACACCCCGTAGTGCCGGAAGACGTGGGTAAATAACGCCTCCGCAGTCTGTAGGGAGACCGGGCAACGGGAGGAGACGGCAGGACTTAGAGAACCGATCCACAATCACCAAAACCGTAGTGTTCCCTCTAGGAAGGTGCCTAGGAGCCTTACTCTGGGCGCACACCGAACAGGAAGAGACATAAACCCTAACATCCCTAGCCAAGGTGGGCCACCAATACTTCTCCCGGAGACCCCGCGCTGTCCTCGCCACCCCAGGGTGACCCGAGGAGGGTAGGGTGTGAGCCCACCGAATCAGTTGGTCCCGAACACCAAGCGGCACGTACTTCCGCCCAGACGGACACTGAGGAGGCGCAGGCTCCGCCCGTAACGCCCGCTCGATGTCCGAGTCCACCTCCCATACCATTGGTGCCATCAGCCTCGAGGCGGGAAGGATGGGAGTAGGCTCGGTGGCCCTATCCTCCGTGTCATAAAGGCGGGACAGTGCGTCAGCCTTTACATTCTGAGAGCCTGGTCTATACGACAAAGTAAACCGGAATTGGGTGAAAAACATGGCCCACCTTGCCTGACGTGGATTCAGTCTCCTACCTGCCCGAATATACTCCAGATTCTGGTGGTCGGTCCAGATGAGAAAAGGGTGCTTAGCCACCTCAAGCCAGTGTCTCCACATCTTCAGAGCCCTGACCACCGCTAACAACTCCCTGTCCCCCACATCATAGTTACGCTCCGCTGGACTGAGCTTCCTCGAAAAGAAAGCGCAGGGGCGGAGTTTTGGTGGCGTGCCCGGGCGCTGTGATAGCACGGCACCCATTCCAGCCTCGGACGCGTCCACCTCCACTATGAATGCTAGAGAGGGGTCCGGGTGCGCCAACACGGGTGCATCCGTGAACCGCGCCTTCAACCTATTGAAAGCTCTGTCCGCCCATGCCGACCACTGCAAACGCACCGGGCCCCCCTTCAGCAGTGAGGTAATGGGAGCCGCTACCTGGCCAAAACCCCGGTAGTAATTGGCAAACCCCAAAAACCGCTGCACCTCCTTCACCGTGGTCGGAGTCGGCCAATTACGCACGGCCTTAATGCGGTCACACTCCATCACCACCCCAGAGGTGGAAATGCGATAACCCAGGAAGGAGATGGCTCGTTTGGAGAACACACACTTCTCAGCCTTGACGTATAGGTCATGCTCCAGCAGTCTCCCAAGCACCTTGCGTACCAGAGACACATGCGCGGCACGGGTGGCGGAATAGATCAGAATACCATCAATATAAACCACCACGCACTGCCCGTGCAGGTCCCTGAGAATCTCGTCTACAAAGGATTGAAAGACGGCTGGAGCATTCTTTAACCCATACGGCATGACGAGGTACTCATAGTGGCCTGATGTGGTACTAAACGCGGTTTTCCACTCGTCTCCAACCCGAATACGCACCAAACTATATGCGCTCCTGAGATCCAGTTTTGTAAAGAACTGTGCTCCGTGAAATGATTCCACCGCCGTAGCGATGAGAGGTAGTGGGTAACTAAACCCCACTGTGATAGCATTTAGACCTCTATAATCAATACACGGACGCAGACCTCCCTCCTTTTTCTTCACAAAAAAGAAACTCGAGGAGACGGGTGAGATGGAGGGCCGAATGTACCCCTGTCCCAGAGACTCCGTGACATATGTCTCCATAGCCAACGTCTCCTCCTGGGACAATGGGTACACGTGACTCTTGGGAAGCGCAGCGTTTACCTGGAGATCTATCGCACAATCCCCTCCCGGTCGATGAGGTGGTAATTTAGTTGCTTTCTTTTTACTGAAAGCGATTGCTAAATCGGCATATTCAGGGGGGATGCGCACCGTGGAACCCTGGTCTGGACTCTCCACCGACGTGGATAGATGGAAACTCCTAGACACCTTCCAGAACACTCCTCTGACCACCCCTGGAGAACCCCCTGTTTCCACGAAATCGTAGGATTGTGACTAGCCAGCCAGGGAATCCCCAGCACCACTGGAAACGCAGACGAATCGATAATGTAGAGACTTATACGCTCCCTATGATTCCCCTGCGTCACCATGTCCAGTGGAACCGTGGCCTCCCTGACCAACCCTGACCCTAATGGCCGGCTATCTAGGGAGTGCACGGGGATGGGAGAATCTATCGGTACAAGCGGAACACCTAGCTTGATGGCGAGTCCGCGATCCATAAAGTTCCCAGCTGCACCTGAATCGACTAGTGCCTTATGCTGGGAAGAGGAGAAAAACTAAAGAAAAAAAATCAAGACAAACATGTGACCAACAGGGGGTTCTGGGTGAGTCTGGTGCTTACTCACCTGGGGTGACCGAGAAATGTTCCGCCTGCCATCTCGACTCCCAGACGGACCACCCAGCACCGATCGGCCGTGTGTCCTCTCCGACCACAGCTGGTGCAGGGGGAGCCTCCTCCCCCGGTACCCCTCGGCACGGCCCCTCCCAACTCCATCGGAATGGGAGCGGAGGTGCTGGGTGGTGGAACGCACAGGACCCTCTCCGAACGCCCGCGGGAAGCCAGCAGATTGTCCAGCCGGATGGACATATCAATAAGTTCATCTAGGGAGAGAGCGGTGTCCCGACACGCTAGCTCCCTGCGGACATCCTCCCGGAGACTACACCGGTAGTGGTCTATAAGGGCCCTGTCGTTCCACCCAGACCCTGCGGCCAAGGTCCGGAACTCCAAGGCGTAGTCCTGGGTGCTCCTCTTCTCCTGCCTAAGGTGAAACAGTCGCTCTCCCGCGGGTGAATTCCGGGTAGTGCTCCTTCGCTGAGTCTGGGCCATTCCAGACCGCGTTGGCCCACTCCAGAGCACGACCCGTCAGGCAGGAGACGAGGACATTCCCCCTCTCCGCTCCCGAGACGGTCGCCAGGTACAGTTCTAGTTGCAGTAAGAAACCCTGACATCCCGCTAACGCTCCATCATAATCCCTCGGGAGCGTAAGACGGCGAGCGCTGGATCCGGGGGATGGGGAGAGAGGAGAGGAGGAATCCTGAGCTGGAGAAACCGAAGGTGGAGAGAGGAGACCACTCCTCTCCCATCGGTCCATTCTCTCCATCATCTCCATTTAATCACCACAGAGGTGAACACGACGCCACTACAACCAAATGCCCCAACACACAAGGGAAACAAATAGTTCCGAAAATATAACGTACACGAACCGTGACATACAAGGATGTACAAACAGTACACAAAACAATCCCGCACACCCAGCAGGTGTAAACAGGTGTACAAACAGGTGTAACCAATAAACAAACAAGGAGGGGGAGGAAAAAATCAGTGGCAGCTAGTAGGCCGGTGACGACGACCGCCGAGCGCCACCCGAACAGGAAGGGGAGCCACCTTCGGTAGGAGTCATGACAATAATGTACACAATAAATAGCACAGTTGGTTAGGAGATCGTAAAACGGCAGACATCTCCTCCGATGTGAAGAGGAATAAAAAGTGATATAGTAAAACTAATGTGTTTCTCACTATGCTAATGTAATTTAAAATTACATTTGTATATGGGAGATGGCAGTCTATCTTCGAAGAGTACTTATGATTTCCGGCTATATCTTCAGTGTCAAATTCTAAGCAGCAGGGTAGAGTTTACAGATCATCAAACTCACAACATATCATATTATTATCTTTCCTGTGTATGTTGCTGTTACCAAATACATCATAATCTCCATTTCCAAAATTCAATGAAATGTCCTGGATCCCAAGGACAGGAAATGTCCATTTTAGCCCTCTAACAAGCAGACCAATAGTAAAAATATGGTCATCAATTTTACATAAAATTAGATGTAGTCCTTTGAATGAGCTTGGGTCCAGTTCCTGGGATCAAAGTAGTTAATGAAGAGCGAACTAGAGCAGTTCACAGCAGTGATCCTCTCTCTGAACCTGGGGGAACCTTTCTCTGCTAATCAAGCTCTTGGCTAAGGTAATTGCTGCATTAGCGAGTGTTTCCCGGAGTGCTAATTATTTATCCAGCTCGGGAGTAGAGGAACTTTTAACTTTAGTCTGAAATCTGGTAGATGTACAGACAAAGGGTGGTGGTGGGGGTGGGTTGTTCATCTTACAATCAGGTCACAAGAAAGCTGTTTCACTGACTTTAAGCATACAGTGGAGTGGTGTGTATGACTGTAATGTAAATTGATATACAGTAGTGTACCAAGAGAGAAAAGTCAGGATGTCAGAGAAGAGTCAGAATCTTCTACTGTTTCTCTGATGTATATCTGGCTCTCTGCTATGATGAACTGCACACCTACAGCACAAAGAACTTCCTCTTTAGCTTCTGAAGTAAAGTAATGGTCCTCTGGCATAAGATGGCTCATTATGAGGCGGTTGGATTCAGCTGAGCTACAAACGCAGCACTTTGGCCTAAAGACGGTCTTTGGAGACTATTCCAATTTACTCTTCATTATAAACCCCTAACTAGAGGTCTTCTTGATCCCGAAATTGAGATCCGAACCAAATTGGATCCGTGAAATTCCCGTCTGACACTGACAGGACCTGGTCATAAAAGAAAATGCTGGACCAGATCCGACCCAAAATATGTCAGAGATGAGGGAGAATTGGATCTAAATTGAGTCGGGTCTGTATCGGACCCAAATTATTGTTTCATCATGTGAATGGTTTGCTCTTTGTTTGTTAATGTTTACTTTTTTACATTTGTATTGTATGTATTATGGATCCCCATTAGCTTCTGCCAAGGCTACTCTTCCTGGGGTCCAGCAAAATTAAGGCAAAATATTTTGCTTGAGCATGCATAGAAGTACCTGGACTATGTGCTAATGTAGGCCTATAAAAGTTCCCATTTTGGGATATGTGATTGTCTTAACTCACCACCCCTTATGAGCTGCGGCGATACTCAAAGTTAACAGAGTGTTTTACATCCATTGCGAATGACAATAGTTCCTTTATGTTTTTGAAAAATCTTTCCAACACTCTCCTTCTCCGCTCCTCAGTGTCAAGTAGCAACATATTGCTGATCACATGTCTCCAGCGGAAACATCATAAAATAGGCTAGCTGAACACCTTGTGCAAATACATCTGTCTGTTCTGAGCTCATTGGCGTGGGAAACAGTGAGGGCCCATTTGAAACAATGTTGCAAGTTCGCTATAGCAAGAGATCAAGCCAGACAGAGAGAGAGGCAGACAGGCAGAGGATAGAGATTAATGCTTTTGACTGAACCAACTGCCATGGGTAACAAATGTGATTTATAGAGTATTTATTTTCATCAGGATATTTTCTTCTTCAAATATAATTTTGGATCTGGTCGGTATTTCATATATTTGCAAACAGATCCAAGGTCCGTGGCCATCAAGCTTGAACCGACTTGGGATCCGAGGGTCAACCACAGAATTTTGGATCCAACCGGGTCGGACTTACACTCAAAAAACTATCTGTTTGCCCACAGTGACCAGGAACTAAAGGAGGTCCAGGGGGGTTGGACATTCTCATAACAAACTTGACAACGCCATGAACATAACACAGTTAAATAGAGTATATCATTGTTAATATTCTACCATAACATCCAAATTGTGTGATATGTTGTGTGAATTAAATAATTATATCCAACAATCATTCAATTTTGTTGATTTAATAGTGATGTTCAATCAACAGCTAACTTAATTGTTTGACTACATGACACTGTGCTGCATTTATTTTAAAATCTGTCAGCAAACGTATTTAACATGTCCTGAAAATAAGTGTTTCAAGCTAATTTGAATACCGTTTTCACAGCAACTCTGTTTAGGTATAATTTAATATAATTAGGCTAATTAGGCATGTAACAATTCCTAGAGCACCCTGAACCTCGTATTCACCTCTCCGATGACTTTAACTACCAAACAAGTGACTCCAATTGACAAAAACCTTGTCACGATCGTCGTATGGTGGAAGAGAGGAGGACCAAAGCGCAGCGTGGTTAGAATACATTCTTCTCGTTTAATGACACGAAACGAAGAACACTATACAAACTAATCAAAACAATAAACGACGATCGTGACGCTATATAAACAATATGCTAACATGCAACATAGACATAGACAATAACCCACGAGCTACCCAATGAATATGGCTGCCTAAATATGGTTCCCAATCAGAGACAACGATAGTCAGCTGTCTCTAATTGAGAATCAATCTAGGCAACCATCGACATACATACACCTAGACTAGACACTGCCCCATAAACATACAAAACCCCTTGACAATACAAAACACATACTTCCCCCATGTCACACCCTGACCTAACTAAAATAATAAAGAAAACAAAGATAACTAAGGCCAGGGCGTGACAAAACCTGACTACTTTAAAGGTCAACTCCAGATCCACCTCAATGCAGCTCTCTTATATGCTGTTTCTTTTGGCTCTATCAATACAAAACAAAGACAGTGTAATGTGTGTGTGTGTGTCTGGGTGTCGGGAAGCAAATTCAGGGCTGTGAATAATTTAATAAATGAACGAAACATAATACATAACAAGAAACACGAACAACGCACAGACATGAAATGGAAACAGAAACAAAAACACCTGGGGAATAACGCGTGAGTGTCATTAGGCACTGATTCTGTGTCCTGTGAAGAGAGTAGTTCACAGCGTTGTACAAGATCTTCAGTTTCTTGGCAATTTCTCGCATGGAATAGCCTTCATTCCTCAGAACAAGAATAGACTAACAAGTTTCAGAATAAAGTTATTTGTTTCTGGCCAATTTGAGGCTGTAATCGAACCCTCAAATGCTGATGCTCCAGATACTCAACTAGTCTAAAGAAGGGCAGTTTTATTGCTTCTTTTCAGCTGTGCTAACATAATTGCAAAAGGGTTTTCTATTGATCAATTACCCTTTTAAAATGATAAACTTGGATTATCTAACACAATGTGCAATTAGAACACAGGAGTGATGGTTGCTGATAATGGGCCTCTGTACGCCTATGTAGATATCCCATTCAAAATCAGCCGTTTCCAGCTACAATAGTCATTAACAATGTCTACACTGTTTTTCTGATCAATTTGATGTTATTTTAATGGACAAAAAATGAGCTTTTCTTTTTAAAGAAAAGGACATTTCGAAGTGACCCCAAACTTTTGAACGGTAGTGTGTATATTTATGTTTTAAGTCATCCCAAGTGGATGGGGTTGGTCGGGGGGGAGGGGGGAACATATACCTATATCTCCTTTTTAATATATTGTTTTACTATACTTCAAATATGCATATTGCATAAGATACCTTAGATAACTGAGGTTGTTCCCTCCAGAATCCCTTCACTAAACTTGTGATCGTACTAACATTTATTTCTGATTACTATGACTATGCCTAATTCACATACTCTAGGCGCCACATGCTTTATCAGCTGTAACATGAAAGGAACTAACCAGGTGGTCAAGCGTAGCCGAGTGCATGCTTATCTTAAGTCCGGTCATTGTTTTTCTCCAAGAGACCTATCTCCGGTCCAGCAAACATGATAAACTAAAGAGAGGATAGGTAGACCAAATATTTCCCTCCAACTTTGATGCTAAGGCCAGAGGGGCAGCCATCCTTATCAGAAAAGGCACCCCGTTTGTCTCCTCCAAAGTAATTTCATATACTAATAGCAGATATATTATATTTATGAGGAAATTGTTTAGCACACAGGTTATTCTGGCTAACGTCTATGGTCCTAATTGGGATGACGCTACATTTTTCTCTGACCTCATCGCAACAACTTCCCAACCTTAACTCTCATCATTTGATATTGATTTCAATTGTGTTTTGCATCCAAGTCTAGACAGATCCAGACCGAAGCCCAACAGTGTAATTTCAAAATCAGGCGCTGAATCAAATCATTTCTAGAATCCTATAATCTGTCTGATCCATGGAGGAGGAGCAATCCCACTGCTAAACAGTACTCCTTTTTTCTCCAGTCCACTGCTCATACTCTAGGATTGAGTTTTTCCTGCTAGATAATATAACTCTTCCTTTTGTAGCCAATATCACAGCATCATTATCTCAGACCATAGCCCTGTCCAGCTAGATATCCGCTTTCCGGACAGTACTGTATCACAATGCGCTTGGCGGCTTGACCCACTACTACTATCCTGTAGTGCCTTTAAAAAATACATATCAACTCACATTGTCTTTTTACAGATCAACTGCACCCCTGACATGTCTCACTCTACTGTGTGAGAGTCGTTAAAAGCATACATATCTAAGGGACCAAATTATTTCATTTCGTATGACAACAAACAGCGCACCAAACGCTTATCGGAGCTATCTCAACTGATTCTAGATGTGGACAACAGATATGCCTCTTCTCCGACTCCTGAACTCTACAAAGAGAGACTGCTACACTGAGCGAAATTTGACAATCTTTCCACCAAACAGAGCAGCTTCTGTTTAAGTCGAGGCAAAAATGATATGAATACAGAGAGAAAGCTGGCAAGTTGTTATCTCACCAGCTTTGACAATTCGCTGCTAGCAGCACCATACCTGAAATCTGTGTTGCAGCTGATTTAACTTCTACCAATCCCAAAGAAATCAACAACCAATTTAAGCATTCTGCTTCTATTCTGCTCTTTACTCATCAGAGGCTCTTCTCGACACATCTCGTATGCATGCATTTCTAGACAATCTGTACATCCCCTGCCTCAATTCAGATGAACAAACCAACATGGATGCCTCAATAAGTGATAATGAAGCTACTCTGGCAATCCAGTCCATGCAGAGCGGTAATGCCCCTGGGCTTGATGGCTTCCCTTTTGAATTTTATAAAGCATTCTCCTCTAAATTATCCCTTAACCTCAGCTCAATGTACAATTACATATTTTCTAGTCAGACACTTACCCAGGCGACTATTTCGGTTTTGCTTAAAAAAGACAAGAATCCCCTAAACTGTGTTTCATACCGCTCGATAGACCTTTTGTGCTGTGATTAAAAAAATTCTTACTAAGTTCCTCTCACGCCGTTTAGAGACAGTGATGCCTAATACAATTAACTCTGACCAAACCAGATTTATCTCAGGTAGGCAATCTTTCTATAATATGCTCCGGCTATTTAATGTTCTTTATTCTGCCCATTCAACTCGACAGCCAGAGGTTATCATCTCTCTTGATGCTGAAAAGGCTTTCGGATTGAGTGGGAATATCTATTTACAGTACTGGAGAGATTTGGGTTTGGCCCGTCATTCCTTTCCTGGATTAAGATTTTGTACTTGTCCCCAGTGGCTTCTTTTCACACCAACAATGTTACCTCCACCTACTTCCCTATCTACAGGGGGGCCAGGCAGGGTTGCTGTTTATCCCCTTTCCTATTTGATATGGCTATTGAGCCTCTTGCTATCGCCCTGCAGGCGGAGGAGAGGATTAAGGGAATATTAAGGGGCAACATATCTCACAAGGTGTCCTTATATGCAGACGATCCTCTTTTAAACATCTCTAACCCTGTGGAGCGTATACCCTATCTCTTGGACATGCTACAAGGTTTTGGGACATTCTCTGGTTATAAGTTAAACCTATCAAAAAGTGTGCTCCTTCCCATTAATCAGTTAGCAGAAGGAATTGGGTATGCCAATTTCCCATTTAAGGTGGAGCATCAGGTCTTTACTTATTTAGGGATAAAGGACACACACTCATTTAAGGCTCTGTTTAAACATAACTTCAAAACAGTCCTGGAGCGCACTAAGCAGGATTTCATAAGGTGGCCGTCTCTTCCCATTACATTAACAGGTCACATTCATTCTGTTAAGAAGACTGTACTACCTAGGTTTTTGTACTTATATTAAATGATTCCCATTTTTCTGCTAAAGTTGATGTTCAAACAACTGGACAGCTACATTTCCAACTTCATTTGAAATGAGTCAAACCCATGAATGAGAAAGGTACTGTATATCTAGAGAGTCCTATGCCCACAGGTCGGCAGGGTCTTCCCAATTTTTTACACTACTACTGGTCAGAAAATACATCTAAATGTGTTTATTGGGTTTCTACATTTGAAAACAAGGATGGCCCAACTTGGCCCAACTTGGGCCACCATGGAGTTACAGTCAAGCCTTCCAACTTCTCCGGTCTCGCACCTGTGCTCCCCAATTCCCATGAACCTTGGCACCCATGTGTTGAACCCCATTGTTAATTAAGAACTCCCTTAAAATCTGGTCCCAATTCTGAAGTCACTTTAGCCTTAAACAAGCAAACGGCTTCTCCCCTTTAACATCTAATCATCTCTTCCCAGCATCACAGATTGACACGGCATTCCAGTTCTGGCATAGGAAAGGTCTGGTGGGAGGGAGTGGAGGGAGGGAGGGGATGGATGGATGGGAGAATGAGAGGTTGGGGTTGTAATGTTTTTTGTTGTTATATCTGAAAATCTATAAATAAAGTTTTTAAAACATAAAATGTTTTTTTTATTTGATAGCAACAGGGGGGGGGGGGTATGTTGTATAATGTTTGGATCTAGCTTTTCTAAACTCCACCCCATTCAGCATAGCAGAGCACAGAATAGAGGGCAGAAGGCTCTGGCTTGTCATGATTTAGGGCCAAGTAAAATCTTGGTGAATGTATCTCCAATTTCACAGGCTCTTACCTGGTCATCTTACATTTCCACACCCTCCGTCTATCGCTCTTAAAAACATTTGGGTCTGAGACGCCTCCACTGTCCACACATCTCAACCTGAGCCTCCCTCCCCCCGTCTATAGGCCATTAGACACTCTCTGTACCCTGTCCTGCTGAGAATCCACTTTTGAGCACTTTCCACTCCGGACAAATGAGATCTGGTCTCCCTCGACACTACAGCTTAGAAAAATGTGTAAAGATGTGTGAACTTCACCTCCTCCTCTCGCTGCTGACCCAAAAAGCTTTTTTGAAGGAATATGTATATATGTTGTCTGAATTTCAGAGTGTAATTTTGGATGTCTCAAGTACAAAAGACCACCCTTAGTATTCAAGTAGATGTGTGTTTTCCCTTGATTATTCATTTTGTGCTGATCGTGTTGTCTGAAAAGAGATAGGAGAAAAGATGTCTCTTCTAAGACAACAAAGGGAATGAAGATATCTGCAGTCAAAATGCAGATACTGTACAAACAGATAGGGTTAGTGCTGGACATGAAGGTCATTCTTAAGACATACATTCCATTTCTGAGATCAACAGTGGTCATTGGTGAGGGTGATGTTGTAGTGGTGGGAACCATCCATTAACCTGGGGCCAAGGCATACAGTTTTATTTTTCTCTTTCCATGGCCAAATGATGGCAGTAAAACCTGGGGATTTCTTTTTGTTTTTGTTTTGCAGGCATATTATTATTGAATTGTTTTTATGTACTGGGTTTTATTTTTCTCATTAGCAGCTCTGTGAATACAGTAATTATCGTTGACATCATTTTTGAATATTCCTGCATTTAAATGCATTAGCGACATCTTAATCTATGCCTTTGGATTCGGTATCCAGAAAGAAATAGACGCATATTCACAAATGTTTTAGAAACAAGGTGGTAAAATACATTTTCTCTCCCATGTTAATTTGTCTAATTTGGTTGAAATTGCCAAGAATTAGGGTCATTATTATTTTGCTGTCTGCGAGTAGAGCAAACCTCCATCCACAATTTTAGTCTGAACACAACTAAAATGTAATCATTGGGTCTGGTGTAACTTGACTTGAACTAACTCAGTTTCCGAAGGTCCTTTGAAGACCATCTAGACTGTTTTGGCGATAAGACTTTCCACTGAGTTTCTCCCCTGTGAGGGGCTGCTGAACCTTGTAGTATCTGGGAAACACAGGTGTGCAAAGCCTCTCGCATCCACCTGTTCCACTTAACTTGGCACCGGAAAGGGAGAGGGAGGAGTAATGAAACTATGCAAACTGTAATGACATAATACAGTCTGATGTAATGTATAACATGTACTGTATGAACACTTGAATTAATAAGGCAAAAGCTATAGCTTCTACATACAGTAAACCATTCCAGTTCCAACCCACTGTGAAAATAACTGTAACGCTATTAGGTTCTGTGACCTGCAAGCAGGGTTTGACCAGCAAATGCAATGCTGACATACAGTAAGAGCCATAATAAAATGTAGAAAATGCTATATCGTGTCAGAGTCTGTTTTAAAGGGCAGACATATTCATCAAAGCTAAGCAGAATGGTCCTCACATTCTGTGAAAGGAACTCTTGCATGACCAATAGAGGTCCTGCGTATAATCGAACTAGGCCGTCAAAGTAAAACTCGACCTCTACTAGTAATAGGAGTTCTTTCAAATTGTTTTACTCACAACCATTACCCCATTACAAGTGCCAAAGACAACTTTACCTCTGAGAATTGCTGCAGTACTTTTCTCTCAATTAGGATGTTTTCATCAAGGGCTGTTCAAAGCAACCAGCGACCTTCAAGGTGTACAGACAGGTTTTTGCCAAAGGTTTGCCAACAACCTTTTAGCAGAGCAATGATCAAAGTGCTAATGAGCTTTATATAACAAGTTAACTTGCCTTCGAAAAATAACATCTCATTAGCAAAGGTCCACAAGTATTTGCTGCATTATGTTTTTGATATAGCATTATTGAAAGAGGACATTCCGAGTGGCAGCATGGGGTATTTTTGTACGTATTTTTGTGAGAAAAGTGAAAGCTCTTGGTCATTATGAACTATCTCCTAAAAGGGAGAATTTGCTGCAGATCCATGTGACAAGCCTGTCAAATCACTCACATAATGGTGGTCACACCAGAAAGGATGACACTCTTCACTTTCTCCTCTCTTCACTCTCTCCTTTTTATGTCTGAAACCTCAGGCGATCTTCAATCCTGTCCTTCCATAGCTCACGTTGTGACTGTAGGAGTGTATAATGTAACACAGCTAAGCTATTTATACCATTCTCCTATTAAATATCAATACCTAGTGTGAATACAGCATGGCATAGGCATTCTCTCTTGTATATTATTACTGTGTTTGGACAATAGGAGAACATGAGAATGAACGTTTTTGCTTTCCAGGCGTGTCTAAGTATGAATGTCCAATGATCACCAAGGGACTGAGTTCAATGACCTCTGTAACAGCTATGATGAACTGAAAAGAGATCAAAGCAGTGCATCTTGCTTTATTTAACAACCCTAATCTTGTTGTTTAATGAACTGATCTAAATGATAATGGCAATGTAATGACACCCCTCAATAAATATTTAATCTCACCACAGCATGCTCTGTCACCTTGAGAAGGCCAAGGCATAAACAAGAACCTTTTCAATTAAGGCTAGCTTGGATGTGCTTGATTCTCTTGGTGTAATTGATTCTGCCGTATAATAATTAGCCATATTGTTGTAATGTAGCTAGGACTTTTGTTGATGACTGTATAGGTTGGAATCGGAGGGATAGGCATGCATTGTTGGCTCTTAATGGCCACATAAGCGCTTTGGCAATAACAGTTTTTTTTATATAATCACAGTCATTACGCTGGTTTGTTGTTGCATTGTGATCTCAAGGTCAGCTGGTAATGAGGCTATGGACCAGTTACGTTACACTTCTCCACAATTAGTCCTTATCTAAGACAATGCTACCGGTACTTTATTTGTGTATTTTGCTGTTTTTGTTTTGTGTAATTATATAAGTCTTTTGTACTATCAATTAACATAAAAGGCCAAATAAACCTAGCTTCTGTTTTAATAACCTGAAGATCATGAGCTGTTTCTCTGACATTTACTAAATGTTACAATGTTGAACATGCAACATACAGTGGGGAGAACAAGTATTTGATACACTGCCGATTTTGCAGGTTTTCCTACTTACAAAGCATGTAGAGGTCTGTAATTTTTATCATAGGTACACTTCAACTGTGAGAGACGGAATTTAAAACAAAATCCAGAAAATCACATTGTATGATTTTTAAGTAATTAATTCGCATTTTATTGCATGACATAAGTATTTGATCACCTACCAACCAGTAAGAATTCCGGCTCTCACAGACCTGTTAGTTTTTCTTTAAGAAGCCCTCCTGTTCTCCACTCATTACCTGTATTAACTGCACCTGTTTGAACTCGTTACCTGTATAAAAGACACCTGTCCACCCACTCAATCAAACAGACTCCAACCTCTCCACAATGGCCAAGACCAGAGAGCTGTGTAAGGACATCAGGGATAAAATTGTAGACCTGCACAAGGCTGGGATGGGCTACAGGA
This sequence comes from Salvelinus alpinus, assembly GCF_045679555.1. Taxonomy (NCBI): domain Eukaryota; kingdom Metazoa; phylum Chordata; class Actinopteri; order Salmoniformes; family Salmonidae; genus Salvelinus; species Salvelinus alpinus. The sequence continues at coordinate 31,217,802 of NC_092101.1, read as the reverse complement.
CAATAGGTAAGCAGCTTGGTGAGAAGGCAACAACTGTTGGCGCAATTATTAGAAAATGGAAGAAGTTCAAGATGACGGTCAATCACCCTCGGTCTGGGGCTCCATGCAAGATCTCACCTCGTGGGGCATCAATGATCATGAGGAAGGTGAGGGATCAGCCCAGAACTACACGGCAGGACCTGGTTAATGACCTGAAGAGAGCTGGGACCACAGTCTCAAAGAAAACCATTAGTAACACACTACGCCGTCATGGATTAAAATCCTGCAGCGCACGCAAGGTCCCCCTGCTCAAGCCAGCGCATGTCCAGGCCCGTCTGAAGTTTGCCAATGACCATCTGGATGATCCAGAGGAGGAATTGGAGAAGGTCATGTGGTCTGATGAGACATTAATAGAGCTTTTTGGTCTAAACTCCACTCGCCGTGTTTGGAGGAAGAAGAAGGATTAGTACAACCCCAAGAACACCATCCTAACCGTGAAGCTTGGAGGTGGAAACATCATTCTTTGGGGATGCTTTTCTGCAAAGGGGACAGGATGACTGCACCGTATTGAGGGGAGGATGGATGGGGCCATGCATCGCGAGATCTTGGCCAACAACCTCCTTCCCTCAGTAAGAGCATTGAAGATAGGTCGTGGCTGGGTCTTCCAGCATGACAACGACCCGAAACACACAGCCAGGGCAACTAAGGAGTGGCTCCGTAAGAAGCATCTCAAGGTCCTGGAGTGGCCTAGCCAGTCTCCAGACCTGAACCCAATAGAAAATCTTTGGAGGGAGCTGAAAGTCCGTATTGCCCAGCGACAGCCCCGAAACCTGAAGGATCTGGAGAAGGTCTGTATGGAGGAGTAGGCCAAAATCCCTGCTGCAGTGTGTGCAAACCTGGTCAAGAACTACAGGAAACGTATGATCTCTGTAATTGCAAACAAAGGTTTCTGTACCAAATATTAAGTTCTGCTTTTCTGATGTATCAAATACTTATGTCATGCAATAAAATGCGAATTAATTACTTAAAAATCATACAATGTGATTTTCTGGATTTTTGTTTTAAATTCCGTCTCTCACAGTTGAAGTGTACCTATGATAAAAATTACAGACCTCTACATGCTTTGTAAGTAGGAAAACCTGCAAAATCGGCAGTGTATCAAATACTTGTTCTCCCCACTGTAGATTAGATCATTGATCAACACCATAACCTCTAACCTTTAGCTTTCACCCAGTTGTGGGCTGATTGGCCGAACAACTTTTAATCACACCAATGTGCTGGTTCATTGGACAACATCCGTTTTCTGCCAGACTAAGATATACAAGTATCAGACAAAGCTGCAATGAATTGGCCTCATGCAAGATAAATGACACTATTCATTCTCTATGATTTGCGAGACAAAGTGCAATTAACATTTTGACTTGGGCTCTGCAGTGTAAAAATCTCATCCCTATTAACCTGATTATATCATTTTCCCTGTACCTTTGCTCTGAGAAAGAACTTCATCTGAAAGGCTGGTGTCCATGCATTATACTTCAAGCTTTCTTTCTTCCAATCAATTATGAGTGTCCATAAAACACATCCAACACTTTCAAACTTTTATTATTATCTATATTTTTATTTAGCCCAATTAGGACCTTGATTCTTAGAGTATCTTTACTATCAATAGTGAGAGCTTTAAAGGCCTGCAGGAAGTCTCCTCTGAAGTCCAGCCAATCCATGCTGTCCACATGGTCGGCATGACGCAAGACCACCACAGGAGAGTGCTCATCGATAATGTACTGAATCTCAACCTCTCTGAAAAGATGCATCATCTGGTGCAATTCTTTTTTCTCTGTACTTTCCCATGTTTTGTCATGCTGTGCAGGTATGTGAGATGTGCGAGGGTAAACAGTTCTGAAAGCAAATCTCTCATCACTCATCAGTGGTTTGACATGAAAAGTCACCATTTCAGTTAACCTTTGAGCAACCTTTTCAGAATTGTTCAGTATCCAAGCTTTTTGTGCTAAGTTGAGAATGAGGTAAACATGCTGCAATTCATTTCAATTCAAACTTGGAATGAGTCAGACACTTGATTTCTTGGAACACATTTTTCTATTACACCTGACTGATGAAAATCTGTCCCATCTACAGAAATACCACAGTTGATAACAGTGAATGTGGCATTAAATCCTATCATTATGCAGCAATCATCCATTAATTTATTTGTACAATAACATATTTTAAGTTTAATAAGATTCAGTGGAATATTGGAGACGAGACCTTAAATAGAATCACTTTTCTCACCATATTTTATACGAATTCGTCTGCATTCGATATTACAATTTTTCGATCATCATGTTCACATCATCTATAAGTGAGCTTCACAATCAATTTTAGATACTTTTGGAGGAGTTGGACATTATGGACGAAAAATGACAATATCGGTCCCATGACTTGAAGGGGATTTGTGCCACACATTCTAAAATGTTAGCATGTGGAAACAATGCCATGGAAACTAAACCAAAGCATGTATTGCTGTAATAACTTGTCCATAGGCTGCTTACACGGTAAGGAAACCAATGTGTTATTTTAGAATGTGATGAACTATCCCTTTAAGGTAAACTTAGAGCTGTTGTTATATTTGGGAACTGTTTAAAGATTGATCTTATCATGTCAAGGGAACAAATTAAGATACAAAAATATATTTTGTAATGAAAACATGTTTGTTGTAATGACCTGATGGAGACACTTCACTTTGAATACATGTGAGAATATGAATGCAAGAGAAAAGTAGTTAGAATATTAGATGCTTGCAAATCAATTACAAGAAAACCAATAGCTTTTTGAGTAAGTGGGAGAGGGGGTGGGGGCTGTTTGATCCTACTAGAACAAAAAAATACACATTTTTCAGGGAGAGGATGGCATGGGAGTACATTTTCAAAGAAAACCATCATCAGAGGCGAGGTTCTCTTTTCATGGTTTATTTCAGTAGGTTACATAGAGTGTGCTTGTTCTCTTTATTGATACAGCATTTGTTTTTTAAAGCAGCGTGTACAGTGGGGATGATTCTCTAGGGGGCAACCAAAGCGGTTCAGCCCGACGCTCAGCGCTCATTATTGCTCTAGTTAGATGTGTAAAACTTTAACACTAACCATCTGGAGACTTGTACTTTGAATTTAAAAAAATAAGATAATAATCACATACATATCAGATATGTGTTGTTTTAATGACAAACAGGATCTGTAGCCCTTGGCAAAGATGATGTGCTCATGATGTTTAATATTTTATTCTATTGATTTGAATACGTTTGTTTTGAGCTACGTTATGAGCAGCCTGAGAAATAATAGCTGATAGATACTACAGTATATACATTCATTTCTGTATATATTTTGGTCTGTGGCGGTTATTTCAAAGTAGTTTTCCGAACGTTTACGGAGATAGTAAATTACTGGATATTAAGACTGTTGATTAACGGTTGTCATTTACAATACCCTGAATGCAAAGTATAGCATGCCACACATGTTTTGCTCCGCTTGATATTCAAGCCAATCCTGAAACCACGTTGTAGTGGTACAAAACCCACTCCTGATTACACGCATTACTTGTAATCGTCAACAATTAGTCTAAAGTGAGGATGGGCTATCAAAATCCTGACACCGTAACAGCTTTAGCATGAACGTGATGATAACCAACTCTGACTGATCAACGATGGAGAGATAGAGTCACTAATGGACTAGGAGTGGCTGTGTGGCGTTTACTGTCAGGCCATCAGTAGTGATGTTAGAGATAGCAGGTAATAGGAGGAATAAAATAACAACCAGATGAATAGGAAGTCAACAGATGTCTGTTGCGAATCTTTGATATAGAAAGGTTGTGACACCTAACTTAACTTTGTGAAGTGTAGTGTTTGATGAGACCATTCCTTAAAAGGAAAGGAAGCCATACCGCTCAGTAGTCAGTGATAGGTATGAACAAGACACACTGCACATGTAAAGAGGGTGTTAGATCAATAATTTACACTTATTGCTTAATGTGATTTTTTCTAAACTATGGTTGACAATCACCCGAGAAACATTTATTTTGAACAAGACCAAGTACAGGTGTAAAGATAATGGAGAGAAAGGTGTACAGCATTTGATGTATCTATGGATACCCACATACAGTGGGGAGAACAAGTATTTGATACACTGCCGATTTTGCAGGTTTTCCTACTTACAAAGCATGTAGAGGTCTGTAATTTTTATCATAGGTACACTTCAACTGTGAGAGACGGAATCTAAAACAAAAATCCAGAAAATCACATTGTATGATTTTTAAGTAATTAATTTGCATTTTATTGCATGACATAAGTATTTGATACATCAGAGAAGCAGAACTTAATATTTGGTACAGAAACCTTTGTTTGCAATTACAGAGATCATACGTTTCCTGTAGTTCTTTACCAGGTTTGCACACACTGCAGCAGAGATTTTGGCCCACTCCTCCATACAGACCTTCTCCAGATCCTTCAGGTTTCGGGGCTGTCGCTGGGCAATACGGACTTTCAGCTCCCTCCAAAGATTTTCTATTGGGTTCATCTCTGGAGACTGGCTAGGCCACTCCAGGACCTTGAGATGCTTCTCACGGAGCCACTCCTTAGTTGCCCTGGCTGTGTGTTTCGGGTCATTGTCATGCTGGAAGACCCAGCCACGACCCATCTTCAATGCTCTTACTGAGGGAAGGAGGTTGTTGGCCAAGATCTCGCGATACATGGCCCCATCCATCCTCCCCTCAATACGGTGCAGTCGTCCTGTCCCCTTTGCAGAAAAGCATCCCCAAAGAATGATGTTTCCACCTCCATGCTTCACGGTTGGGATGGTGTTCTTGGGGTTGTACTCATCCTTCTTCTTCCTCCAAACACGGAGAGTGGAGTTTAGACCAAAAAGCTTTATTTTTGTCTCATCAGACCACATGACCTTCTCCCATTCCTCCTCTGGATCATCCAGATGGTCATTGGCAAACTTCAGACGGGACTGGACATGCGATGGCTTGAGCAGGGGGACCTTGCGTGCGCTGCAGGATTTTAATCCATGACGGCGTAGTGTGTTACTAATGGTTTTCTTTGAGACTGTGGTCCCAGCTCTCTTCAGGTCATTGACCAGGTCCTGCCGTGTAGTTCTGGGCTGATCCCTCACCTTCCTCATGATCATTGATGCCCCACGAGGTGAGATCTTGCATGGAGCCCCAGGCCGAGGGTGATTGACCGTCATCTTGAACTTCTTCCATTTTCTAATAATTGCACCAACAGTTGTTGCCTTCTCACCAAGCTGCTTGCCTATTGTCCTGTAGCCCATCCCAGCCTTTTGCAGGTCTACAATTTTATCCCTGATGTCCTTACACAGCTCGCTGGTCTTGGCCATTGTGGAGCGGTTGGAGTCTGTTTGATTGAGTGTGTGGACAGGTGTCTTTTATACAGATAACGAGTTCAAACAGGTGCAGTTAATACAGCTAATGATTGGAGAACAGGAGGGCTTCTTAAAGAAGAACGAACAGGTCTGTGAGAGCCGGAATTCTTACTGGTTGGTAGGTGATCAAATACTTATGTCATGCAATAAAATGCAAATTAATTACTTAAAAATCATACAATGTGATTTTCTGGATTTTTGTTTTAGATTCCGTCTCTCACAGTTGAAGTGTACCTATGATAAAAATTACAGACCTCTACATGCTTTGTAAGTAGGAAAACCTGCAAAATCGGCAGTGTATCAAATACTTGTTCTCCCCACTGTATATGCCCACTATGGACATCCCCATTTCATTGCTGTAGAGTTGGGCGATATGGACAAAAACCTATACAACTGAATTGATGCGATAATGATAAATAGAGCGCTACATTTTTATTAATTAATGTGCACCACACTTTTTTTTTTGTATCATCTTTTAATATTAGTTTGACGGTCGTAGCCATCAATTGTCCCATTAACAATCACACATATTAGCAAATGTATTTCATACTTAACATTTCTCTAGCATAGGCTACTTATCATAATGAAAAATATAAATCGGCATAGTCGTTGTCTAAAATGTTTAGTTTATCATCCCAGCTCTAATTTGCTGCCTATACTCTCATATACTGTGCTGTGTGTTTGACTGCTGCAGAAGCATAATCCCAATCTCAGAGCTGTATGCATCTCTCCAGTGCCCTCTCTGGGACAACACTGTAAATGTTACCATGCTACTACCATGCTACTGTATTTTATGTATCTCACTGTAAGAAGGAGAGACACAGATATCCTTCTGGCACACCGTGCTACAGTATGTAATCGTCTCATCTCATTCAGAGTGAATGAAAGCCTGCCAAGTCAAATGCTGTGGTTTAGGTTTGACGGCCGTAGACTAGCATTGTTATTCCCAGACTGCAAGTAGATACGTGCTTGCCATATCATAGTCTGTGCCATTCACTGTAAATTACCTCACAAGACCTGTACATATACAGGAGAAAGCGAGTTAAGACTGGTATAAGCAGCTTTTCTTCAAAACAAAACTGTGGTCATGGTTGTTTTTAGTTTAAGCTTATACAGCACATTTTGAAGGCATAGAATTTTGTTGATATAACATTCCAATGACACATTGTTTTAGGTGTAAAATGGTGAAACAGCAACATTCATATAATTCTCTACAGTACACTCAGAATTACAAAATCTTCTGCAGCTTTTCTCAGCTTTTCTTTGTATGTGGTTAGTGTAGTGCTAGCCATCATTTGTTATTTGTATTCATAATGATGTGTACCACTAGCACAACAGCTGGCTACATTAACGCTTATAATTAATCTGGACACTGATTAGGGGAGTGCTAGTTAACGGCAGCAAGCTAGCAGGCAAATTTTAAGAAGGGCATACTGTTTGACAAATTGAAACAATGTTAAACAATTAATTAACAATGACCAAACAGGTGTTTGTTGACACAAACACCCTTGGCACACAAACACCCACACATGTACACACACCTGTTCCTTATACGATGAGGTATAGGTAAAATAATGTAGGAGTAAGATTATTACTTCACCCAATTGATTAGGGAAAGGGGATACATAGTCAGTTGCACAACTGAATGCATTTAACCCAACCCCTCTGAATCAGAGAGGTGCGGCGGGCTGCCTTAATCGACATCCACGTCATCGGCACCCAGGAGCAGTTGTTGTTGGGGGCAGAACGGTAGATTTTCCCACCTGCCAGCTAGGGGATTCGAACCAGCGACCTTTCGGATACTGGCCCAACGCTCTTAACCTCTAGGCTTCCTGCCACCCCTGCCACAAACACTTCCTGCCACAAACAAAGCTCCCAAATTATATTCAATGTAGGACAACAGCAGTACAAAACACATGGCAATGTAGTGAACAATTTTACAAAGTCCTTATTCACATGATTCAAAACATCTTTGAACGTTCCACTTCTTAGAATATATGAAGATGTCTCTGTCATGTAAAGGAAACAAAGAAACAGCCTCCTGAAGTTTGAGCCAAAGAGAAAACAATCTGGACATAAAAGTGCTGTCATGTATAAAGTACTTGGGCCTAAAGCTAAAGCCCACATAATGGGGAGGGAAGCAGTGATGAGACTGGCCTCACGCTGAGTCTTTGGCGTTGTGCTTACAATTAGCCAACTGGCAGCTAGGCAAACTGAAGCTGTTATTCTCAGCGCTAGCCTCCTCTGTTCCAGGACCAAGGACAGAGTTTGGTGGCATGTGACAAAACAGCTAGCGAAACGAGCCTTGTATCCTCAAACAGTGCCTGTAATTAAAGACAAAATCTGTCCTTAGCTCTGTCTTCACTCCGAATCACTGCTGACAGGGAAAGGCTTCAAACAAAAGGGTCGTTTGTAGTACTTTTACTCAATATCTTTCTCAGTTTTTTTTCTATATTTCTACCCTCGGTCTTTCTCTCTCATCATTCTCTCTCTCTCTTTCATGTCACTATAAAGCCCCATTTCTATTGGCACTTGGAAGTCAACCCAGGTTGGGCTGGCCTTGGTTTTCATTGCGTTTCCACTGCTGCCTCAAGAAATTAGAAATTATTTTATGCTGCTAGGTAGCCAATATGTGACTGCAGCTGGCTTCGCTAATGTTTCTGACTAGCTAGCAAGATGCTGAAGAGTTGAATTCACCCTCACCATGCTGTAACTAACGTTACCCCATACTCCTACCAGTGCCATCCAGACTCATGTATTTAGCTTGCTGACATTAGCTTGATAGCTAAACGAGCAAACCAGATGACAAGCAAACCAGATGACAGGTTTGATATGATGTAGCTAGCTAGCTAGCATTCAATACTACCTGGCCAGCTAAAATTCCTGCTCACTCATGTTAGCTAGCTAGCTAGCTTGTTTCGACTCTGATTTGCTAGCAAACGTTAAGTAGCTAGCATTTGAGGACTGACTGTTCACATAAAAGTTTATTATATAGTGCAAAAATGAATAAAGGATCCAGGTATGGTGGCAATTTGTGTCATGTCTGACTACTGCAGTACTGCTTGTCCATGTGCTAGCTAACAGCAACAATCCGAGATGAGCTAGCTAGGTGGTTGCATGGTGGTTGCATTGTAACGCCATCACCAGCCCGGATTCTAATCGAGCTGGCACCAGTTGTGAATCTGGGCGATGCTGGCCCGGGTGTCCCTCGACCCAGCACGAATTTGGCCTTAAATTCTTTTTAGTGCCTTTGCCAAGGCTTTTAGGTGCAAAACAAACACGTTTGGCACGGCTGCTTTCCATCTCTTTCCTTCCCTGGTCCATCCATCTCTGGAGCCTGCAGGTTGACTCCGTCATACTCCTCGGCTGCCCTTGAACTCACCATCAGGTAAGGTCAGCCTAGTCCTGCATTGCCCGGCCCAGCGCATGCAGTGTTAATAATAAACTTTGCTAGATAATATAATTTATTGTGTGTGCAGGATAACCTTCAGGGTCTTCAGATGTGTAATAAAAGCCTGCCTGCAGGGGGCCTCAGATGCGAGGAGGTTTATAAAAGATTAAACAAACTATGATGTTCTGGGTCATAGTTAACGAGGTAGAGGTAGGTCCCGACTGCTCACCTTCAGAAGGAGAGAGAGATAGGGGGAGGAAGGGAGGAAGAGAGAGAGAGAGAGAGAGGCTAGTGATCTCCACATAAAACTGTACAGACCCTTACAAAAATGTACCATTGTACTACTCTGGTACTTTCATTCATACCATGTTACTACTATGGTACTTTCACTTATACCATGGTATAGTCTGAATCATGGAAATGTACCATGTGTTTAGCCTTGAAGTATGGCGGTACTACCATGGTGCATCAGTTATACCATGGTATAGATCTGAAATGAACCATGGAAATGTACCATGGTTTTATTTTTATTTATTCAACTAGGCAGGTCAGTTAAGAACAAATTCTTATTTACAATGATGGCCTACTTGTAAGGTTTCAGACACTTCCTTTTTCTCACCATTCCCTATCCAGGTCCCAAGGTGTTAATAGGGTACACTACACTACTAGACCATGTGTTGTGGTTTTTCACTATGAGCTAACGTAATATAAGAGGGTACTAGGCCTACGCTTTGCAAGTGTAGAGCGAGTAGTCAATCTTGCATTATGTGAGTAGCATAAATTATTATTTTTTGGGTCACTTTAACCCCAAAAATACATGCTGCTAGTGCAAAACCATGGTATTTTTTTCATTGTACTACTGTGGTTCATTTTTGTACCATGGTAGCTAGTACAATGAAAATAATAGATATTTTTTGGTCACTACCATGGCAGGAAAATACCATGGTACTGGTGCAAATACTGTACCATGGTATTTTCCTGCCATGACAGTGCAATTAAAAAACTACCAAGGTACTATCATGTTTTTTTGGTCACTAACATGGCAGGAAAATACCATGGTATTTGCACCAGTACAGTGGTATTTTTTATGCCATGGTAGTGACCAAACAACCATGATAGTACGTACCATGGTCGATTTTACATTGTACTACCATGGTATATTTTTGTTAGGGGAAAACCTACCCACACCAAACCAAAATAAGCAGATTCAGACTTGTGGTTATCATAACACGTAGCAACACTAAGTTGATTCCTCTCTCTAAAATATACTCTTACATAGGCAAAGTAGCATGCAGTGTTTAAGCGCTGTAAATTATATGGGAATTGATTGTAGGTTGGTGCACACAGCGTAGCTCCCACCAAGCACAGAGAAAGCATCTCAAAAGAGTTTAAACTCCTCTTTATTCCACACTCCATTATTATGACCGCTTCAATGAAAGCCATCATTCCAAACAAATACACACAACTCCTCTCTCTGCGGCACGTTTCGCTGGGATACTCAGAAGTGTCACCTGCACATTTCCTCATTATGATGAATAAATTGAGCCAGTGAGTGGTAACAATGTCTCTCCTCACTCTCCCAATACCGAGGCACTTTGTGCCAAAGAACCGCTGAGTTAGAAGAGAGTCTCTGAGATGATATACAATCCTGTTCTGGCGCCTGTCCCGAGGATAACAAGGGTTTAGGCTCCGCACTATACCTCATGTATTCTTTATGAATGATCATCCTGACTGACTCATCCATGGTAAATATTTCACTAACATGCCTACCGACTGACTGACTGCTGCGCTGGTTGCGGCTGAGACTGGGGCTGAACGTGATGGGAGCTGCCAGGATGGAGCTAGTGCCTCCTCCAAACAGGCTTGCGCTCTTCACCAAAGAGATGACAGGAGATGACACCTCTTGCTGGGAAAGGATTCACAAGACAGCGGGACATGTGAAAGATGGAGGACTGGTAGAAGGCCTACGTTAAACAGCTCGTCCCTGAGTTGAAGTCTTGTTTGCATTGTGCAGCACTGTGCTAGCAAGCAGGGAGGGACACGTGTCGAAGGCGGCGGGCTGGGAATACCTGGTATTGATTTTGAGGACAATCTGTGAGGATTGCCGTATGGAGGGCAGTCAAAGGCAAACATCTCTCTCTCTGGTCTCGGATCGAATTTCCTCAGAGGGACTCCGAGATGAGCTTGTATCATTTATAAGAACCTTTCACAAATTGGACCTAGGTCAGTCACTCCCCCATCCGCAGACTGGGATCTTTCTTTTTAATAGAGTGGCCCTGGGACCCCAGTGGAATGTCAGCTTTATTTAGAAATGGATAGAACTCACAGTCTCTCATATTTCAAACATATCCTCTGACCCACGGGTGTCTACCTACTACACACTGCATACAGTGGGTTGGCATGAATTGTTGATTCACACTGCTAGTTAGCCTAATCTAAAGTAGGGGGACACGCATGATTCAACCCTTTGTCCTTCACACATACTGTAACCCCCAAATATGTCATCTGAAGTATTAAGAGTGATATTTTAACAGCCTTCATAATGCTTCCTTTGAATTTAATTCCTTTACTTGTCTCCGTGAACAATTCCTGAACACTAATATTTAGCTATACAAGAGGTGTGAATACTGGTAAGAGAGAGAAACAATAGGCCTACTATATGCAACACTACATATTCCTTAAGCAAATCAAGTGATTATTTTACAATACAGTGTTCTGTATGGAATATGTCTCAGACATATAAGATAAAGCAGGTTTCCATTTGTTGGCAGAAAGTGGGTCTTGCTGGCAGGTTGCGGTGTGGGGTCGATGGGGGGGGGGGGGGGGGTGACCCTCTCTCAGCTCACATGATATCCAATCAGTCGGAGTGGCTTGCACACACACACACACACATAGCTCTCTCATCATATGTCATCACTCTCAGCATTTCAAGGTGCCCTAAGGTCACAGACGACAATCTGTTAACGTCTCAGCCGCTGTATGTGTGTCTGTTAGGGGGAGGCCTGGCTCTGCCTGACCACGCACGCACGCACGCACGCACGCACGCACGCACGCACGCACGCACGCACGCACGCACGCACGCACGCACGCACGCACGCACGCACGCACGCACGCACGCACGCACACACGCACACACGCACACACACACACACACACACACACACACACACACACACACACACACACACACACACACGCACACACACACACACACAGGGTGAGCTACATGCTTCTCATTATGCTTTTCATAACACATCTCTCTGTCGACTCCCTCTCTTCTTCAGCTCCTGCCTTTCCTCTTCTCTAATCTAGAGGAAGGCACAAATCAGCAGACCACTGGGACAACGTTGTCACTTTATCAGATGGATGTGGGGTTTGTGATGTTGCTATATCATTTCTGTTTCACTGAACACTCCAAAATGCATTTGCTTTTGTTTTGAAATTCATTGCTATTGAATGTCACATACCAATAATAGTAGTTGTCTCACGCATTCTCATTCCATGTCTGTTACTGTTTTGGTTTATATTCTCCTGCTCATTGGTGTTCTCACTGAAACCTAAGGGTGGCACTGTTGCCTTTCTCTGGTCCACATTCCTCTATAAGAATCTAGGCCATTATCATTCCTGGGTGTACAATTTGTTTCATATTAAATATATGATACCAGCATGTAATAAATGTACAGCTCAAATGCTAATGGTAAAACATCCTCCACAGCGTTATTCAGAGATGAGCTGTATGACACACACTCAGACAGCAGAGAGAAGTCTCCCAGCAGCTCAGGTCAACACACAGTAGGGGGCAAACAAGACCTTTGATTAAACCACTACATATCAGCTGAATGGGAGAGCAAATATGTGTGTGTGCAAGGGGGAAAGAGACATATAGAGAGTGGGAGTAGAGAGAAACAGTTTACAGGGAGTGAGAGTGTAGAAAGATAATAGAGAGAGATTTGAGAGAGAATAGAGAGATGATGAATGAAAACCTGTGTGCTATGAATGTCATCGAAGGGTGAGTCGATATGTGTAAGCCTAAGCCATAGAGACATATCCCCATTCTCTTAAATGTTGTGGGTTCCACAAAACCATGCCTTTCTATAATGATTCATCCAGTCATTATAAAACGTTCATACCCTACAAATCCTTGTTCAGGTCCCACAGAAGATACATCTGACAAGAACCAAGCATGCAATTCACCACCCATGCCAGGGAAATCCATTTGCACATTACAATCTCCACTGCCGCACAAATCACATTTTCATATAACATCACCTTTAGTGGAGGGAGAAGACATTTTTTGCAAGATGTCATCTGTCTTTGGCCTGTGAGAATATCACTCTGCAGCATGAATTTCACATTGGCTGTGTCAGATTCGTGACTGTGCATTTCACCCATAATGATTTTACATGAACAAACTTATATAAGTTCAGATATTTACATTTGAGTAATTTAGCAGACGCTCTTATCCAGAGCAACTTATAGTTTGTGCACTCAACTTAAGATAGCTAGGTGGTGCAACCACATATCACAGGCATAAAAGACAAATTGCACAGTTGTCTAAATAGATTAATGAAATAACTTATTTCAACATGCCTCCAGTGGAGTTGCTGGGAGGTCAAATGGCTCCATAGTGTGTAACTATAATTCACAACACAAAAAACACTATCTTAACTTTACACTTCACACACAAATCTCTGTTGTTTTCTGTGGAAGAAAATGTTTACATATAGTCATTTAGCACTGGTCTCTCATCCAGAACATCTTACAGATGGTGCAAAGAAAGACAGAATCATTACAGGAGGTGGGATTGAGTCCAGGTTTGACTTTACTAGACGAGAGGGAACGTTGCAAGGTGCTGCACTGCTTCAAACAAAAGCATAACAAAGGCTACAGCAGCCATCCGCTTACAGCACAATGGCATACGAAGTCCTGAGATGGGATAAGCTCCTTCAATGTCTTTCTTTCTCTCTCTCTCTCTCTTTCTCTCCCTCACTCCCTTTCTCTTGCTCATTCTGCCTTCCTCTATTTTTCTTTCCCTCTCTTTTGTAATGGTAATCAAAGAGTCATTCCCGAGAAAGACGTTGACAACTTTCAGCTTTTTGTTTGAAATGTAGAATTTCAAAGGGGTTGTAGAGAGAAGCTGTTAAGACTCTGTAGTTGGTGATGAAGACTCTCCAACAGACATAGACCTGATCCCCCCCCCTCCCCCCCCCATTAGTATCTCTTCTCTCTGCGGGATGAGGTCCCAATAGTCCTCATCCCAACTCACCTGTCATGTAGTTCTGTCCTCGTTGTGAATTCTCAGGCTTTCAGACCCCCTTTTCTGCCCTCTTTGATGTACAGAATGAGCACATTGCATGGAGAGAAAGAGGGAGAGAGAAGAGGAAAGGGGAGGGGGTGGGAGAAGGAGAGAGTGGGAGAGAAGTGCTTCCATCTATTCCATCTCTCCTCCTTTGGCCTCATCTGTGATTAATTCCTGAGCCCAAAACAGTGACTTCCTCTTACATTAATTTCCTAAGTAATGTGACACCTGCGTACAGAGAAGGGCGAGCAGGTTCTGAGGATTCCTGAATACCGAATCCTGCCCTGTGATAAATCATTACCCATTAAAGACCTGTGTGTGTGTGTGTGTGTGCATGAGTGTGAACTAAATGACTTAAACAAATGAACTTGTCTGCTTTAATAAGACCTTCAGTTACATGGATGTAGTCGATGCAGATTCGTTTTTTTAAGAGAACGGGGAAGTTTCTTCTGGACTCATCTTGTGCGGAAGTTTTAACTGCTCGGTACCTTTTTTCTTTGGCTCTGTTTTAATTAATTTGGTTTCCTTTTATTCAACATTTACATTTTAGCAGATGCTCTTATCCATAATGACTTACAGGAGCAATTACGGTTAAGTGCCTTGTTCAAGGGCACATCGACAGATGTTTCACCTAGTTGGCTCAGGGAATCGAACCAGTGTCTTTTTGGTTACTGGCCCAAAGCTCTTAACCACTAGGCTACCTGCCGCCACCTGCTAGAAATAAGATATTGATGTTAAGTAATGATGACGTTAGACAATGAAAATGAGAGAAAAAGGTGTAATACCATTCTTCAGACACGTTGTTCCAACAGAGTATGGCCCAAATGAGCATTTGTACTACACTCTTGGAAAAAAAGGGTTGCAAAAGGATTCTTCGGCCTATGGAAAGTGTTTCACGTGTGTGTGCTTGGATGGGGGCTACACCTCTCTGGTAAACATGGGGATGGCTAGGTCGAAGAGTTCGTTTTAGAGTAGTCAACAGGGCACTCTAAAACTATGGGGAGAGACAGAGAGAGCGAAAGAGAGCGAAAGAGAGAGAGAGAAATAGTAAGTGGAAAGGACAGTGAGAGAGGAAATATTTACACATTTTAGGAAGAGGGAGTAGTACACCGAGTGAGACAGTGCTGGGAGGGTGTAAAGCGTCAGCAGATAAAAGTTCATGTTCGAAGCATGTTGCTTTCACAGCTTCCCACAATGGACTTACAATTGAATCCATAGCCTGGCTCTGTGGCCCTGGCAGTTTCCTATCCACGGCCCAGAGCGCAGCTCGATCATGCTTTTAATCTGCCATAATCCTTGCATTCAGAAGGTTCCGCAGTGCATGGAGCATCAACAACACAGGGATGGAAGAGCCATGATACATACATTAATCAGCAATCACACTTCCGTAAGGAAAGGGAAGGACCTGGTTGGCTTAGCCTCCAGTGACACACCACCTCTCAGCGTTGTATTTGAAGACAGATACTCATAGTAGGCTACAACTCTCTGTAGTTGATAGATGTGATTGTTATTCCGGTGCAACTGCATCCTTGCATAAAATAAAGATTTTTGAGGTTTTGAGTGCATCTTGGTATATGAAAAACATGCATCAATTGTCGTGTATGTCTCCCCTAGGGGCTATCAACTAACAGAGTACATGATGCCTTGAATTAATGCCCCATAGCCAGTCATCAATCATAAAAGTACACAGACACTGTGTACAATTACCCAGAGAATGGATTATGCCAGTATGTCTCTGTGAAGTCTGCAGTGAGGTCTTCAAGTGTACCACAGGTTAATTAGATAGCGCTAATAGAATCCCTGCACTGCTTCTTCCCCAGACACTCCAGCCAAGCAACTTAAATACTGCATTAGAATGCTTATTAGCCGTTTGGGTGTCACATCCCAAAATTGGCAGACACCACAAATAGAGAATTCATTAAGACCGGTCTTACATTACAGAGTCCACATTTAATGGCGAGATATCCTTTTGATACAACAGCAGCGATGATTAATTAAATGTATAATTGCATTGGCAATACCTGGGTTCTGTCTGCTTTCTTGGCAAAATAAACCTGACAATCCTTGCTGGTAGATATACAGGCAAATCTCGGTCACTTAAATTGGTGTGCATTGTAAGATGGAGAGTTGATGGGGTTGACTGTGTTGTTGTATTGTTTAATTAACCACTTAGAGGTGAGAGGCTGTACACTCTCAGAAGAAATGTATGAATTAACGTAATGAATTCTTCTTAAAGGGGTACAAACACTTGTCATTGACAGTTGTTGTACCCTGTAAGGTACTTTCATTGTACCATTAGTTATAGGTACACATTTTACCCTTGCAGTTCGTACCTTTAAAGAGCCAAAAGGAAAAAGTGTGCCTTTTTAAGATACCACCATAGTGACAAAGCCATTTGTTCCTTTTAAGTGGCAAACATTTACATCTTCTCTATACCATGTGCTACCTCGCTAACGTAACCTTTCTTTCTGAGTGGAGAGCTCGCATTGATGTGTGTTTACTGTATGTACTTGTTTCCAATGATTATTGTTAAAGGGAGTTTAAAAAGCTCCCAAACAAAAAGCTTTTAATGCTTTTAATGACGTCTGATTGTGTCAATGTTGATCCCAGGAAAAACACTTTATTTGGGAAAACACATTTAGCCAATTAGGCTAATTTAGTAAATAGGGGCATTTGCTAATGGGTTGTATATTTGATTTCTTTAAGCTTCAATAAAAACATCCAAATGTAAAGAGCTCAAATATGTTTTCCTGAATATGTGGTCATAATATTTTCAAGCTAAATGTATCTGTTGTGACGGCAACTGATGTCACCTAGGATGTTTCAATCTCATGTCAGACCAACAAGGATTGGACAAATTCACAAACACGAAAACGCGTGAGCGCACACACAAACACACCTGCCGATGTGCCCTTGAGCAAGGCACTTAACCCTAATTACTTAAGGGTCACCCTTGATAATGGCTGACCGTGACCACACTCTCCGAATGTGTTTCAGGGGGAGTTGCAATGCAAAATAACACATTTCCAATTCACACATTCTTATAAAACACATTTGTACATGTGTGAAATAGGACAAATGTAAGCACTCACCAAAATAATAATTCATTATTATTACCTGCCATTTAGCAACCATGCAAGGTCTATGGGCACAGAGCAGTTCTCTGTATATGCTCTGGTCTTTAACTGCTGTTAATTAGATGCAACTCATACTCTACTGTATTAGTATAAGTCACTGCAGGTGAGATCGAGGTACAGTGTTCCAGAGTAATGGAAGTCAATACAATTACTGCAGGTATGTACCCTAATCACGCTGAATGGAGTTCAGTTGACGCTATTCACTAAAACCATTCCTTTTACCCAATTAGCATTTCTATAATCATCATTCCACTCCCATCTACAGCCTTCCCAAGTTCCCAATGTTAAACGTATCGGAAATGGTTACTTTGAAAAAAGTATACAAGAGAAATAATAAAAGCGGGAGTCATTTTGATAATTATATTGACAAAGTAATTACGTTTTTTTTTTCACAATATCACAAAACAGATTTCCACCTGTTCTTTTTAAGCGAGTAAAGAACATGTTGGATAAAAACTGTCATGACAGGCCTGATGGAAATAGCTAATTTGTCTGTAAACTTTCCAAATGTCAAAAAAATAAAAGAACACTTGACAAGGTGGGATCTTTTTGTGTCGGTAAAATAAAATATGCGAGAAATGGCAAATGTTGATATAATAGCCATAATGTCAAAGTAAACTTGGAGTCACGCAATGTTGTGTGGTCCTCCCACTACGACTCAGGAAGTCATACAGTTTATTAGGCTACAGATGAAATAAATTATGATGAACTTCACAGGGTGGTGAAAGTGAAAGGTGATGAGCTTGATGCTCCTTTCCAATAAATATCAAGGTTCTCATTCTGGTGATATGATGCTTGGCCTACGTTTGACAAATACAAATTATTTAGCTATTTTGTCCATAATAATCTCATCATGTAGGCCATACCCGCATTGTGTCTGTGAGCTGTTGGCTAAAGCACATGTGCCAATACCAAAATGGGCACATTCGCTATATAAATCTTTTTTGTTGTTGTGACAAAACCATCAGTAGAGTTGAAAATTAGATTTTTTTTACCCAGTAAATGGTAATTTAACAAGAAAACATATTTTTCTGTGCACTACATCATAACGCACAGCCTTTTATCCGCGACAAGAACATTTGATGGAAACAAATCTATGGTCGGAAAATACGTTCATGTTAATATTTACTCTAAAAGGCATTTCTAAATTTGCTGTGTTGCTGTTGATATACTAATAATGAAGTTCCTCAATATGTAGCTAAGTGTGCAGATGTTGGATCTTAATTTGATCACTGTTTTGTTGCTGAGAATTTTCCTGAACCGCAGGAAATGCCGATGAGCTTCGTAATTTATGTAAATTCACTGAAAACCCACACTAACACACAGTTATATAACCTACTTTTGGCCAGCTAATAGCCTAACCACCGATCAAGCAATATTATGGACTACAAGTTCAAATCCTTTTGCTGCAGGATTATTTAGCTGTAACAATATAGGTCAAATTAAGATCCTACATCTGTTTTGTATGGTGTTCGATCCTCTCATAACATGTCTAACATAACATGTCTAACATGTGTTTGTTAATTCTTTGGTGACATCCATGTTTTTGCCAACTGTTCCATTTTTAAAAGGATCCAGCACTGACTGGCAAGTCTTGTATGTACTTCCTGGATAACAAGCTCACCATAGACTTAATTTCCAGGGAAATTGAGGACATTCAAACTAGAGCAAAATCGTTGATTCTCATGCTAACGCCACTCACTGTTATGACCTGAATAAGGAGAAAGAGAACCCTGCCCAGACAGTGGAATCAAATTAGCCCCACAACCAACTTTCATGTGTCTGAAAATGAGATGATTCAAGTATGAGCTGGGTAAGTGGGTGGGGTGGGGGGAGGTACTTACGTGTAGGTGTGTGAGTGCCTGTGTTCACACAAGCATATGTAAGTGTGATCAGCCTCACTTCACCCAGTCCTTCTGAAGGCTTACACAGAATTCTGAGAGAACACACTCCCTGATGGGGCTTTCACTAACTATTCGACGGTATGCCCCTTTAGAAGACTAAGAAAAAGTTACATCGCACTTTTTAGTGCACTTTTTTCTCTGTGTCTGTATATTTCCTCCCTTAGCTGTTGAGTGTTTCTCTTTTTTCTACACAAGGGCTGATGAACTGCTTAGATAGTCATGATGCAAGAAGGATCTGTTAATAGAGATCACTAACAGCTATTTAATCTCTTCTATTAAAGGTGTGTGTGTTCGCGCGTATTTATTTGTATATCTATGCGACACTACATGTATCCAACCTGTTGTACTCTGCCAGCTGGAGAAGGTGGCGATGGCAGGTTAAATGTTTCATGCCAAGCATTTCGCTACACCTGCAATAACATATGCTAAATATGTGTATTCGACCAGTAAAATTTGGATTTGTATAGATGCACAAACTGTACTTTGCCTTTTCAACTTCTTGATTTTATTCTCAAATGCTGGCTGCGGAAAAATAACACTGCATTCCTCAGGAATACTGATTCCTGCCTGTTTCACGGTGACATAACATCATAATTGAAACAGATTTTCAGGCTAGGACATTCAGGTCAGGGTAGATTATGGATGAGATATTAAAATGTGACAAGTACCATTATTGTAAATATTAGTTGAGAGTCTCCTGCATAAATGTGATTTATTGAAGTGTGTTTGTTTACTTTACTTTGGTGGATAGGACATGTGCTGAATGGATGTATGCGATAAGACTGGAGAATTCAGCATTGTATTATTGGAATAAAATAATTTGTAGACCTACTCTACAGATGCGAGATACCATAGTGGGTTGACTTGTGTCAATATAATCTTAAACATGTTTGAAAACTCAGTTTCCTAAATCTATATATTGACAGTAACTACAAGGTACTCATGATGGAGAACCGTCAAAATCATTGACCCATAACAGCCAAGGCGTATGGGTCCAAGGTCACAGTACTTCAGGTCTCAGGAACCAACATCACTGCACATGCTTTCTTGCTACGCCAACATATCAATACATGAGCCGAGAAGCATGCTGTGTCCTTTGGGTATCCAGCCTCTCTACACAGGAAGTTGCAGCTGAGTTCAGCAGACCTGGGTGCTCTGGAAGTTTCCAGCATCCACTTACATACTGTATCTCCACTACATACAGTACTTCCCTTGTTAGAATGGTAGTCATTCAAACAAAGCTTTTGCCCACTCCTGCTTACAGTACTTGCAGAGTTTCAGTTTTTGTATTGAAGTGCACATTTATTAGAATGGTAGTCATACCTTCAACATTTGACTGCTACTTCTGGCTCTAGGGTGATTGTATCAGTATGATATGCACCCCTCTGGTATGGCTTTTGCAGCAATGAGGCAATGATCCACTTCAGCCTGGCATATGAGTGCTCTTCAGCCGTTAAATGGGTTAGGCTAACCAAGGACGCACTCCCCAATGGATGAGCATGAGATAATTGTTACCGTGGCACACGTTATGTCAGAGGGACCACACTATAAAAGCTGTTGTTCAATCTTCATTCAAAAAGAGAGTTGTTTGCACACCAAGTGATGTTCCGGCTGCATAGAGAGAAATACTCAGTATTGGAAAAATAATCTCCAGCACACTGATATGTTTTCAATGGACCATTGAAAACCTAGTGGAGCATATACAGTGAACAAAAATATAAATGCAACATGTAATAATGTGCGCTGAGAGTTGGGAAGCAAGTACAGGGAGGGAGTGAGTGTTTTAATAAATAAACAAAACACACGAAAATCAAACAACACACCGACATGAAACAGAGTCAATAACACCTGAGGAAAGTACCAAGGGGAGTGACAGATATAGGGAAGATAATCAAGGAGGTGATGGAGTCCAGGTGAACGTCATGAGGCGCTGGTGCGCTTGACGATGGTGACAGGTGTGCGGGATAATCAGCAGCCTGATGACCTAGAGGCCGGAGAGGGGGTATACGTGACACATGTAAAGTGTTGGTCCCATGTTTCATGAGCTGAAATAAAAGATCCCAGAAATGTTCCATAAGCACATAAAGCGTATTATTCTCAAATTCTGAGCACAAATATGTTTACATCCCTGTTAGTGAGAATATGTCCATTGCCAAGATCATCCATCCACCTGACAAGTGTGACATATCAAAAAGCTGATTAAACAGCATGATCATTACACAGGTGCACTGTGTGCTGTGGACAATAAAAGTACACTCTAAAATATGCAGTTTTGTTACACAACACTATGCCACAGATGTCTCGAGTGTTGAGGGAGTGTGCAATTGGCATGCTGTTGCCAGAGAATTGAATGTTCAGTTCTCTACGATATGCCACCTCTAATGTTGTTTTAGAGAATTTGGCAGTACGTCCAACCGGCCTCACAACCGCAGACCACATGATTGGCGTCGTGTGGGTGAGCGGTTTGCTGATGTCAACATTGTGAACAGAGTGCGGTGGGGTTATGGTATGGGCAGGCGTAAACTAGGGACAACGAACACAATTGCGTTTTATCGATGGCAATTTGAATGCACGGAGAAAGGGATTTTTATCTAACCTTTATTTAACTAGGCAAGTCAGTTAAGAACAAATTCTTATATACAATGACGGCCTACCCTGGCCAAACCCTAACCTGGACGACACTGGGCCAATTGCGTGCCACCCTATGGGACTCCCAATCGAAGGCCAGTTGTGATACAGCCTTGAATCGAACTGATCCACACACGTACCTTTACGGTATCTGTGACCAACCGAATCATATCTGTATTCCCAGTCATGTGAAATCCATAGATTAGGGTTTAATGAATGTATTTCAATTCACTGATTTCCTTATGTGAACTGTAACTCAGTAAAATCTTTGAAATTGTTGCATGTTGAGTTTATGTTTTTGTTCAGTATAAATAACCTGCTTGTTTTCCCCACACTAAAACAGTTTATTTTTTAAACATATGAAAAATATATATTTTTATACTTATATATATTTCAGCAGCTTAGGGAAAGAAAAAAATGCATGAGCCCAAAAATCTATAGTTGACGAGAGTATTGAGAGAGTGTGCTGGATATGTTTTCCCAACGGAAATTACATACAGTACCAGTGAAAGGTTTGGACGCACCTACTCATTCAAGAGTTGTTCTTTATTTGACTATTTTCTACATTGTAGAATAATAGTGAAGACATCAAAACTATGAAATAACACATATGGAATCATGTAGTAACCAAAAACTGTTAAACAAATCAAAATGTGTCTTATATGTGAGATTCTTCAAAGTAGCCACACTTTGCCTTGATGACAGCTTTGCACACTCATTCTCTCAATCAGCTTCATGAGGTAGTTTCTTGGAATGTATTCCTTAATGTGTTTGAGCCAATCAGTTGTGAGGTGACAAGGTAGGGGCGGTAGACAGAAGATAGCCCTATTTGGTAAAAGACAAAGTCCATATTATGGTAAGAACAGCTCAAATAAGCAAACGGAAATGTCAGTCCATCATTACTTTTAAAACATGAAGTTTAGTCAATTCGGAAAATTTCAACAACAATTTCAGGAACAAGTGCAAACTATCAAGCTCTATGATGAAACTGGCTCTCATGAGGACTGCCACAGGAAAGGTAGACCCAGAGTTACATCTGCTGCAGAGGATAAGTTCATTAGAGTTAACAGCCTCAGAAATTGCAGCCCAAATAAATGCTTCACAGAGTTCAAGTAACAGACACAGCTCAACATCAACTGTTCAGAGGAGACTGCGTGAATCAGGCCTTCATGGTCAATTTGCTGCAAAGAAACCATTACTAAAGGTCACCAATAAAAAGAAGAGACTTGCTTGGGCCAAGAAACACGAGCAATGGACATTAGAATGGTGGAAATTTGTCCTTTGGTCTGATGAGTCCAAATTTGAGAATTTTGGTTCCAATTACTGTGTCTTTGTGAGATGCAGAGTAGGTGAACGGATTATCTCCGCATGTCTGGTTCCCACTGTGAAGCATGGAGGAGGAGGTGTGATGGTACTATGCTGGTGCCACTTTTAGTGATTTATTTAGAATTGAAGTCACACTTAATCAGCATGGCTACCACAGCATTCTGCAGTGATACGCCATCCCATCTGGTTTGCGCTTAGTGGGACAATCATTTGTTTTTCAACAGGGCAATGACCCAAAACACACCTCCAGGCTGTGTAAGGGCTATTTGACCAAGGAGAGTGATGGAGAGCTGCATCAGATTATTATAATCAGATGACCTAGCCTCCACAATCACGATGGTTTGGGATGAGTTGGACAGCAGAGTGAAGGAAAAGCAGCCAACAAGTGCTCAGAATATGGGGACTCCTTCAAGACTGTTGGAAAAACATTCCAGTTGAAGCTGGTTGAGAGAATGCCAAGAGTGTGCAAAGCTGTCATCAAGGCAAAGGGTGGCTACTTTGAAGAATCAAAAATATAAAATATATTTTGATTTGTTTAACACTTTTTTGGTTACTACATGATTCCATATGTGTTATTTCACATCAAATCACATTTTATTTGTCACATACATATGGTTAGCAGATGTTAATGCAAGTGTAGCGAAATGCTTGTGCTTATGGTTCCGACAGTGTAGTAATATCTAACAAGTAATCTAACAATTCCCCAACAACTACCTAATACACTCAAATCTAAAAGGGTTGATTGAGAATATGCACATATAAATATATGGATGAGCAATGGCCATGCGGAATAGGCAAGGTGCAATAGATGGTATAAAATACAGTATATACTGTACATATGATATGAGTAATGTAAGATATGTAATCATTATTAAAGTCGCATTGTTTAAAATGACTAGTGATCCATTTGTTAAAAAGTGGCCAGTGATTGGGTTTCTATGTAGGCAGCAGCCTCTCTGAGTTAATGATTGCTGTTAAGCAGTCTGATGGCCTGGAGATAGAAGCTGTTCTTCAGTTTCTCGGTCCCAGCATTGATGCACCTGTACTGACCTCAACTTCTGGATGGTAGCGATGTGAACAGATTGTGGCTCAGGTGATTGTTGTCTTTGATTATCTTTTTTGCCTTCCTGTGACATCAGGTGCTATAGGTGTCATGGAGGGGAGGTAGTTTGCCCCCGGTGATGCATTGTGCAGACCACATCACCCTCTGGAGAGCCTTGCAGTTGAGGGCGGAACAGTTGCCATACCATGTGATACGGGCTGACAGGATGCTCTCGGTTGTGCATCTGTAAAAGTTAGTCAGGGTTTTGGGTGACAAGCCAAATTTCTTCAGCCTCCTGAGGTTGAAGAGGCGCTGGTGCGCCTAAATCACCACACTGTCTGTATGGGTGGACCATTTCAGTTTGTCGTTGATGTGTACGCAGAGGAACTTTCCACTATCTCCACTGCTGTCCCTTCAATGAGGATATGGGGGGGGGGGGGGGGGGGGGTTCTCCCTCTGCTGTTTCCTGAAATCCACGATCATCTCCTTTGTTTTGTTGAAGTTGAGTGAGAGGTTGTTTTCCTGACACCACACTCGGAGTGCCCTCACCTTCTCCCTGTAGGCTGTCTCGTCATTGTTGGTAATCAAGCCCTCTACTGTTGTGTCGTCTGCAAACTTCACGATTGAGTTGGAGGCGTGCATGGCCACGCAGTCGTGGGTGAACAGGGAGTACAGGAGGTGGCTTAGCACGCACCCTTGTGGGGACCGAGTGTTGAGGGTCAGTGAGGTGGAGATTTTGTTTCCTACCTTCACCACCTGGGGGCGGCCCGTCAGGAAGTCCAGGACCCAATTGGTGATGTGTTGAATGCTAAACTGTAGTCAATGAACAGCATTCTTACATACAGTGGGGAGAACAAGTATTTGATACACTGTTGTTGCTGCCTTCTCACCAAGCTGCTTGCCTATTGTCCTGTAGCCCATCCCAGCCTTGTGCAGGTCTACAATTTAAACCTGATGTCCTTACACAGCTCTCTGGTCTTGGCCATTGTGGAGAGGTTGGAGTCTGTTTGATTGAGTGTGTGGACAGGTGTCTTTTATACAGGTAACGAGTTCAAACAGGTGCAGTTAATACAGGTAATGAGTGGAGAACAGGAGGGCTTCTTAAAGAAAAACTAACAGGTCTGTGAGAGCTGGAATTCTTACTGGTTGGTAGTAAGTACTGGTACTGGTTGGTACTGGTTGGTAGGTGATCAAATACTTATGTCATGCAATAAAATGCAAATGAATTACTTAAAAATCATACAATGTGATTTTCTGGATTTTTGTTTTAGATTCCGTCTCTCACAGTTGAAGTGTACCTATGATAAAAATTACAGACCGGCAGTGTATCAAAGAAAATCGGCAGTGTATCAAATACTTGTTCTCCCCACTGTAGGTATTCCTCTTGTTTAGATGGGATAGGACAGTGTGCAGTGTGAGGGTGATTGCATCGTCTGTAGACCTGTTAGGGCGGTATGCAAACTGAAGTGGGTCTAGGGTGGCCGGTAAGGTGGAGGTGATATGATCCTTGACTAGTCTCTCAAAGCACTTCATGATGGGAGAAGTGAGTGCTAAGGGGCGGTCATCATTTAGTTCAGTTATCTTTGCATTCTTGGGTACAGGAACAATGGTGGCCATCTTGAAGCATGTGGGGACAGCAGACTTGGATAGGGAGTGATTGAATATGTCCGTAAACACACCAGCCAGCTGATCTGCGCATGCTCTGAGGACGTGGCTAGGGATGCCGTCTGGGCCAGCAGCCTTAACACGTTTAAATGTTTTACTCACGTCGGCCATGGAGAAGGGGGGGGGGGGGCGCAATTCTTGTTAGCGGGTTGCGACGGTGGCACTATATTATCCTCAAAGTGAGCAAAGAAGGTGTTTAGTTTGTCTGGAAGCATGACGTCGGTGTCCGTGATGTGGATGGTTTTCTTTTTGTAGTCCATAATTTCCTATAGACCCTGCCACATATGTCTCGTGTCTGAGCCGTTGAATTGCGACTCCACCTTGTCCCTGTACTGGCATTTTGCTTGTTTGATTGCTTGCGGAGGGAATAACTACACTGTTTATATTCAGCCATATTCCCAGACCTCTTTCCATGGTTAAATGCGGTGGTACACGCTTTCAGTTTTGCACGAATGGCGCCATCCATCCACGGTTTCTGGTTAGGGTAGGTTTTAATGGTCACAGTGGGTGCAACATCTCCAATGCACTTATTTATAAATTCACTCACCGAGTCAGCGTATAGGTCAATATTATTCTCTGAGTCTGACCGGAACATAGCCCAGTCCGGGTGATCAAATCAATCTTGAAGCGTGGATTCTGATTGGTCAGACCAGCGTTGAATTGTTCTAGTCATAAGACGGTTGGAGCAAGATGTCGTAGTCGGATTTGCCCAAGGGAGGGTGAGGTGGGGCTTTGTATGCATCGCGGAAGTTAGAGTAGCAGTGGTCGAGTGTAATACCCCCGCGCGTCGTGCAATAAATACGCTGATAGAATTTAGGTGGCCTTGTTCTCAAATTAACTTTGTTAAAATCCCCAGCTACAATAAATGCAGGCTCAGGATATATAGTTTCCAGTTTACATCGAGTCCATTGAAGTTCCTTGAGGGCCATCTTGGTGTCTGCTTCAGGGGGAATGTACACAGCTGTGATGATAACTGACAAGAATTCACTTGGAAGGTATTATGGCCGCCATTTGATTGTGAGGAATTCTTGGTCGGGTGAGAAGAAGGACTTGAGTTCCTGTATGTTGTTTTGATTACACCATGAGTCTTCCTCTTCCCAGAGAGGTGTTTATCTCTGTCGGTGCGATGCACAGAGAAGCCCGGTGGCTGAACAACAACATATCCGACAACATATCCCGAGAGAGCCATGTTTCCGTGAAACAGAGAATGTTACAATCTCTGCTGTCTCTCTGGAAGGCAACCCTTGCTCGAATTTCGTCTACCTTGTTGTCAAGAGACTGGACATTGGCGAGTAGATTACTTGGGAGCGGTGGGCGATGAGCATGTCTACGGAGCCTGACCAGGAGGCCGCTCCATCTGCCTCGTCTAGGGCGCCATTGTCTTGGGTCGGCACCCCAGTAAACAAACAGACAATCCTATTTCAACCCTCAAAGCGCGACACAAAACGCAGAAATAAAGATATAATTCATGCCTTACCTTTGACGAGCTTCTTCTGTTGGCACTCCAATATGTCCCATAAACATAAAAAATGGTCCTTTTGTTCGATTAATTCCGTTGATATATATCCAAAATGTCCATTTATTTGGCGCGTTTGATCCAGAAAAACACCGGTTCCAACTTGCGCAACGTGACTACAAAATATCTCATAAGTTACCTGTAAGCTTTGTCCAAACATTTCAAACTACTTTTGTAATACAACTTTAGGTATTTTTTAACGTAAATAATCGATCAAATTTAAGACAGGATGATCTGTGTTCAATACCGGAGGAAAACAAAGTGTGGCTAGCTTTCAGGTCACGCGCCTCTAACAAAGAGTACACTTCCCTCGAGCCTCATTCTGAACAGTGCTACTTCTTAATTTCTCAAAGAAAAACCTCAACCAATTTCTAAAGACTGTTGACATCCAGTGGAAGCGATAAGAACTGCAAGAAGGTCCCTTAGAAATCTGGATTCCCAATGAAAACCCATTGAAAAGAGAGTGACCTCAAAAAAATAAATTCTGAATGGTTTGTCCTCTGGGTTTTGCCTGCCAAATAAGTTTTGTTATACTCACAGACATGATTCAAACAGTTTTAGAAACTTCAGAGTGTTTTCTATCCAAAGCTTCTAATAATATGCATATCTTAGCTTCTGGGCCTGAGTAGCAGGCAGTTTACTTTGGACACGCTTTTCATCCGGACGTGAAAATACTGCCACCTATCCCAGAGAAGTTAAGATGTAAGAAATAATAATGTAGAAAATAGTAAAAATAAAGAAAAATCCTTGAATGAGTAGGTATGTCCAAACTTTTGAGTGGTACTGTATATAATTGAAAATATTTCTGCGAACCCTCCCTCAATAACTAACTGTAATGGTAAGACTATCTTTTAATTCAATGTTTCCACGGAATTCATAAGATGTACATACAGTTGAGGTGAGTAATGTATTTCTGTATGACAAGTCTCCAGTTAGGACAGCATCACGGTTTCTATATTCCATATGCAATTCAATAACTTGTCAAGGTCCTGGTGAGGGCTTGAATTAGATGCCAGAGACTCCATCACAGTGTGGTAATCATAACTCTATGACAAGTTTGTCTGCTCACATTAACATAGTTCAACAATAAACTGTTTTAATATAGTCTGCAAGAGGCAAACGCCATTAGCTACAAGTTGTTGTGAATGTGTGACAGAGCGACAAAGTTAATCCGATTCAATGAGCTACTGTATGTCTTATTTTATTTCTACTGGCTCATCTTCTATGTCCAGATAAGGCACTGTATCGCCCAGTAACATGTCCTGTTTGTCACATACTACCTCCCAGCTAGACTAAGAATTCAAGTGTGCATATTATTAACGACTATGCTGTGACTGGGCTGGTCATTTGCATGTGAATTACAGAGGTCACCTTTACAATCCTCTTGGATGTATTGCCAGGGGTCATACTGTAGGTCAACCACGACTGTCTGGAAGCACATCCACAAGAGGGCAAATTATTCCATTTAGGTTGATGGGTTAGCAATATGACTTTAAAAAAACATGGGTTTGCTTTTAGTGTAATGTGTAGGGACAAGAACTTGCTGCCTGGGAAAATAGGTGCCACCCACGAACAAATCTTTAGAAATAGCATCCAGACTTCTCCAAACCAACCCATTATAATTCATAGTGCACCCCTCAAGGAAACCTGGACCAATCTACATCATTCTGTCAGGATGAAATCATGCAGTTAGAGCTCTATTGATGTTGTGTAACTAAGATCTGGAATAAGTAATATTGTGCCTGTTGCTTATAACATGTTGTATCATAGAAACATAAGAAAACCCATCTATGCTGACTCACTCGATACAGCTCTTAAGTCAATGTCAAGCTCACATACACATATATTGTTACGCGGGGCAGAGCAGGTGAACCCAAGTGCACACTCAAACGAGGAGACAGAGATAAGGTAACTAAGTTATTTATTGAAAAGCATGAGGGAGATGGGGTGCAGGCCAGGGGAAGCTCGGGCAGGTAGCAGGGAATCAGGAACCGAGGCTGAGGAAAGGGGAGTAGGGGCAGGGTAAGCAGGTCCGGAGCGGAATCCAAGGAAGCAGTAGAGTGGGGCTCCGGGGTAGGGAAGCAGGACTGACGAGACAGGGACCAGAGGCAGAGCGGACGGAACTGTAGGAGAGAGAAAACCAGCATCAAGCTAGGGAAAAACAGGCATAACAGGATAACAGGATCTATGCAGGAACAAACGGCTTGAACCGCAGACTGACTTAGTAGAGGCTACGAACTGGCAGCGTGGAAGTGGCAGGGCGGAGTATTTGTAGAAGCCTTGCAGCTGGTGGGGATCTGCTCTGCCTCCAGCACACCTATCTCCACTCACACAATCACATACACACACACACAGAGAGAGGGCGAGAGCACTGGGGAGTGGCGGCAGGTTTAAGGAGACACAGGATGAGAAGTAGAGGGTGTGGCAGGTGCAGATGTAACATATATAATATCTTAGAACACAATGCTCATATAGCAGCATATACTTGCTATTGTACAGCACAACTTTAATCTGCTCTTTTTGTGGTTATCCATAGATATGGTGACAGTCCTTTGTGCTGGCTTCACAGTTGCATCTTAACCAAATTTTGGTTTGACCTATCCTTTCACAAATGTACCACCTTCTTTCCAGAGTCTTACCCGAGCTCCACTAGCTCAAATAAGACTCTTTCTAGGTTTAAGCAGGGCTGCCAGCCGAATACATACTCATCTATTTCCCTGTCTGACCATACCTCACTGGTTCATGCTACAAAGTGCATCACACTGGAATCTCGGACAGCATTGTGCATAGCTGAAGGGATTCCAATATTTTTGTTAAAGTCTGCGGAGAGATCTATTCAGCATTTGCTAATAGCTATGTTTCATTTAAACCGACTGTATGGGTAAGGCCCAGCCTTTGAAGCACATTGTTAATCCTTCCAACATGGCAAAGGTTCACTCAATTGAGAATAATAATGACTTTAGCCATGACCTTCTGTTTAATACAGTGGACTGATAGTCATGACCTTCTGCTTAATACAGTGCACTGATAGTCATGACCTTCTGTTTAATACAGTGGACTGATAGTCATGACCTTCTGTTTAATATACTGGACTGATGCCAACACAATGGCTAGTAAAGGGTAGTTGAATGAACTCAAGGCACTATGTAGAAGTAGCTTTCTCTATCTCTCAATTCTTGTATGTTTAAGTGTGTTGGGATAATTGTGTGGACAGATGAAGCATTGCTGTTCCATACATAAATAATCATTGACCCTTGGTAGAAGCACTTCAGGACACTGTATAAATATGCAAAGCAAAATCTTCAATCGGAAACAGTGTTAATAGCAAATATAAAGTATTTTAGCAGCTTCAGGGCATTTTTATATTGTAATAATTAATGTTCTTTTGCCACCGTAATTTAGGAGTGTCAGCAGCTTAATTTAAATCCCACTCAATTTCTGCTGAACTTTATCTTCATTATTTTCTCATTGCTGGCAACTTGTTTACCAGTGATTACATTTTTTAGGAGCAATGAAAGCTTCCAGTTATGCTGAATGCTGGACAAGGCACTTCCCTAATGATATTTTCATATGTTGAAAATTGTATAACTATAAATCCCAATGTTTAATCACATCTTTAGTGCTATTGTAAGTGTATATGGGTACATGAGGACTAACAACTTATAACAGTAAGTGCTGTGGTTCATTTATGGCGTTCCATTAGAAGAATGGTAATTTGTAATCCAAATTGATACAGCAGTTGCTGTAACACAACGTCGGACTATGGAAAACATTTGGAAAACTTTGATTCTTTAATTCATTAGTCCCAACAGTGGCTGCAGTGAGACGCTGGTGGATATAATGTAATTAACACAATTACAGGGTCAATCAACACCTATTAGTGTTAGGTGGCAATCACTCTGAGCAGGAGCAGATCATTCCCAGTGACAGGGGAAGCTGCAGAGGAAGAAACATATACAATAAATCAATCAATTAAATGTATTATCATATAATTATTTAGAAATATCATCGCTGCAATGGGATAATATGCCATACAATACCATAGAAATGTTGTGATACTACTTAACTCTGGGGTTGGTATTCTCCTTCTGACGTAATTCAATATGTCTACTCTGTTGTGATTAATTAAGATGGAAATATATATAATATATCTGATAGGTAATAACGGTCTCTGGAGACTGGGTTTCTGCTTGATGACTGTCATTGACTCAGGGAAATTGATTACCTGAAGTCCATTGGTTTCTATGCCCCAAGCCCACTGTGAGAGGCTTGTCTCATAAAGACTACATTTTGTATTAGTTTATGATGTGATCTAAAAAAAAAAGGACATTGTCTCTCTGTTTTACTTATTTGGAACAGTTTAGAACACACATTGAGCCATACAGCATCATTCACTTTAATAATGTCGCTCCACACTTTGGAAAAATAAATAACTATGTTATCGCTCCAAAATAAAACCCATTGTAGGGTTGAATCTAAATTATGATCTTTTTCCATCATTGTGGATTAAGGAATAGTGCAGAGGAAGATTCTTTGCTCAGTGGGGTTAACCAGATTATTATCTGTGAAGGCGTTGAAGGTGACTCATTTAACCCCTGGTGGGGGATAATCTGTCTGGATCCAGTTGGCTGTTAGGGTAGCCTGCACCCCAAGATAAGAACCAGAGGGCCCAGGAAAATAACTTAAGCACTATGGTTTGTGAGGATTTAGAGGTTGAGACTCTATGGCCTACAGTATTTGGTGAACCGGTAAGAGTACAGAAGGAAAATGTAACTCTCTCATCAACTTCACATCTATTTTCTCTGTGCAGGGCAATTTTTCTACATCATGGAAATCTAGTAGACAAACACATTCATTTTTTGGGGTTAGTTTATGTCGTGGACTTAGACAGAGCAGTGCCCTGGTGATTCCAATGTAATTGCATATTCAAGTTTTCAAGTTGTTTTTTAGGGGGAGACTCGTGTTCGGCTGTTATCAACAAATTTGAAGCAGAGAAGTGCGTGGGCATCAAACATAAACCCAGGCAGGGCTGCCTTCCTTCCCTCTGCTCTACCAGCATAATGTCAATGTCAGATGAATATAACACAAAGCAACCTGCATCTACAGATTACACTGAGCAACACTGATAGCACTGTCTAACATTGAGAGTATTGCTATCCTAATCAAAAATGCATGATGGGATTTATTTTTGGGGGCCTGAATGGAGAGGTAATGCATGATCTAGTGGAAAAACACTGGTGGTTATCAAAGCACTGCCAGGTGCACTGTGTTTACATCCTGCTTGAAATTAGTAAGAAATTTGCTTCGTAATGCAAACACTTAACGATAGACTGCTAATTAAATGAGGTGATTGTTGATAATACAAACGGATCTAAGGAGTAATTGGTGTTACACTATATACAGTGGGGAGAACAAGTATTTGAAACACTGCCGATTTTTCAGGTTTTCCTACTTACAAAGCATGTAGAGGTCTGTAATTTTTATCATAGGTACACTTCAACTGTGAGAGACAGAAATCCAGAAATTCACATTGTATGATTTTTAAGTAATTAATTTGCATTTTATTGCATGACATAAGTATTTGATACATCAGAAAAGCAGAACTTAATATTTGGTACAGAAACCTTTGTTTGCAATTACAGAGATCATACATTTCCTGTAGTTCTTGACCAGGTTTGCACACACTGCAGCAGGGATTTTGTCCCACTCCTCCATACAGACCTTCTCCAGATCCTTCAGGTTTCGGGGCTGTCGCTGGGCAATACGGACTTTCAGCTCCCTCCAAAGATTTTCTATTGGGTTCAGGTCTGGAGACTGGCTAGGCCACTCCAGGACCTTGAGATGCTTCTTACGGAGCCACTCCTTAGTTGCCCTGGCTGTGTGTTTCGGGTCGTTGTCATGCTGGAATACCCAGCCACGACCCATCTTCAATGCTCTTACTGAGGGAAGGAGGTTGTTGGCCAAGATCTCGCGATACATGGCCCCATCCATCCTCCCCTCAATACGGTGCAGTTGTCCTGTCCCCTTTGCAGAAAAGCATCCCCAAAGAATGATGTTTTCACCTCCATGCTTCACGGTTGGGATGGTGTTCTTGGGGTTGTACTCATCCTTCTTCTTCCTCCAAACACGGCGAGTGGAGTTTAGACCAAAAAGCCCTATTTTTGTCTCATCAGACCACATGACCTTCTCCCATTCCTCCTCTGGATCATCCAGATGGTCATTGGCAAACTTCAAACGGGCCTGGACATGCGCTGGCTTGAGCAGGGGGACCTTGCGTGCGCTGCAGGATTTTAATCCATGACGGCGTAGTGTGTTACTAATGGTTTTCTTTGAGACTGTGGTCCCAGCTCTCTTCAGGTCATTGACCAGGTCCTGCAGTGTAGTTCTGGGCTGATCCCTCACCTTCCTCATGATCATTGATGCCCCACGAGGTGAGATCTTGCATGGAGCCCCAGACCGAGGGTGATTGACCGTCATCTTGAACTTCTTCCATTTTCTAATAATTGCGCCAACAGTTGTTTCCTTCTCACCAAGCTGCTTGCCTATTGTCCTGTAGCCCATCCCAGCCTTGTGCAGGTCTACAATTTTATCCCTGATGTCCTTACACAGCTCTCTGGTCTTGGCCATTGTGGAGAGGTTGGAATCTGTTTGATTGTGTGTGGACAGGTGTCTTTTATACAGGTAACGAGTTCAAACAGGTGCAGTTAGTACAGGTAATGAGTGGAGAACAGGAGGGCTTCTTAAAGAAAAACTAATAGGTCTGTGAGATCCGGAATTCTTACTGGTTGGTAGGTGATCAAATACGTATGTCATGCAATAAAATGCAAATGAATTACTTAAAAATCATACAATGTGATTTTCTGGATTTTTGTTTTAGATTCCGTCTCTCACAGTTGAAGTGTACCTATGATAAAAATTACAGACCTCGACATGCTTCGTAAGTAGGAAAACCTGCAAAATCGGCAGTGTATCAAATACTTGTTCTCCCCACTGTAAATGCACAAGGTGCATCCAACATTTTATTAATATTCAGGTGCAGGAAACTCCTGGAAGTATGGGTGCTGAGGGTGCTGCACCCCCTAATAAAAAAAAATATATAATAATTAAAAAAAGAGTGCACTTGCAGCATAGAGAATACCAGCAAGGAGGCCCTCATCAGCATCATGTAGACATGCCCCTCACTGTGAGCATTCCTATGAATGGAATAGTCAGCCACACGTTGGCAAGTATCCGGCAAGCAACCTTCCCCTGTTAGCAGCAACAGCTTTCACAGGCTCATAATCTTTACAAATACAGAAGGAAACCCATTTCATTACTTTGATAAATTTGATAACCCAATTGGGAAACATCATTTATGTAAACTGACATTATTTGTTGCTTGTTTTCTACGCTATATGTTCAAAAGTTTGGGGTCACTTAGAAATGTCCTTGTTTTTGAAAGAAAAGCACATTTTTTGTCCATTAAAATAACATTAAATTGATCAGAAATACAGTGTAGACATTGTTAATGTTGTAAAAGGCTGATTTTTTATGGGAAATCTACTTAGGTGTACAGAGGCCTATCAACAGCAACCATCACTCCTGTGTTCCAATGGCACGTTGTGTTAGATAATCTAATTTTAAAAGGCTAATTGATCATTAGAAACCCCTTTTGCAATTATGTTAGCACAGCTGAAAACTGTTGTCCTGATTAAAACTGGCCTTCTTTAGACTAGTTGAGTATCTGGAGCATCAGCATTTGTGCGTTCGTTTACAGCCTCAAAATGGCCAGAAACAAATAACTTTATTCTGAAACTTGTCAGTCTATTCTTGTTCTGAGAGATTAAGGCTATTCCATGCGAGAAATTGCCAAGAAACTGAAGATCTGGTACAATGCTGTGAACTACTCCCTTCATAGAACAGCGCAAACTGGCTCTAACCAGAATAGAAAGAGGAGTGGGAGGCCCCGGTGCACAACTGAACAAGAGGACAAGTACATTAGAGTGTTTAGTTTGAGAAACAGATGCCTCACAAGTCCTCAACTGGCAGCTTCATTAAATAGTACCCGCAAAACACCAGTCTCAACGTCAACAGTGAAGAGGCAACTCCGGGATGCTGGCCTTCTAGTCAGAGTTGCAAAGAAAAGCCATGTATGCCTATGTAGATATCCCAGCTACAGTAGTCATTTACAACATTACAATGTCTACACTGTATTTCTGATCAATTTGATGTTATTTTAATGGACAAAAAATGTGCTTTTCTTTCAAAAACAAGGAACTATCTAAGTGACCCCAAACTTTTGAACGGTAGTGTATGTGGACACTACTTCAAATTAGTGGATTTGGTTATTTAAGCCTCACCCGTTGCGGACAGGTGTATAAAATTGAGTACACAGCCATGCAATCTCCATATACAAACATTGGCAGTAGAATGGCCTTACTGGAGAGCTTAGTGACTTTTAACGTGGCACCTTTCCAACAAGTTCGTTTGTAAAATTTCTGCCCTTCTAGAGTTGCCGCGGTCAACTGTAAGTGCTTTTATTGTGAAGTGGAAATATCTAACGGTTCACATGCGAAGTGGTAGGGACCGCCGATTAATGAAGCGTGCAGCGCGGAGTAATCACATGTCCTCGGGTGCAACACTCACTACTGAGTTCAAAACTGCCCCTGGAAGCAACGTCAGCACAACTGTTTGTTGGGAGCTTCATGAAATGGGTTTCCATGGATGAGCAGCAGCATAAAATAATAAGATCACCATGCGTAATGCCAAGCGTTGGCTGGAGTGTAAAGCTTGCCGCCATTGGACTCTGGAGCAGTGGAAACACGTTCGCCGGAGTGATGAGTCGTGCTTCACCATTTAGCTTTCCGACAGACAAATCTGGGTATGGAGAAAGTTACCTGCCTGAATGCATAGTGCCAACTGTGAAGTCTGGGGAAGGAGGAATAATGTTCTGGGACTGTTTTTCATGGTTCGGGCTAGGCCCCTTAGTACCAGAGAAGAGAAATCTTAATGCAATAACATTCCAGACAATTCTGGGCTTTATTTAATTTAACTTGGCAAGTCAGTTAACAAATTATTATTTATTTACAATGATGGCCTACCCAGGCAAAACCCTAACCCGGACAACGCTGGGCCAATAGTGCACCACGCTATGGGACTCCCAATCACGGCCGGTTCTGATACAGCCTGGAATCGAACCATGGTCTGTAGTGACACCTCTAGCAATGAGATGCAGTGCCTTAGACCGCTTCGCCACTCGGGAGTGCCACATGTATTGCTAAATAAAAAGGTTAAGGAAATACAGGCAGGCACTGCATTACTACAAGACAAAACATTGCGATCAATCAAGCATGGTGGTCTTGTAAGTATAAAAGCAAAGCTTGTTTCCATAAAATAAAAAAGATGAATCCAATACTTTAACTTTTATGCAGTACAAATCACATTATTGTGGGAGCACCCCCTCTAAGAGTATTAATTAGGCTGTTGGAGATGATTTGAGTCCTAAGCAACCTGCGTGCACATTGTTTGAAGTACAATAGACGAACATAGCTTCTGTAGTAGGTCAAAGCTGTGTGCAGGAAAACCTTGGTAGGACATGGGTAGAGCAGGCATTGTGTTGCTCATGTGAATATAATACATTTTTCAGACCAATGCCTACTTCTCACTTAAAACATAGTTTTGTGTTTTGAATATATTAAACTGCCCAATGGACGCTTCTTAGAACTGCAAAGTCCTTCTTACAACCAATGCCAAATGCATAATTACACACAATCAAAACCCTCAAGTGAACGTGAGGCTGGTTTCCATCAAACTATCAGATATGAAGGTAAGACCCAGATGCAGACCACATCGGATAACCAATAGTTTAAACATCCCAAAGGGGCAGGCAAATAGACAGGTCAAGACAGTCAGGGGTCAATAGTCCAGAGAAGTGGGGGAAAGGTACAGTACAGCAGGCAGGCTCAGGTCAGGCAGAGGTCAGTATTCCAGAAGTTGGGCAAAGGTACAGGACGGCAGGCAGGCTCAGGGGCAGACAGAGTGGTCAGGCAGGCGGGCTCAGAGACAGGACAAGCAAGGCAAGGCAAGGGTCAAAACCAGGAGGGCGAGGAAAAATAGAGCCTGGGGAAAGCAGGAGCTGAGACAAACCGCTGCTGGCTTGCACAAACAAGATGAACTGGCACAGATAGACAGAAAACACTGGTATAAATACCCAAAGGATAATGGGGAAGATGGGCGACACCTGGAGGGGGGTGGAGGCAATCACAAAGACAGGTGAGACAGATCAGGGTGTGACACAAACCTTATCTTGTTCAATCCCTACAGTGGCGCTGACACATCACACTAGCAGTCAGATATGTACCCAAAGCAAAGATAGTTGCCTAGCACTATTCCAGGTGCCACTCTTCTGTATTAGCAGCTCTGAGCCACTCTGAAGCGCAGGTCCCTTTAGACCTCGCAGGCATTTAAAGCAGTCCTAACAGCTAGCTAATGAGAGGCGGCAGCACAGACATACGCCTCAGTTTGACACCTGCCTTACCTTACAGCAACACTTCTGTGAATTCATCTCCTACACACACATTTTGTATTTATTTATTGGGTTTTAATGCTGCCAGCCATCACCTGCTTTGCTGCACTAAGACACTGGTGGGAAGAGTGGTGAAGGCTGGTAAGGAGGAGACTGCAGTCATTCTCTCTGAGTGCTATGGGTTTGATATCATTGGAACATTTATATAATTATAGCTGAAGCCAAGGCCAAGGCATTTCTAACCCCAAAAATCCTGCATGCCTTTCATTGACATCAGTGCTTCACACAAATATTTGATCTATGCAGGTATATCTACAATTATTTTTCAGCCCATAAAGAATAACAGTTTGGCCTATTACATAATGAAAGTTAACCTATTCCACTTCCCTCCCGAACAGGAAAGCTCCAAATTACACCACGCTCCAAAACAACACTGTCTCATTCAATACAACTGAACTTCTGATTCACCTGTATGTGTCATCTCTACTCATAATCAAAACGTTAAATGAAAGAGCAGGCTTTGAGCATCTCTCATATCCTCCAGGCATCTCACACTGACCATGACCCTGTCTCTGGTTGGAATAGAGATATCATCTCCTCATTCAGGGAATAAACACAAACATTTACCTCTCACCTGCTTTCTGTCTTTATCCATTATACAGCTGTAAGATGTGTTTTAAAGTATTCTGGATGGAATAAGATAGAAAATAATAGTACTTAATTTGTTCATCGTTGCAAAGAATGGCATCTTTGGCCCTGAAACCAATGATAAAGCCAAGAACCAGCCATTATCAAAGGATAACTTATATATATTTTCATCAATTAAAAAATGTAAATATATTATCAAAGTGACATGTGTGGGTAGTCTACGTTTGACGAGAAAACATTTAAATTTTCTCTAAGCACATCTTTTAGTTACCATTTCCCCAGTGTTCAATCCCTTTAACACTCCAGAGCAGACCTCACTGACACATGTCCAATCTCTCTGAAGATAAATTAAATCAAAATGCAAAGAAGCGGATGAACCAAACATTACACAAATGTATGTATTTGCATTTTTCCAGACAAGGTTAATCAATACTACTCATACAGAATGGCTCAATTCCTCATTACACTCCCATGTAGCTGTCAGAGGAATGCTTTTTTCCCTTTCCCCGGCCTCTTCCTGCGAAGCTTGCAGCTGAATCCCCAGCTCTGCCTCAGCCGCCTCAGATGAGCATGATCTAAAGCCTGTCTGGGCCGCTAAGAGAGAGTGCATGTGCTGTGTGCTAATTCCCAGTCCACAAAGCTCCTCTTCAAAAGTATGAACTCATCAGGGAGAGAAAGGCAAAACTGGTCCCCTTCTCCTTTTCAATTCCAGCCCTAATGAAAAAATGTACACCTGGAAATGGAGGCTTTATGTATGAGGGGGGAGAGCCAGCTAATGGGACTCAATACTTAAAAAGGTGTGTGTGTGTGTGTGTGTGCGTGCGTGCGTGCGTGCGTGCGTGCGTGCGTGCGTGCGTGCGTGCGTGCGTGCGTGTGTGTGTGTATGAGAGAACTCTGTATTTAAAAGCAAATCCAAGATGCAATGAGAACCATAGTGAAACCCAAATTGGGAGATGGGCCAATTTCAAAACCTCAAAATGGATATAGTCAATGTGGGTGGTATATGTAAAAAAAAAAATATGCATGGTTATCTGTGAGCGACTTGGACAGGAGCCAGACATTTTACCTAGAACCTATAAAGTTTAGAAGGTGGAGAACTTATGTGAACTTGGTAGTAGACAGCATTTCATATTTATTCATCCTTTGTTTAGTATTTTCTTGAACATAGTGCTTATCCCCTTTTTGTGTGAATACGCATTTGTTGAGTAAACAACAAATTGACCAATTCTGACATGATCCTATTGTTCTTTCCTCCACAGACACTCAATTAGACAAACCTGTGTAAAATTCTTCTGTTGTGCGAACATAAGTCCTGTTTGATGATTGAGAGGAAGTATTGTATGATAATGTGATTACAAGTGTTAAGCTAACAGACATAGATGGCTTAAGTGTATTAACAAGACCAGCACCATATTAGCAGAGATTTTCTTCAATTCAAGACATTCTGTGACACTGTCATTGACTGCATAGATACTGAACAGCGTGAGACCACATATCACTGATAACAGAGATTTAGTCACAGTTTCCCCTTATCTTATCACAAGGCTGCTTCTGTTAATCAACTACACTTATCAACTCTACTTGAAGAAAAAGTTAGAAAACTCTTAATTCTGGAAGGAATTGACAGGAAAATTATACTGACAACATTTAAACACCTGTCCTTGGCTTTCACTCCTCTAACACTTCAGTTAGGAGAGACTGCAATGATTCAGGCACAGATAAGGTGTTTGGCGAAACGGGAGGAAATAGATAATTATATTTGTCTTGGTAGAGAGCATTTCATACCATTAGTATTTATCCTAATATCAGTCACTTTTTATGTATATACTGTACCAGTCAAAAGTTTGGACATATCTACTCATTCAAGGGTTTTTCTTTATTTTTACTATTTTCTACTTTGTAGAATAATTTGGAACCATGTAGTAACCCAAAAAGTGTTAAACAAATCTGAATATAATCTTCAAAGTAGCCACCCTTTGCCTTGATGACAGCTTTACACAATCTTGGCATTCTCTCAAATCAGCTTCACCTGGAATGCTTTTCCAACAGTCCTGAAGGAGTTCCCACATATGCTGAGCACTTGTTGGCTGGTTTTCCTTTACTCTGCAGTCCAACTCATCCTAAACCATCTCAATTGGGTTGTCAGGTGATTGTGGAGGCCAGGTCATCTGATGCAGCTTTCCATCACTCTCCTTCTTGGTCAAATAGCCCTTAAATAGCCTGGAGGTGTGTTGGGTCATTGTCCTGTTGAAAAACAAATGACAGTCCCACTCAGCGCAAACCAGATGGGATGGCGTATCGCTGCAGAATGCTATGGTAACTATGTTGGTTAAGTGTGCCTTGAATTCTGAATAAATCACTGACACTGTCACCAGCAAAGCATACCCACACCATCACACCTCCTCCTCCATGCTTCACGGTGGGAACCACACATGCGGAGATCATCTGTTCACCAACTCTGTATCTTACAAAGACATGGTGGTTGAAACCAAAGATTTCCACCGGTCTAATGTCCATTGCTCATGTTTCTTGGCCCAAGCAAGTCTCTTCTTACTATTGGTGTCCTTTAGCAGTGGTTTCCTTGCAGCAAATTGAGCATGAAGGCCTGATTCACGCAGTATCCTCTGAACAGTTGATGTTGAGATGTGTCTGTTACTTGAACTCTGTGAAGCATTCATTTGGGCTGCAATTTCTGAGGCTGTTAACTCTAATGAACTTATCCTCTGCAGCAGAGGTAACTCTGGGTTTTCCTTTCCTGTGACAGTCCTCATGAAAGCCAGTTCCATCATAGCGCTTGATGGTTTTTGCAACTGCACTTGAAGAAACTTCCAAAGTTCTTGAAATTTTCCAGATTGACTTACCTTCATGTCTTATAGTAATGATGGACTGTCGTTTCTTTGCTTATTTGAGCTGTTCTTGTCATAATATGGACTTGGTCTTTACCAAATAGGGATATCTTCTGTATACCACCCCTACCTTGTCACAACACAACTGATTAGCTCAAACGCATGAAGAATAAATACATTCCACAAATTCAATATTATCAATGCACACCTGTTAATTGAAATGCATTCCAAGTGACTACCTCATGAAGTTGGTTGAGATAATGCCAAGAGTGTGCAAAGCTGTCATCATGGCAAGGGTGGCTACTTTGAATAATCTCAAATATAAAATATTTTACACTTTTGGTTACTACATGATTCCTTATGTGTTTTTTCATAGTTTTGATGTCTTCACTATTATTATACAATGTAGAAAATAGTCAAAATAAAGAAAAACCCTTGAATGAGTAGGTGTGTCCAAACTTTTGACTGGTACTGTACCTAGTTCAACCACTCCAGTACATTGAGTATGGTACTGGCACTGACCCGTATTTAGCTGCATTCTCGTGTTTCTGTATCTTATGTCGTATCTCTTGTAGGTTTATATTCTATTTTTTACTATCTATATTATTACTTTTATTGCTGCACTGTTGGGAAAGAACTCGCAAGTAAGAATTTCACTGTACTGTTTTACACCTGTTGTATCCTGTGCCTGTAGTAAATAAACTCTGAAACTTGAAAGATAGCCAACCCCTGTCAACAGCACTAATGGCTTCTTCAAGGATATCCATTCATGGATAAAACACAGTTTGTAAGATATGCACCAACAAAAACTAAAACAATGCATCAATGCATCAATATTACAATTCTGCATTCCGTGACATTTTCACATATGCAAATAGCACTTGTTTCTATGATACTGTATAGTGCTCTAGGAATATCTTTGCCTTCAAAACAACAGCTCAGGCATATTGGAGGCAACATAAAAATGTTCAGCAGTGAAATTGTGTTGTGTTGACATGTAATTTACATATGCAGTCATAGCCTTTAAGATTTAATGGTGGCATTATTATTCTGAGCTGATGAAGCATTTGTTATTCAAGGGGACGATTCAGAGGTACAATAGAAAGTGATTTGAAAGCCCCTTCAGAAATGTGTGTGTGTGTGTGATCAGCAGTTTTTTTCTCTGCTTCTAAATTATAAGCAACACTTCTTCTTCTGTCACAGCACAATGAAACATTCGTAACCTACACCTTTCTATTGTTAGTCCTCAGAGGAATTTGAAGTCATGTCTGAGGACTAGGACAAGGTAATTACCTGGGGAACCAAACAACGCAGAGAAAACACAAACACACTTTTTTATGAATCATTACTTCCTTCAGGAAATGTACACAGCCTTTTATGTTTCAAATATCAAGTCCATTAAAACTTATTATGGCTGGGGGCAGTATTGAGTAGCTTGGATGAATAAGGTTCCCAGAGTAAACTGCCTGCTACTCAGTCCCAGAAGCTAAGATATGCATATTATTAGTAGATTTGGATAGAAAACACTCTGAAGTTTCTAAAACTGTTTGAATGATGTCTGTTTGTATAACAGAACTCATATGGCAGGCAAAAACCTGAGAAAAAATCCAACCAGGAAGTGGGAAATCTGAGGTTTGTAGGTTTGCCTATCCAATATACAGTGTCTTTGGGGTCATATTGCACTTCCTAAGGTTTCCACTAGATGTCAACAGTCTTTAGAACCATGTTTGATGCTTCTACTGTGAAGAATGAGGGAAGGAGAGCTCTTTGACTCAGGTGTCTGGCATGAACTGATCACGCGCGCTCCCGTGAGAGTGACCTGCGTTCCATCGCATTTCTGAAGACAAAGGAATTCTCCGGTTGAAAACATCCTAAAGATTGATTCTATACATCGTTTGACATGTTTCTACGAACTGTAATGGAATTTTTTGACTTTTCGTCTGATCTGCGCGTCATCAATTTGGATTTTGGAACTAAACGCACAAACAAAAAGGAGGTGTTTGGACAGAAATTATGGACGTTATCAAACAAAACAAACATTTATCGTGGAACTGGGATTCCTGGGAGTGCATTCTGATGAAGATCATAAAAAACTATTTCTGACTTCTGTTGACTCCACA
Organism: Salvelinus alpinus; assembly: GCF_045679555.1. Taxonomy (NCBI): domain Eukaryota; kingdom Metazoa; phylum Chordata; class Actinopteri; order Salmoniformes; family Salmonidae; genus Salvelinus; species Salvelinus alpinus. The sequence continues at coordinate 31,174,371 of NC_092101.1, read as the reverse complement.
ACATGGCGGATATCTGTATGGCTTGTTTGGGCTCTGAGCGCTGTACTCAGATTATGGCATGGTGTGCTTTTTTCCATGGTGTGCTTTTTCCATGTTTAATACTTGTATCTTTTATAAATGTTTATTATGAGTATTTCTGTAAACTGATGTGGCTCTCTGCAAAATCACCGGATGTTTGAGGCAAAACATTCCTGAACATAACGCGCCAATGTAAACTAAGATTTATGGATATAAATATGAACTTTATCGAACAAAACATACATGTTTTGTGTAACATGAAGTCCTATGAGTGTCATCTGATGAAGATCATCAAAGGTTAGTGATTAATTTTATCCCTATTTCTGCTTTTTGTGACCCCTCTCTTGGCTGGAAAAATGGCTGTGTTTTTCTGTGACTAGGTATTGACCTAACATAATCGTTTGGTGTGCTTTCGTCATAAAGCCTTTTTGAAATCGGACACTGTGGCTGGATTTACAACAAGTGTATCTTTAAAATGGTGGATAATGGTTGTATGTTTGAGGAATTTTAATTATGAGATTTCTGTTGTTTGAATTTGGCGCCCTGCATTTTCACTGGCTGTTGTCAAGTCGATCCCGTTAACGGGATCTCAGCCATAAGATTAAAGACCACCAGAAATGTAGATAATTTGTTTTCTGTCATATGCACCAGTCAGTGCCTTGGAGATAAGTGAGCTAGTGAAAGATCTGAGTAGCACTGTAACAGAAACTACTTAGCCTGAAAAACAATAAAAATGCCCCCTCAGCACCAGTCAATACACTCCTGTCATTATAATATCAAAAGCAAAGCTTTTTATTAAGTGATGCTACAAGCCTGTGGGGAATGTTATTTAAACAAGTGAACATAACTTGACCTATGTTATGACTTGACTTTAGCACACTCTGCTTTGATAACTGCTATGGTACATCAGTCCACCTCAAACAATAGGGGAAGCTACTGAGAGCCATGTATCTTTTTTCACTCATTGAGAGCTGCGTTTTTCAGGTTGGTTTTTTTGATGATTCAATACAGAAAAGCTCAGTGTACAGGTTAATTTCAGGAGCAGTAATGTACCACATATAGATTTGATCACCCTGTTGCAGGAAAACGCTCCTCCATTGCAAGAAACGTACAACTTGTAGTATCTTTGAGGTTTAAAAAGGCTTCTGAAGTTTGTAATTTCAACTTAAAAATTTCAGAATTGTTTTTCCTTTAAGAAAAATGTATCAACCCTTACAAAAATGTCCATTAATTATAATCCACATAATAATTTCACGTTTCCTATTGCTGCAAGATTGTTTTCTTGCTGTAGAAAACTGGCTCAAATTAAGATCCTACATCTGTGGATATGAGTGTTTGGCTGGTTATGATAACCTTTTGATAGGTACCATGGCCTTTTTCCATTTAACGTTTCTATTTTAAATCACAATTATTAGATTGTACTTAGCTCTTATTCAAGAACCTCATAATTCTGAAATTCTCTATAAAATGTAAAAGGACAGAAATGATCACAAAAGTGATAATTATGGATTTGCCCCTGAAAACTGTCAGCAAATGTTTTGCTTCCGACAGTCTATAACAGAAATCTGACTTTGGCTCTTTGTATAATTGATAAGGTTCTATCTGCATTTTTGGAAAACTTTAGTTATTGACATAGCCTTGTTCTGTTCAATGTTCTCTACCTATATAGTGTTCAAAATAATGCAATATACAAATTACTGACACCATCAAGCCATTTATCTCAGAATCATCTTTTTGCAGATAGAACCGTATAATCCCAAGCTCTCGTAATATGAAGCCTGACCTTTTCTGAAAACACATCACTTTGCTAGCCAAGCGAATTACTTATCCATTGATTCATATACTGTTTCAGATCACACTGGGCGCAAACTGGTTGAATCAACGTTGTTGCAACATAATATGTCAACGTATTGTGACGTGGAATCTACATGGAAAATACATTGGATTTGAAAACTTTGGTTTTGAGGGTGAAATTTCAACCACGGGATTATGTCATCATGGTAACCACATTTCAACATAGACAAACCTTGTATAAAATATGTTGAATTTGTACCTTTAAAACAATGTCAGATTTCAATGTTATATGCACTATCTGAAAAAAAAGTCTGGACATCACCTTCTGGAAAATGTACAGTATCACTTACAGCTATCCTTTGTTCTCCCATCCAGGGATTTTACCAAGTTTAGCTATGATATTTGTCACTGACTATTACCATTGTGCTATCATGAGAATGATTTTTGAGAGATCACCACTTAAAAACTACATTGAGAAAAAATATAAATAGAACATGTAAAGTGTTGGTCCCATGTTTCATGAGCTGAAATAAAATATCCCAAAACTGTTCGATAGGCACAAACAGCTTATTTCTCTCAAATGTTGTTCACACATTTGTTTACATCCCTGTTAGTGACCATTTCTGCTTCGTCAAGATAATCCATCCACCTGAAAAGTGTGGCATATTAAGGAGCTCATTAAACAGCATGATAATTACACAGGTGCACCTTGTGCTGGGAATATAAAAGGCCATTCTAAAATGTTGCATTTTGTCACACAACACCACAGATAAGTTTTGAGGGAGCGTGCAGTTGGCATGCTAACTGCAGTAATGTCCACCAGAACTGTTGCCAGATAATTTTATGTTTACTTATGTTTACACACATGTTTACTTCTACCATAAGCCACCTCCAATGTCATTTTTGAGAATTTGGCAGAGAGTACCACTGACTTCACAACCAATACTACAATACTTATTTTCCACCATAATTTGCAAATAAATTCATAAAAAATCCTACAATGTGATTTTCTGGATTTTTTTTCTCATTTTGTCTGTCATAGTTGAAGTGTACCTTTGATGAAAATTACAGGCCTCTCTCATCTTTTTAAGTGGGAGAACTTGCACAATTGGTGGCTGACTAAATACTTTTTTGCCCCACTGTACATATTTTTTATTTTATTGGTCACAAGCACATGGTTAGCAGATGGTATTGTGAGTGTAACGAAATGCTTATGATTCTGGTTCCGACAGTGCAGCAATATCTAACAAGTAATATCTAACAATTCCACAACAACTACCTAATACACACAAATCTAAGAAAGGAATGGAATAAGAATAAATACATATAAATATATGGATGAGCAATGTCAGAGCGGCGTAGGCTAAGATGCAATAAATAGTGTTGAATACATTATATACATATGAGATGAGTAATGCAAGATATGTAAACATTATTAAAGTGGCATTATTCAAGCGACTAGTGTTCCATTTATGAAAGTGGCCAATGGTTACAAGTCTGTATGTAGGCAGCAGCCTCACTGTGCTAGTGATGGCTGTTTAACAGTCTGATGGCCTTGAGATAGAAGCTGTTTTTCAGTCTCTCGGTCCCAGCTTTGATGCACCTGTACTGACCTCGCCTTCTGGATGGGGTGAACAGGCAGTGGCTCGGGTGATTGTAGTCCTTCATGATCTTTTTGCCCATCCTGTGACATCGGGTGCTGTAGGTGTCCTGGAGGGCAGGTTATTTGATTTGTTGTGCAGACCGCACCACCCTTTGGAGAGCCCTGCGGTTGTGGTTGCTGTAACAGTCGGATAATACAGCCCGACAGGATGCTCTCAATTGTGCATCTGTAAAAGTTTGTGAGAGTTTTAGGGGACAAGCCAAATTTCTTCAGCCTCCTGAGGTTGAAGAGGCGCTGTTGCATCTTCTTCACCACACTGTCTGTGTGGGTGGACCATTTCAGTTTGTCAGTGATACAGTATGTATGCTGAGGAATTTAAAACTTTCCACTTTCTCCACCGCTGTCCCTTCAATGTGGATAGGGGGGTGCTCCCTCTACTGTGCTCCCTCTCCTGAAGTCCACGATCATCTCCTTTGTTTTGTTGACGTTGAGTGGGAGGTTGTTTTCCTGACACCACACTTTGAGAGCCCTCACATCCTCCCTGTAGGCTGTCTCGTCATTGTTGGTAATCAAGCCCATGACTGTTTTGTCGTCTGCAAACTTGATGATTGAGTTGGAGATGTGCATGGCCACAGTCATGGGTGAACAGGGAGTACAGGAGGGGGCTGAGCAGGCACCCTTGTGGGGCATCAATGTTGAGCATCAGCGAAGTGGAGATGTTGTATCCTACCCTAACCACCTGGCGGGCGGCCCGTCAGGAAGTACATGAACCATTTTCACTTGGCGGGTTTGAGACCCAGGGCCTCAAGCTTAATGTTGAACTTGGAGGGTACTATGGTGTTGAATGCTGAGCTATAGTCAATGAACAGCATTCTTACATAGGTATTCCTCTCGTCCAGATGGGATAGGGAAGTGCGATGGCGATTGTATCATCTGTGGACCTATTGGGGCGGTAAGCAATTTGAAGTGGGTCTAGGTTGGCAGGTAAGGTGGAGGTGATATGATCCTTGACTAGCGTTTCAAAGCACTTCATGATGACAGAAGTGAGTGATATGGGGCGATTGTCATTAAGTTCAGTTACCTTTGCATTCTTGGGTACAGGAACAATGGTTACCATCTTGAAGCATGTGGGGACAATAGACTGGGATAGGGAGAAATTGAATATGTTGGTAAACACACCAGCCAGCTGGTCTGCGCATGCTCTGAGGACGCGGCTAGGGATGCCGTCTGGGCCGGCAGCCTTGCGAGAGTTTAGACGTTTAAATGTCTTACTCACGTCGGTCACAGAGAACGAGAGCCCACAGTCCTTGGTAGCGGGCCTCGTCGGTGGCACTATTATCCTCAAAGCGGGCAAAGAAGGTGTTTAGTTTGTCTGGAAGCAAGACGTGGCTGGTTTTCCTTTTGTAGTCCTTGATTGTCCGTAGACTGTGCCACATATGTCTCGTGTCTGAGCCGCTGAATTGCGTCTCCACTTTGTCTCTATACTGACATTTTGCTTGTTTGATTGCCTTGCGTAGTGAATGACTACTCTGTATGTATTCTGCCATATTCCCTGTCGCCTTTCCATGGTTAAATGCTGTGGTACGCGCTTTCAGTTTTGCACGAATGCTGTCATCTATCCACTGTTCCTGGTTAGAGTAGGTTTTAATAGTCACAGTGGGTACAACATCCCCTATACACTCCCTTATAAACTAACTCACAGTGTATATGTCAATATTATTTTCTGAGGCTACCCGGAACATGTCCCAGTCTGCGTGATGAAAACAATCTTGAAGCGTGGATTCCGATTGGTCAGACCAGCGTTGAATAGTCCTTACCACAGGTACTTCCTCTTTGAGTTTCTGCCTATAGGAAGGGAGGAGCAAAATGGAGTCATGGTCAGATTTGCCGAAAGGAGGACGGGGGAGGACCTTGTATATATCATGGAAGTTAGAGTAACAATCGTCCAGTGGTTTTCCAGCGCGAGTGCTACAGTTGATATGCTAATAGAATTTAGGTAGCATTTTCCTCAAATTGTCTTTGTTAACATCCCCAGCTACAATAAATGCAGCCTCAGGATATATGGTTTCCAGTTTGCATAATGTCCAGTGAAGTTCCTTGATGGCTGTTGTGGTATCGGCTTGAGGGGTATATACACGGCTGTGACAATAACCGAAGAGAATTCCCTTGGGAGATAATACGGTCGGCATTTGATTGTGAGGAATTCTAGGTCAGGTGAACAAAAGGACTTGAGTTCCTGTATGTTGTTACAGTTACACCATGAGTCATTGATCATGAAACATACACCCCCGCCCTTTTCTTTCAGGAGAGATGTTTATTCCTGTCGGCGCGATGCACTAAGACTCCCGGTGGCTTTACCAACTTCGACAGCATATCCCAAGAGAGCAATGTTTCCATGAAACAGAGTATGTTACAATCCCTGATGTCTCTCTGGAAAGAAACCCTTGCCCTGATTTCATCAACTTTGCTTTCTAGGGACTAGACATTAGCGAGTAATATACTCGGAAGCGGTGGGTGGTGTGATTAGAAGACCGCTTTGACTCCCTCTTCTCCGGCGGCGTTGTTTGGGTCGGCCTCTGGAAACAGTTCAAATGCCCTGTGTGGTGCGGAAAAAGGATCCGCTTCGGGAAAGTCGTATTCCTGGTCGTAGTGCTGGAAAGTTGTCACCGCTCTGATATCCAATAGTTGTTCCCGGCTGTATGTAATAACACTTAAGATTGTCTGGGCTAATAATGTAAGAAAAATACATTAAAAAAACTAAATACTGCAAAGTTTCCTAAGGACTAGAAGCGAGGCAGCCCTCTCTGTTAGCGCCATTACTACTACTAGATACAGTTCATATAAGGAAATCTGTCAATTGAAATCAATTCATTAGGCCGTAATCTATGGATTTCACATGACTGGGCAGGGGCACAAAAGCTGAAGACCATACGCATATCCAGGTTCTTTCCGCTGGTGCTGGAGTTGTAGGCAAACTCATGGAAAACAGAAAAGAAAACAATGCTACTCATCCCAGGAGATTTTATTGTAACAACAATTTGACCGTTAGGGCTTCATCAGGCATCCATATCGCAGGTGGAAGGTCCTATACATACAGTTGAAGTCGGAAGTTTACATACACTTAGGTTGGAGTCATTAAAACTCATCAGCCAAGACCTAAAAAAAAACGTTGCAGACCTCCACAAGTCTGGTTCATCCTTGGGAGCAATTTCCAAGCGCCTGAAGTTACCACGTTCATCTGTACAAACAATAGACACCATGGGACCACGCAGCCGTCATACCGCTCAGGAAGGAGACGCGTTCCGTCTCCTAGAGATGATCGTACTTTGGTGCGAAAAGTGCAAATCAATCCCAGAACAACAGCAAAGGACCTTGTGAAGATGCTGGAGGAAACAGGTACAAAAGTATCTGTATCCACAGTAAAACGAGTCCTATATCGACATAACCTGAAAGGCTGCTCAGCAAGGAAGAAGCCACTGCTCCAAAACCGCCATAAAAAATGCCAGATTACAGTTTGCAACTGCACATGGGGACAAAGATCGTACTTTTTGGAGACATTTCCTCTGGTCTGATGAAACAAAAATAGAACTGTTTGGCCATAATGACCATCCTTATGTTTGGAGGAAACAGGAGGAGGCCTGCAAGCTGAAGAACACCATCCCAACTGTGAAGCACTGGAGTGGTAGCATCATGTTGTGGGGGTGCTTTGCTCCAGGAGGGACTGGTGCACTTCACCAAATAGATGGCATCAAGTGGAAGGAAAATTATGTGGATATATCTCAAGACATCAGTCAGGAAGTTAAAGCTTGGTCGCAAATGGGTCTTCCAAATGGACAATGACCCCAAGCATAATTCCAAAGTTGTGGCAAAATGGCTTAAGGACAACAAAGTCAAGGTATTGGAGTGACCATCACAAAGCCCTGAACTCAATCCTATAGAAAATTTGTGGGCAGAACTGAAAAAGCATGTGCGAGCAAAGAGGCCTACAAACCTGACTCAGTTACACCAGCTCTGTCAGGAGGAATGGGCCAAAATTCACCCAACTTATTGTGGCAAGCTTGTGGAATGCTACCCAAAATGTTTGACCCATGTTAAACAATGTAAAGGCAATGCTTCCAAATACTTATTGAGTGTATGTAAACGTCTGACCCACTGGGAATGTGGTGAAAGAAATAAAAGCTGAAATAAATAATTCTCTCTACTATTATTCTGACATTTCACATTCTTAAAATTAAGTGGTAATCCTAACTGACCTAAGACAGGGATTTTTACTAGGATTAAATGTCAGGAATTGTGAAAAACTGAGTTTAAATGTATTTGGCTAAGGCGTATGTAAACTTCCGACTTCAACTGTAGGTGCAATACTCAGTAAAACCACTTCCAGAAACAGGAGGTAAAAATATATAACATAGGTTCACAATATTAACATTCATTGTATAAAAAGATTTGATCAACCACAAGGAATGTGGTCAATATTTACAGTAATATATATATATATACAGTGCATTCGGAAAGTATTCAGACCCAGGGCTATTCTAAAATGTATTAAATAAATGTTTTCCCTCATCAATCTACACACAATACCCCATAGTGACGAAGCGAAAACAGCTTTTTAGAATTTTTTGCTAATTTATCAAACATAAATACCTATTTACATAAGTATTCCGACCCTTTTCTATGAGTCTCAAAATTGAGCTCAGGTGCATCCTACTTCCATTGATCTTCCTTAAGATGCTGCTTCAACTTGGAGTCCACCTTTGGTATATTCAATTGACTGCACATGATTTGGAAAGGCACACACCTGTCTATATAAGGTCTCACAGTTGACATTGCATGTCAGAGCAAAAACCAAGCCATGAGGTCAAAGGAATTGTCCGTAGAGCTACGAGACAGGATTGTGTCGAGGCACAGATCTGGGGAAGGGTAGCAAAACATTTCTACACCACTGAAGGTCCCCAAGAACACAGTGGCCTCCATCATTCTTAAATTGAAGAAGTTTGGAACCAACAAGACTTTTCCCAAAGCTGGCCACCCGGCCAAACTGAGCAATCAGGGGAGAAGGGCCTTGGTCAGGGAGTTGACCAATAACCCAATGGTCACCCTGACAGAGCTCCTCTGTGGAGATGGGAGAACTTTCCAGAAAGACAAACATCTCTGCAGCACTCGACCAATCAGTTCTTTATGGTAGAGTGGCCAGACTGAAGCCATTCCTCAATAAAAAGGTACATGAAAGCACGCTTGGGGTTGGCCAAAAGGCACCTAAAAGACTCAACAAGAAGATTCTCTGGTCTGATGAAACGAAGATTGAAATGTTTGACCTGAATGCCAAGGAGGAAACCTGACACCATCCCTACTGTGAAGCATGGTGATGGCAGCATCATGATGTGGGGATGTTTTTCAGCGGCAGGGACTGGGAGACTAGACAGGATCGAGGGAAATATGAATGGAGCAAAGTACAGAGAGATCCTTGACGAAAACCTGCTCCAGAGTGCTCAGGACCTCAGACTGGGGTGAAAGTTCACCTTCCAACAGGACAACGACCTGGGACAAGTCTCTGAATGTCCTTGAGTGGCCCAGCCAGAGCCCGGACTTGAACCTGATAGAACATCTCTGGAGAGACCTGAAAATAGCTGTGCAGTGACGCTCCCCATCCAACCTGACAGAGCTTGAGAGGATCTGCAGAGAAGAATGAAAGAAACTCCCCAAATACAGGTGTGCCAAGCTTGTAGTGTCATACCCAAGAAGACTCAAGGCTGTAATCACTGCCAAAGGTGATCAACAAAGTAAATGGTCTGAATACTGACATATGTAAATATGATATTTCAGTTTTAATTTTTTTGTAGATTTGCAAAAAAACCAAAAAAGTTCTGGATTTGTCATTATGGGGTGTTGTGTGTAGATTGATGAGGATTTTTTTTCATCAATTTTAGAATGAAGCTTAATGAGGAAAAAGTCAAGGGGTCTGAATACTTCCCGAATGCACTGTAGATACACACAATCTTCATTTAGGATTAAAAACACAATACTTTGGACATTTTGAAACTTATAATAACGGTTTCTAGTCAAACTTCTCATTAAGGCCAAGAGCAGGCAGTGTGTTGAGCCTGTGGATCCAGAGAGATTCCCTTTGAAGAAGTTTCCTCTCAATGTCCCCTCCCATGCATGACATCTTGACCATTTCTATTCCAATGTATCTCAGAAAACTACTAGGATGTCCCGCTTGCACAAAATGAACAGCAACTGGATTTTTTTTCTCACCTGTCCGTATATTGCTGCGATGCTCACTGATCCGGTCTTAAGGCTTCTATGGGTTTTCCCGATGTAAGACAGACCATAAGGACATTTCAACATGTAAACAACATTGGTGGACATGCAGGTAATCAGGCCTTTGATCTTAAACCTGTGTGGGTGTAGTTGAATGAGTCAAATTTGTATTGTGCAGTCATGGGTGGGCCTGAGAGGGCATAGGCCCACCCACTGGGGAGCAAGGCCCAGCCAATCAGAATTAGTTTTTCACACAGAAGGGCTTTATTACGGACATAAATCCTCCTCAGTTTCATCAACTGTCCAGGGTGCTTGTCTCAGACAATCCTGCAGGTGAAGAAGCCAGATGTGGAGATCCTGGTCTGGCATGGTAACACGTGGTTTGTGGTTGTGAGGCCGGTTGGACCTACTACCTACCTCTCTAAAACGACCTTGAGGCGGCTTATGGTAGAGAAATTAACATTACATTCTATGGCATTACCTCTGCTGGACATTCCTGCAGTCAGCATGCCAATTACACACTCCCTCAAAACTTGAGACATCTGTGGCTTTGTGTTGTGTGACAAAACTGCACATCTTGGAGTGGCTTTTTATTGTCCCCACCATAGGCACCTGTGTAATGATCATGCTGTTTAATGAGCTTCCTGATATTCCCCACCTGTCAGGTGGATGGATTATCTTGGCAAAGGAGAAATGCACACAGGGATCTAAACAAATTTGTGCACAAAATTTGAGAGAAATACGCTTTTTGTGCCTTTGGAACATTTCTGGGATCTTTTATTTCCGCTTTTAAATTTTTGTTCAGTAAATTCACGCCTACCCTATACAGCATTTGCAATGTCATCAACAGCTATTGTTTCAATTCAACTCATATGACACAAAAACATTTACACAACATGTAGGCCTAGGGTTTCAAGCTCTGGTTGATTTCAAATGTGATATTGAATTGCGTTTGGTTGTCAACAAAACGAAATATCAACATTTGAAGGACAATTATCTTCTGCTGGGATAGTTCCATCTGTTCCACTGGCTTCAATTCCAGTTTGTCTGCAAATTAATAATTGATATGTTGGATTCACATCCCCATCTTAACCAAAGATCTAAATTGAAGAATATGACTGAATAATTTATTTATTTTTATTTAAAGTGCCTTTACAGTTTGATTTGGTCCTATTCTTTAACCGAGATTTTTGGTTGGGATGGAGATGTGAATCCCCCCAAAAATATTATTCATTTGTAGACCAACTGGAATTAAAGCAGACTATGTCAGTGGCACAGATGGAACTATCCAAGCAGAATATAAATCTCCTATAAATGTTGATATTTGGTTGCCTTGACAACCAAAGAAAATGTAATATCACTTTTGAAATACAATAAATTGCCTATAAACTTGTCGACAAGTTAAGAAACTATATGTTGGATTCAAGTCTCAAACAAAAATAAAAGTGAAATAATGGGATTAATTTAGTGGCTCAGATGGAATTATCCAAGCAGTTAATACAGAACCTTAAATGTTGATATTTGGTTGCTTTTTCAGACAAACTCAATTCAATATTACTTTTGTAATACAGTAAATAGCCTAAAGTTAAGTTTTACAAACTAATGTAACATTCAACCTTATCATTTTGAGGTTACTGTAACTATAAATTTTTCTTATGTAATCATGTAAAGTGTGCATGTTCAAGATAGCATATATAGGTCGTCGCAGGTCTTTGGAGAGCATCACTGTAATAATCTGCGCAAAATCTTCAATGGCATTGATCACTTGACCATGTACTTTTAATGTAATCTCAATTGCAATGCAGGTCATTTGGTTCTGTTATTAGATGAAGCACAGTGATAACACATTAATCTGTTGTGCTTTTAAATAGTTAAAAGCGCAGTGATTTAGGTGACAACTAAACAAAAAATCAGACACTGTTTTTCCATTGGAATTTGATTGAGGATTTAAATGGTTGAAAGCATAGTCAAACAAGTTGAAAGTTCAACTAACTTTTGGCTGTCTTTTTGAGTAGGTTGTAATCTCATTGATCAATATTTCAACCACAATGTAATTATCCACTTTGAATGACGTGGTGTGCCCAGTGGTTAGTGAGTTCGCATAATAACAAAATGTCAAACTCTTCCCAAGCTTATGTATTTGCATTGTTTGTATTTGACCGTTTCTCCTAAATGTACAGAATGATTACCCTCTTCATACTGGATCTGGTCTCATTTAGAATAAATCAGTGCAGACCTATTTTTACCGGTCTGAATAAAGATTACAGTTAAAAAGGGGATCGGGAAAAGGCTTGGCAGTAGACACACTTTAGACACACAGCCTCTATTGTCTGGCAGCCTTTGTGAGGCTAATAATAATTGCTTTCCCAACCAGAAGAAAAAGAGAAATGTAATGTCGGTACTTTCACCTCCGAAACTGCTACTGAAAATTAACACCCGAGATGCCTATCATTTATTTTATCTTCCTCGGTGTAAAATATTCCAGTAGGAATGAATAATTATATACAAGACACAATTGTCTGTGTGTGTTAGTGTGTGTGCGCGCGTGTGTACAGTATGTGTGTGTGCATGGGCACGCGCAAGATGGCCATATTTCAGCAGGAGTTGATAACGGAGCTGGAAGACAGAGAAGTGGAGAATTTGTTCTCCACCCTTTCAAGTCTTAGCCAAATGAAAACTGTCTCTGCCATCAACCACCACATGCTATTCCATTTTTTTTCTATGTGCGGGTTATTTCAGTATATTTGGTAAAAGGAAAAGCTTGACTGCTGTTTGAGTTTAATTAATTTAGTGATATGATGGAAATGATTACACCTCAATTTCAAATATGCCTACCTCCAGGGTATATTAAGAGGAAATCTGTAGAGAGGGAAAAAATAACAATTACAACTGTCACAGACTGCCTTTAAATGTGTAATGATTTCCTCTTTGCCTATCTTATTTCTCTATCTTTTTTAATCTGAGTTGAACTTATCTTAAGAGGTTTTTCCCAGCCTCTGTTATCAAAAGGAAAGTTCACATTCTGATATGAAAAAGAGTATATTTTATTTTCCTGCTCTGAGAGATGGGAGCTCTGGTAGCATTTGTCTCTTTGGGCAGCTGTATAAGACTTATCTGATACTGTGGAACCATCCTGATGACGTGTGAGTGATGGTGCACTGTAGATTGTCTCTTTGGGCCATAGAATTTCCACGATACACAATGAAGCACTAAGAAATACTGAACTGTTACTATTAGTTCAATGTCTGGTTGAAACCTCTGGGGCATACAATCACTGGTATATAATAATATTCTTACAGAAAGGACACCTGGGGGGTTCCTAGGTTGTGGGACTATAAATAAGAATGTTTTTTCAATCTATGGCATGTACCAAACTGTTGAATTTGACACCTACTGAAGCAACTGAGTGAACCTTGTGACACTAGGCAAGAAACATCAGATAACAAGAAAGACAAGGTCCCCACAACTGTCAGCGGTTTGGTGAATGGATAAGGCGGAGTCAGGCGCAGGACACAGGAATGAGTAATAACCAGAATTTACTCAAAATTCAAGCAATGTTCCAACATGGAAAATGCAGATATCCAGAGCACAAAAATAACGAACCACCATGACAACGACAATCACGCACAAAACAGAAAGGGAAGCCAGAGGGTTAAATAAGGAACATTGATTATGGAATGGAAACCAGGTGTGTATAATGAAGACAAAACAAAACGAAAATGAAACATGGATCGGTGGTGACTAGAAAGCCGGTGACGTTGACCGCCGAACGCCGCCCGAACAAGGAGAGGGACCAAACAAACGTCACGCCGCCCGAACAAGGAGAGGGACCAACTTCGGCGGAAGTCGTGACAACATTGATTGGGTTTATCAACTGGAATAGAAACGTTAAAGTGATTTCTGAGAATTTCGATGATGAGAATACTCACAGTAGAATAGGCTGTGCATTACCTTTGTTTGGATGTGAGTATTTCAAGGTTTTATCTCTTTATTATCTCATTGAACAAAAGTACTATTTACATTTCACCACTAAGCACACACAGGGCACCAAGATAAGAACCTTGTACGCTCATGCGTATACAGAACTTTCCTACTGCTTCTGACTTTCCCACTCACAACCTTAACAAAACTGGCCAGGGAAGAGGTGAGCAGCATCCCGCCTGACAAACAATATCCTATTGCTTTATTTCATATCCCCATCTCCTCCTGTGGAGGTAATGGCACAGATAGATTGAGGTGAGCGCTCCCATTCAAGCGCTGCTGAATCTTTGACCACATCACTATTGATTTTGTCACCCGATAGTGGTCGCATGACAGCTGATAGATTGTGAAGGATACAGTTCATTAACTCTGACTTTCTCCTCCGTCTGCCTCCTAACTCTCCCTCGTTTTTATCAAGGCAACTGTCAATACACTCACTATCATCAGAGAACTGGAGCTTGTCTGTCCTCCTCTCCACATTCTCTCTATACAAAATGAATCTAAATCAAATCAAAGTTTATTGGTCACGTACACAGATTTGCAGATGTTATCACAGGTGCAGCTAAATGCTTGTGTTTCTAGCGCCAACAGTGCAGTAATACCTAGCAATAAAACAAAAAAAATACACACATAATCAAGAAAAATCTAATACAAAATAAAGAAATAAAGAAATATCAGAACGAGTAATGTCAGAGACCAGAATATAAAAATCTACACATATAATGTATAGAAATATATATACATATAATGATGTCTATAGACAGTATATGATTAGAAAAGGTGTGTACAGCAGTAGTTATATAGGATGAGCCATGATTAGAATACAATATATATAAAGTGGATGAAACAATATGTAAACATTATCAAAGTGACCCGTTTTCAATGGCTCTATGTACATAGGGCAGCAGTCTAAGGAGCAGGGTAGAGTACCGGGTGTTTAACAGTCTGATGGCCTGGAGATAGAAGCTATTTCTCAGTCCCTCGGTCCCAGCTCCTATGCGTCTGTACTGTCCGCCTTCTAGATGGTGGCGGGGTGAACAGGCAGTAGCTCGGGTGGCTGAGGTCATTGATGATCTTCAAATCAAATGTTATTTGTCACATACACATGTTTAGCAGATGTTATGCAGGTGTAGTGAAATGCTTGTGTTTCTTCCTGGCCTTCCTGTCACACCGGGTGATGTAGATGTCCTAGAGGGCAGGCAGTGTGCCTCAGGTGATGCGTTGGGCTGACAGCACCGCCCTCTGGAAAGCCTTGCGGTTGCGGACGGCGCAATTGCGGTACAAGGCGGTGATACAGCACGACAGGATGCTCTTAATGGTACATTTGTAGAAGTTCAGGAGGGTTTTAACTTCTTATGGCTGGGGGCAGTATTGAGTAGCTTGGATGAATAAGGTGCCCAGAGTAAACTGCCTGCTCCTCAGTCCCAGTTGCTAATATATGCATTTTAGTATATTTGGATAGAAAACACTCTGAAGTTTCTAAAACTGTTTGAATGATGTCTGTGAGTATAACAGAACTCATATGGCAGGCAAAAACCTGAGAAAAAATCCAACCAGGAAGTTGGAAATCTGAGGTTGGTCGATTTTCAACTCAGCCCCTAATGAAGATACAGTGGGATATTGGTCATGTTGCACTTCCTAAGGCTTCCACTAGATGTCAACCGTCTTTAGAAACTTGTTTGAGGCTTCAACTGTAAAGGGGGGCTGAATGAGAGGGGATTGAGTCAGAGGTCTGGCAGAGTGCCAGGAGCTGGTCACAAGCATTCACATGAGAGGTAGCTCCCATTCCATTAGCTTTTTCTGAAGACAATGGAATTCTCCGGTTGGAATATTATTGAGGATTTATGTTAAAAACATCCTAAAGATTGATTCTATTCGTTTGACATGTTTCTACGGACTGTAATGGAACTTTTTGACATTTCATCTGCAACTAGTGAACGCGTTTCGTGAGTTTAGATTTTTTTACCAAACGCGCTAACAAAAGTAGCTATTTGGACATAAATTATGGACATTTTTCTAACAAATCAAACATTTATTGTGGAACTGGGATTCCTGGGAGTGTATTCTGATGAAGATCATCAAAGGTAAGTGAATATTTATAATGTTATTTCTGACTTCTGTTGACTGCACAATATGGCGGATATATTTTTGTCTTGATTGGGCTCTGAGCGCCAACCTCAGATTATTGCATAGTTTGCTTTTTCCGTAAAGCTTTTTTGAAATCTGACACAGCGGTTGCATTAAGGAGAAGTGGATCTAAAATTCCATGTATAACACTTGTATCTTTGATCAACGTTTATTATGAGTATTTCTGTAAATTGATGTGGCTCTCTGCAAAATCACCGGATGTTTTTGGAACTACTGAACATAACGCGCCAATGTATACTGAGATTTTTTTATATAAATATGAACTTTACATGTATTGTGTAACATGAAGTCCTATGAGTGTGATCTGATGAAGATCATCAAAGGTTAGTGTTGTGTTTTGATATTCTAGTTTTGTCCCTTTAGGGTACCTGTAAGCCCCCCCCCTCGCTTACCTACGGTGAAATGCTTGGAATGTTCTTCCTGTGAAACGCATTAAACTATGCCCACGTTAATTTATACTGCCGTCTCATGTCCTGTCCTTATATTAGTTGTATAAGTAATACAGTGTGCTATACAACAAAACTGGCGACGAGGAAGAAACGTTCTCACGTTTGTGCTCATCATCTTTGGCAGAAAGTCTGAGTTAAAGTCGTTATTTTTTTTCCGCCGTAGAAAGACGCAAACAAAACGTGGAGCTAGCCAGTCGAGTGATGCTAGCTAGCTTTTGATGTCACGGCAACGAAAGCCTCGAGGGATAGGAAGAGTTTCGCTGCAGGAGAAAGTGAAGTCAGCGTGAGTTAAAAGAAAGAAAGAAAACTGTCTGGGAGTAAGGGACCGTCTGAAAAGTGTGAGAAAGAAAAATAAACCGAAAATGTCTACATTGATTGGAAATATAGGAACATTTGATGAATCTGTGGAACAATGGAGTTCTTACACATAACGTGTTGAGTACTTTGTGTTGGCAAATGGAATTAAAGCAGAAGTCGTTGTGCCAACATTATTGACTGTTATGGGGGGAAAACATTCAATCTACTGCGCAGCCTAGTAACGCCTGAAAAACCAGGTGATAAATCATATAATGAAATTGTGGCTACCTTAAAAGGACATAATTCTCCCAAACCACTGATAATCGCAGAGAGATTCCGGTTTCATAAGAGAAATCAAGATGAGCGGGAATCAATCTCACAGTTTGTGGCTGTATTAAAACAGTTATCTGAACACTGTGAATTTGGGAGATCAATGAGTGACACTATACGTGATAGGTTAGTTAGTGTGTGGCATGCGCAGCGAGGCAATTCAGAAACGCCTTTTGACTGAGAGTAACTTAATAATGATACTTTTTGGAATTTGTCGAACGGAACACGGGTTTGATTTTCTCAGCATAATGCGCAACCCAAATGGCGTTTTTTGGTGCTAAAAGTAATATTTATCGAACAAAAATAACATTTGTTGTGTAACTGGGAGTCTCGTGAGTGGAAACATACGAAGATTATCAAAGGTAAGTAATTAATTTCATTGCTTTTCTGACTTTCGTGACCAAGCTAATCAAGCTAATATAAGGCTAGCTTGTTGTAGCATTGAAAGCTACACTCACAAAAGCTTGGATTTCTTTCGCTGTAAAGTATATTTTCAAAATCTGACACGATAGGTGGATTAACGCCAAGCTAAGGTGTGTTCTGGTATATTTCACTTGTGATTGCATGATTATAAATATTTTTTGTAATATTTTTGCATTTGGCGCCCTGCAATTCTAGCGGTTGTTTAGGAAAGTGAACCCGTATTCGGTATCCGTAGCGCAGAGAAGTTAACATTGCAGAGAGCAATAGAAGTGAGTACGTCAATGGACATGGGAAATAAAGACGCACAACAGCTAAGTGCATCGACCAAAGTGCATAAGGTGTCTACGTGGTTAAAAAACAAGGCAGGAGGTGGCAAGCCATGCTATCGCTGGGGGAAACCAGATCACCAAGCAGAGGAGTGTTGGTGCAAAGACTTAGACTGCAGAAGTTGTGGAAAAAAGGGTCACATCGAACGTGCATGTAAAAACAAAAAGACACAATCAAACAAAAGTACTGAACAAAGGAAAAGCGACTTTAGGAAGTACAAAAAGAGAGTGCATAAAATGGAGCACACAGAGGATGAACAAAGTGATACCCTGTCTGAAGGGGAAGAATCTTTGCATGTTATGTCCATTTCAGACAATGGATACGGCTACTGGGTGACACCGCTACTGGATGGAAACGCAGTACGGATGCAAGTGGACACTGGAGCAGCCATATCTTTGCTGTCTGAGGCTGTATACAAGGAGAAACTACATCACCTCACACTACAGCCCACAAATATGACGCTGAAAACATACACCGGTGAGTTAGTTCCAGTGAGAGGAAGCGTGATTGTTACGGTGGAGCTCAACAAACAGAAGGTAAAGCTACCACTCTACATTGTGAAAGGCAACCATCCAGCATTGCTAGGACGCACATGGCTAGAAAAGGTCAAACTAAACTGGCTGGAAATTCACATGGTTGCAAAAGAGGACACAAACCTACAAGGGATATTGAGGAAACACGCGGATGTGTTCAAAGGAGAACTTGGCAGTATGAAGGACATAACAGTTAAACTGACCGTGAAACCAGACAGCAAGCCAAAATGCTTCAAAGCTAGACCTGTCCCATACGCCATAAAACCAAAAGTTGAAATTGAGCTAAACAGACTAGTCGAGAGTGGAGTATTGGATCCAGTGAATGTTAGTGAATGGGCTACACCCATTGTTCCAGTCATAAAAAAAGATGGATCACTCAGACTCTGTGGTGAAATCAAAGTCACCATTAACTTAGTCTTGACTGCTGAAAAATATCCACTACCCCTCATTGACGACCTCTTTTCTGGTTTAGCTGTAGGACAAAAATTCAATAAGATAGACTTATGTCAGGGCTATCGACAGATGCATGTGGACCAAGAGTCACAAGAACTGTTGACCATAGTGACTCACAAAGGACTGTACAGGTACCGGAGGCTTCCTTTTGGAATCACCTCAGCTCCGGCCTTGTTTCAGAGAGCTATGGACCAGATACTGAGCGGGCTCACTGGGATCCAATGTTACCTCGATGATCTACTCATCACCGGCAAAGACGAGCAGGAGCACCTGAGAAACCTGAACGCTACACTACAGAGATTGGAGGAGTACGGTCTGAGGGTCCGGAAGGACAAATGCGAGTTTTTCCGGCCCTCTGTTGAGTACCTGGGCCACGTCATCGACAGTTCGGGGCTCCACAAGGCACCATCGAAGGTGAAGGCCGTTGCGGAAGCTCCATCCCCACAGAACGTGAGTCAGCTGAGATCATTCTTAGGACTACTGACATACTACGCAAAGTTTGTGCCAAATCTAGCTAACATGGTAAAGCCACTGCATGAACTTTGAACAAAACCAAACAGTGGAAGTGGACAGACAGATGTGAGGAAGCCTTCAAGAAAGTGAAAACAGCCTTAGCTCAGTCAGAGGCCCTAACCCACTTCAACCCCAACTTGCCATTACAGTTGGCATGTGATGCATCGCCTTATGGCGTTGGTGCAGTTGTCTCACACATCATGCCATCAGGTGAAGAAAGGCAAATTGCTTTCGCATCACGGACCTTAAGTAAAGCCGAGAGCAATTATGCACAGATAGAGCGTGAAGCACTCGCCATTGTGTTTGGAGTTAAGAAATTTCATCAGTTTCTGTTTGGCCGACGATTCACACTGCTGACGGACCATAGACCCCTCACCTCCATCTTTTGTCCCCACACCGGCATTCCGTCGCTTGCAGCCAGCCACATGCAGCGATGGGCGTTATTGTTATCTGCTCACCAGTACAATATCAAGTACAGAAGGTCTGAGCAGCACTGCAATGCAGACGGCCTCTCAAGGCGTCCCTTACCTGTCGCACACACTGAGCATGCACTCCCAGGCTGAAATCTTCTACTTCAAGGAAGTGACGAACGCCCCAGTTACATCTGTCCAAGTGAAAAAGTTCACCCACACTGATCCAGTGATGTCTGAGGTCGTGGACATTGTCACTCGTGGAAAAGAAGTAGAGATGTCGGACAGCCTACAACCTTACCTAGTGAGGAGAAATGAGCTCACAGTTCAGTTTGGATGCTTGCTATGGGGTTTTCGAGTCATCATACCACCGCCACTGAGAAGGCAGGTGCTTGAAGAACTCCATTCAGGGCACTGTGGCATGGTGCGAATTAAGGAGATTGCACGCAGCTACTTTTGGTGGCCAGGTCTGGACGCAGCTATCGAAGACAAGGTCAAGTCATGTTCTGCATGTTAAAAGATGAGGAACATGCCTCAGCTAGCGCCACTACACCCATGGGACTTCCCAGAGGATCCTTGGCAGGGAGTCCACATAGACTATACTATGCAGGCCCACTGGAGGATTGTATGTTCTTAGTCGTAGTTGACACACACAGTAAATGGCCTGAGGTCACAGTGATGAAGAGCACCTCAGCGGAGAGAACCATCGAAGAGCTACGGTCAATCTTCAGTCGCTTCGGCTTGCCAACGGAGCTCGTTAGTGATAATGGCCCCCAACTGGTGTCTGAAGAGTTCCGGTCATTCATGGAAGCAAATGGAATTCAACCCATCAAGTCAGCGCCGTATCACCCTGCAACGAACGGCCTCGCTGAAAGGTTTGTCCAAACGATGAAGCAAGCTTTAAAATCATCACAAGGGAACGGCTCCCTCAATAGGCGTCTAAACACCTTCCTGTTAACCTACAGAAACACTCCCCACGTTACAACCAAAGTGGCACCCGCGTCAGCCATGATGAAAAGACAGCTTCGCACGCGACTCGACCTCCTGAGACCTACAGTAGAGTGCAAACATTTTATTACATTTTTACATACTGAGACAAGGATATCCCTACCGGCCAAACCCTCCCTACCGGCCAAACCCTCCCTAACCCGGACGACGCTATGCCAATTGTGCGTCGCCCCACGGATCTCCCGGTTGCGGCCGGCTGCGACAGAGCCTGGGCACGAACCCAGCCCAGCCTGGGCGCGAACCCAGAGACTCTGGTGGCGCAGCTAGCACTGCGATGCAGTGCCCTAGACCACTGCGGCACCCGGGAGATTGTCCTACACAGTTCACAGTCCTACACAGTTCACACACCGGAAAACATAATCTGGAGGAGACACGTGGATCAACTGTTGCCAGGAACCAACCTCAGAGATGACTCATGTCAAGTGACAAACCAAGATCAGCTACTGGAGACCTACCATGACTGCGAGCCATCACCTGAACATCCACTGCAGCAACCTACAAATGTGAAAAGCGCTCCAGACTCACCTGAACCAGCCAGAGTGCCTACGCAGGATACTGTTGCACCCCAGTCTGGGTATACACCATCACCACTCAGACTCAGAGATAATGTGACTGTAGACTCACCTGTACGTCGTCATTACCCTGCAAGAGAAAGACGACCCCCTGACAGGTTGACTATTTAGTTCAGACTAACCTCCGACATTGGGGCAGAATACACCCCAGGGTTAAGTCTGGGAACTGAGGCAGTCTACCCTCTTTCCCTAGTTTAGAAAAGGTTATTCTGAAAAGTTCATTTATTTACATTAAGAGAACTATGTTAAATAGAAAACAGTAGGCAAAACAGTGAATATTTACTTTTTCCTTATGAGTCATCAAAGGTAAAGGTGGAGGAATATGTTGTTTATATTGATAGTCTAGTTTTGTCCCTTTAGGGCGCCTGTAACCCCCCCTTGCTTACCTACGTTGAAATGCTTGGAATGTTCTTCCTGTGAAACGCATTAAACTATGCCCACGTTAATTTCTACTCCCGTCTCATGTCCTGTCCTTATATTAGTTGTATAAGTAATACAGTGTGCTATACAACATCTAGTGATTCATTTGATCTCTATTTCTGCTTTTTGTGACTCCTGTCTTTGGCTGGAAAAATGGCTGTGTTTTTCTGTGATTTGGCGGTGACCTAACATAATCGCTTGTGGTGCTTTCGCTGTAAAGCCTATTTGAAATTGGACACTGTGGTGGGATTAACAACAAGATTACCTTTAAAATGGTATAAGATACTTGTATGTTGTATGTTGTCATATCCATCCCATTAATGGGATCGCAGCCATAAGAAGTTTAAGGGCCAAGCCAAATTCCTTCAGCCTTCTGGGGTTGAAGAGGCGCTGTTGCGCCATCTTCACCACACTGTCTGTGTGAAGGGACCATTTCAGGTTGTCAGTGATGTGCACGTCGAGGAACCAAAGCAGTGAGTGGTAGGCAATAGCCAACAATACATCACCAGGGCATTATCTGTGAGTGTGCAAGCTCTGTAAACCCATTAGCTCTACAACAACCACCAGCAATGAAATCCAGACGTTCCTGGTAAAACTCTCTCTCTCTCTCTCTCTCTCTCTCTCTCTCTCTCTCTCTCTCTCTCTCTCTCTCTCTCTCTCTCTCTCTCTCTCTCTCTCTCTCTCTCTCTCTCTCTCTCTCTCTCTCTCTCTCTCTCTCTCTCTCTCTCTCTCTCTCTCTCTCTCTCTCTCTCTCTCTCTCTCTCTCTCTCTCTCTCTCTCTCTCTCTCTCTCTCTCTCTCTCTCTCTCTCTCTCTCTCTCTCTCTCTCTCTCTCTCTCTCTCTCTCTCTCTCTCTCTCTCTCTCTCTCTCTCTCTCTCTCTCTCTCTCTCTCTCTCTCTCTCTCTCTCTCTCTCTCTCTCTCTCTCTCTCTCTCTCTCTCTCTCTCTCTCTCTCTCTCTCTCTCTCTCTCTCTCTCTCTCTCTCTCTCTCTCTCTCTCTCTCTCTCTCTCTCTCTCTCTCTCTCTCTCTCTCTCTCTCTCATATATATATATATTTGTATATAAAAAAATGTGGGTTCTTTGGGAAGGGTGATGGTTCTATGTCTAACCATATTGACTCAAAAACCCTTATGGTTCTTTACAGTTCACAAAAGGGCTATTTTAGTGATAGTAAAACATTTAGGGAGGTGGCTCATTAGACTATTTTGGGTCATGATTCGCTCGCTTTTGTGCAAGCGTGAGTGAGAGCGGCATTCCATTTCATCTAATGTGTTGTGTTATGCCATGACATATGTTTGACTATGGCCTGTGACGGTGTCTCAGGTATGGCCTTGTGTCAATTGAGAATGGTTGACTAAATCAGTCAGTGGTTGTCAATTCTCTCCTTTGGGACCTCCAGCTGTTCCAGATGTAGCTCACTTGATTCAACTTGTCAATAAACCCAAAAATAACACATATGACATTTTTACAATATGGCTGACCAGAATAAAACATCTCTGTATGGTTCTTCAAAAGCATCTACAAAGAATCTTTGAAATTGAGAAATGTTCTTTATAGAACCATTCTTCATAAAGGTTTTTAAAGAAACATAAAAAAATTGTTCTATATAGCCCCAAAAAGGGTTGCAACCATAGCGGAACCCTTTTTTTGGTGCCATCTATAACCTTTTTTAATGATACTTTATACAACCTTAGGAGAGGGGTCTTTATAGCAGCATACAGGTTCCATTTAGAAGGTCATGAGCATGGTTCCTTATCGAACCTTCGAAAAAGGGTTTTATGTAGCACCAAAAACGTTCCGCTATGGTTACAAGCCAAATAACCCATATCTGGTACTATTTAGAAGAAAAAAAATGTGTGTGCATATATGGCAGTCCATGCACAAAACTGAGTTAGATTCATTAGGGAGGTCATGATAAAGATCACAACATAGTGGACAGCCCTCTTAGCTAGTTTATACCGTTAGATACTCCAGCTCAATCCCTTCTCAATCTAAAGCCACCCACTGTCATTCCACGAGAGATATTCAACACAGTAATGGGAGAGAAATGTCACTTTTCTTAATTATCACCCCCCCATCATTTGAAACTCAACGACACTTCAGAATAAAAGGGTACCAGTAAAACAAGCACAAGTGACAGCCTTGTTCTATTATTAAGTGTGACTGATTACTGAATGTTGTTG
Organism: Salvelinus alpinus; assembly: GCF_045679555.1. Taxonomy (NCBI): domain Eukaryota; kingdom Metazoa; phylum Chordata; class Actinopteri; order Salmoniformes; family Salmonidae; genus Salvelinus; species Salvelinus alpinus. The sequence continues at coordinate 31,150,646 of NC_092101.1, read as the reverse complement.
TATTTACCAATAAATTAATTAGACGCAGATGCATTAAATGCTAATTGTGATAACATCCATGTCATTCTCACGATGCATTTTAACTCTGTGTCATATGTTATATGTCAGCCTAGAATAAGGCTTCTGCTGAGTATCTAAGTAGTTTCTTTTGCTAAGCAATAAGGTAAACACGTACACAGTGATTATTCCAAATCCGCAATATGTTTTTTTTAAGAGTTGACCTGATGGTTGAGGTAACTTCTACTGTGAAATCAAACTTGATTTAGTCGACAGTGTTTTACTAATGATTATAAACACAGCCACATAATACTATGACATAAAGAGTGTCCTCAAAATGTCCCTGACTACCTTTAGTCAGGCCCGGCCCCCTTTGACAACCGACAGAGTGAAACTGCATTTGTAAGCAAAACATGTTGTCTTTTAGATATCATTTGGAAAAAGACTGCAGTGGTCCGTCACAGTGCACTTGACTCCATTAAACAGGCCTACCAATGTAAGCGTTCTGAGCCTGGGGTGCTCTGCTCCTCTCCCGTCTCCTGTTTGTGCCACAGAGCCTTGTTTCCCCTTAATAGATTTCCCTCTTTATACACCAAGAAGCTAATGCATGAATATTGAAAAACTCACACGCATGCATACACAATCACTTACACACACAAAAATACGAGTGCACAATCAAATACCTGGGAATTTTCGAACCACATACACAAAATACGCAAACATGAATGTTGGAACACACACACAATTTTTTTCATCACAGTGTAATGTGGAATGTAGTGGACATGAATTGATGAGAACCTGAGTGAGTCGTTACGCACGCTGATTGACTTGTATGAGCAGTGTGACAGCCGCTCATTACTATCGCCATCTTCAAACACCATGTCCTCCTGACAAAGACAGAACCACTGGAACACTGATCAATATCTGCTCCTCGGATTGTGTTACAAACAGTGTTCTCACTCAACAGGAAATATTGATGGCTCTCTGTTTCTAAAGGCATGCATAGATCTGTTTCAATGCTGTGCAAAGACCTTGAAGCAGGCCTTTTCATGTCCTTGCCTAGTGTGATGTATTGTTGGGAACATCACAAGCTTGCTAACACTAAACAGTAGGCTAGCTTCCATAGGGCAGCTCCTAGCTTCATCCTGAGAGTCTTCAGCACCCACGCACCCATGCACCCACGCACACACACATACACACGCACCTATACATACACACAGGGAGTGTTAGCTGAGGATCCACTGTGACATATTAGCTACTGTGTTTGTTCTACAACTTTCCTCAAATTGTGTGTATTCAGATGAGACGAGAATACCATGCCTGGGGACTGGATGAGGCTAGAAGCTTGCTAGAAGCTCTGAAGGAGACTAAGTTGTGAGATGAAAAAAGACTAAAGACTAATAAAGATATGTTAGTCACCATTTCCAGTCTAGTATGACTTCCTATGTTACTTTACATGTTACTGTACATTCTTGGCTATATTGAAGACTTGAAGGTGTAGGATGAGAGATGGATGAGGAATTGAAACCAAATCCATCTCCAGTGTTAATATTTCATCCTTTAATTAAACTTGTGTGTCAATCCATCATAGCTTCAGAGAGATGGATGGATGACCAGAGACTAGATGGATAGATGGCTATGTTTTATTGATGTACAGGTAGTTATTTTTGATTGCTTTGACATTTGGCTCAACTGTGGCAGTAGAACTATTGTGTCCTTGCTGTTACTGAGTGATCAATGTGCACAGCTCTGTTAGGGTCATGATTTAATCCAAGTATTTAGTTTATAATCTTAACCTTGAGTATCATCTCAACAAAATCAAAATACTTGGAGCTACTGTTGGTAATGCTCCCTTCTCATCACACTATTTGTAGCCCTTGGTTGCATTCAACTGTGGTAACACTTTATTTGGATCTGCAGATGCTCTACATACTATCTACAGACAATCAGTAACCTTTCAACTATCTATTAACCCTATCCCTGGCCCTAACCATAAACCTTGTCCTAACTCTTAACCTAACCCTAAACATAACCTTAAGAAGCAGTTGGACAGATGGACTATGCATACTATCCAAATAAAGCGTGACAAAAAGTAGAATATTGGATATTGCATTCAATGTGAGTACTAACAATATATACGACAGGACCTGCCGTGCAAAGCATCTGAGTTCTGTCTTTCCCATCACCATTCACTCCAGTTTTTAGAAACTAAAAGCATTCTGTTATCGTAAATAGAAAATCTATTACCAGAGAATCCATTAGAAAGAATGAGCTTTCGACATAGCCACATATTATGAGTTTGACAAAAATTAAAGCAGAGCTTGAAAGGAAGCATAAAAGCATGGGAGACATCCTATGGCAAATTAAAAAGGAAATTCCTTTTCAAAAACCCAGAGCTTGATTTTCTTTTTTCATTATTTTCTCTTTCAAGAAGCCTAATGTCTTTATGACACTAGTGTGTTCATACTCATTGTTTCACTTTGCAAGGCACACGTACAAACATACCCACACCCTCACAAATGCCTATAGAATGCACACACACGGTCAATGAAACATATGTTATTTCACCAATCCCTTAGGGCCCATTCAATCGATCACACATGAGATAGTCATCCAACAGAGAGTAATTAAATAATGTAAATAATGTCTCCTCACCGACCGTGACAGACACTTTCTTCACTGGTCTTTCAATTTTCGGACACAACCACACTATTTGTGGACACACCTACTCATTCAAGGGTTTTTCTTTATTTCTACTATTTTCTACATTGTAGAATAATAGTTAAGACACCAACTATGAAATAACACATATATAATCATGTAGTAACCAAAAAAGTGTTAAACAAATCTAAATATATTTTATATTTGAGATTATTCAAACAATCCACTCTTTGCCTTGATGACAGCTTTGCACACAAGGCATTCTCTCAACCAGCATCATGAGGAAGTCACCTGGAATGCATTTCAATTAACAAGTGTGCCTTGTTAAAAGTTCATTTGTGGAATTTCTTTCCTTGTTAATGAGTTTGAGCCAATCAGTTTGTTGTGAAATGGTCGGGAGGGTATACAGAAGATAGCCCTATTTGGTAAAATTCCAAGTCCATATTATGGCAAGAACAGCTAAAATAAGCAAAGAGACATGACAGGTCATTATTACTTTTAGACATGAAGGTCAGTCAATCGGGAAAATTTCAAGAACTTTGAAACTTTCTTCAAGTGCAGTCACAAAAAACATCAAGAGCTTTGATGAAACTGGCTCTCATGAAGATTGCAACAGGAAAGGAAGACCCAGAGTTACCTCTGCTGCAGAGGATAAGTTAATTAGAGCTAACTGCACCTCATATTGCAGCCCAAATAAATGCTTCACAGAGTTCAAGTAACAGACACATCTCAACATCAACTGTTCAGAGCAGACTCCATGAATCAGGCCTTCGTGGTCAAATTGCTGCAAAGAAACCACTACTAAAGGATACCAATAAGAACAAGAGACTTGCTTGGTCCAAGAAACATGAGCAATGAACATTAGACCAGTGGAAATCTGTTCTTTGTCTGATGAGTCCAAATTTTTTATTTTTGGTTCTAACCGCCGTGTCTTTGGGAGACACAAAGTAGGTGAACGGATGATCTCTGCTTGTGTGGTTCCCACAGTGAAGCATGGAGGAGGAGGTGTGATGGTGTGGGGATGCTTTGCTGGTGACAGTGTTGGTGTTTATTTAGATTTCAAGGCACACTTATCCAGCATGGCTACCACAGCATTCTGCAGCCATCGCCATCACATCTGGTTTGCGCTTAGAGGGACTCTCATTTGTTTTTCAACAGGGCAATGACCTAACACACTATTTGACCAAGAAGGAAAGTGATGGAGTGCTGCATCAGATGACCTGTCCTCCACATTCACCCGACCTCAACCCAATTGAGATAGTTTGGGATGAGTTGGACCACAGAGTCTATGTGGTTTTAGGTACTGGAGCAATACAATGATCTAGAGAAAGCTCTTGCCTTATGTCAACATGCAGTTCTGATAATCATGTCCTATGGGCCTATAAACAAGACAGAGAATTCAAATGGAGATACTCAATACTGTGTACTTCTCCTGAACATCAAATCAGAATTCTTCCACCATTCCAAATATGGCTTTGCCTTTCCAAATGTTAATTCATTTTTTTTTTTAACACCATCAATCAGAGCTGTCAGAGCAGGATGTGACAGGCACCAACTAACTACATGCTGCTGAGTGTTGCTGCAGGGAGTCCTAGGGCTGTCAGTGTGCATAGCAGATCTCCAACTGGGGATGGCTGACAGCTTAGCTAGCCTAGCAGGACTGCTCTTTCTCCTGCTCAGACAGACAGTGTGTCAGCCAGCCTCACACGGGGCCCTGTCTAGCCCTGCCTGGCCTCTCAGATTCTAATGGAACACGAGTCTCCTGTTTAGATGATCTGAGCAAAGCTTCCAGAATGATCATCATCAGCTATGGAACACAGAACATTCTAGAACAGAGCCTCATCAAGGAGCATCAGCTGATTCAGTGGTGAAGGCACACAATGCTTACACAGG